>NC_072891.1:26167500-26527500 GCF_028858705.1 Grus americana
TTAGCCTTGTGTAAATCTTTTGAAGTCACCTGTAAAGAAAATTAATGAATAATGAACAATTAAAAAATGGCTGAAAAGGCAGACCCAGCTATTAGTACTTTGCTTCCAGCTATTAAGTTACAGGCTCAGAGAAAGCCTCATCTCTTAAAATTTTTTTTTATATATGATAAAATTACAAATTTGAGACCAGATCTGAGTAACCTTTATGGATCAGCACAGCAGTGCACAGATGCAAGCTGACACAAGGACCATCCAAGAAGTCGCTAAAACTGGCACCTGCTTCAGGAGCCCTTCAGGTTGGCAAGGCACCTGACAGCCACCATAAGAGCAGAACAGGGGAGTAGACTGCTATTATCTGTAGCCACAAGAGCCCAAGTACAAGGGATCCTCCATGTGATACGTCAGTGAAGACAGTCCTTCTCTAGGTTCATTTATTAGAAAGGGAAGGACACCGAGTTGATATCTGACCTCAGGCTACAAAATTCACATTAAATCTGGTTTGCATTTCAAGTATCATAGTGATTAACATGGAATCGTGAGGGGGGAAAAAAATCACAACCAGAATCTGCTATAGTTAAAAATACTGTTGAGAGAAAGCACCTGGGCAATCTGTAAAATGGGGATTTTAGAGCATGAGTTGAGCACTAACAATATTGGAATCCCAGTATTCCTAGGCTGAGTAGATTACTTGTAGTAGAATCTTAGGGCAGCATGAAGAAAATACCAGCCAGAAACAAATACCTGCTAGATTTCACTATTCCTTGCTGAGAGCTTGCTATATATCAGTGGAGAGAAGATTTTATTAAAAGAAGACTCTTCTTTTCACTTTTCGTGCTAGCAAACTTTAGGTTAGTAGTTGACATCTCCCCACAGAAATACCGCTGCTTTAGAATGTCTACACAGTCTCCCTTTCTGAGCACTACAGCTGTATTCCTTCTGGGGACCAAATGCACTCTTCTGTGCCCAGTCTTGTCCCAGTAGACATCTTGTTGGAATACACCATTGCTCCCTCCCTCCCTCCCTGCACACCCAGGTTTCCTAAAGAAAACCAGAGTGACTGGAGGAAAGAGGGAAATGTTGCTTCCCAACAGGTTGCTGGGCTGTGGCCAGGGAGCACTTCTACGTCCTAGTGAGATCTAGGAAGTTCTCTCAAATCCCACAGTTTAGATATATCCAATGGCAATGTGATATGTGAATGGCATCTCCATGGACCCTCTGAAAGAAAACTATTTCGGAAAGACTAGCTTCCCCATACTGCCTCTGCAGTGAATGTATGTTTCTGTAGAGCAGAAGCCTAACTTAGTGTCATGGTTTAGCCCCAGCCGGCAGCTCACCGCCACGCAGCCACTTGCTCATGCCTCCCGCCTGCAGTGGGATGGCGAGGAGAATCAGAAGAAAAAGGCAAAACTCATGGGTTGGGATAAGGACACTTTACTGGGACAGCAAAGGAAGAGGAAAATAACAACAGTACTTAGAATATACAAAGTGGGTGATACACAAAACAATTTGCTCACTACCTGGAACCCCATGCCCAGCCCCAAGCAGCAACCCCTCCTCCCCAGCCAGTCCCCTTTATGTACTGAGCATGACATCATATGGTGTAGAATAACCCTTTGGATAATTTGGGTCAGCTGTCCTGGTTGTATGTGAAAACTAACTCTATCCCAGCCAAAAACCAGGTCATTTAGCTCCACGTTGTGAACTTCATCCATGGCAGGGTTCCCTTTTGTGCATCAGCATGAGCAAGAAATCTGGAGAAATAAACTGCCCTGAATTTATGTAAAATTACATAGACATTCAAAAAACAACAGTGAACCAACCTATACTCGTATTACCTTGCCAGACTTTATAAAGTATCCAAAAACTTTTATTGCATATGCCAGAGAAACTACAATAACCTTTGCCTATTTTGCTCTTATATTTAATCAGATGTCCCAGAGACGATATCTTAATGGTCTATTCAACATGACTAAACAAGATGAAGACAATGAATGCACATTGTGTAATGTACAGTATTTTGTGCAGATAATGCACCACTCGACTGGTGGTTATGTGCATACTTCTCTTTCTGAGTCTATATCCACAATTTTTCACAATCAGCACAAAGGATGAACTAAAATAAAACATTTGTTCTGTGTACTTTTTGACATTAATTTCCTTGTACCTTAATAGATCTCTTTGTGGTGAGATTAAATGGATCTAAACTTGGACACAATCCAGATGGTTTACTGTACTAATAAAATGAAAGAAAAACATCATAGAAATAGTACCAGCAATGCACACATCACCCAGGAAACACATTTAAGGAGAAGTAGCGTGGCTGACTTGACAGGCCATTAGTTTGGCCCTCAGAACACAAGGGCCATATTAGTAGACCTGCTGGTTTCTGATGACCTTGGACAAGGTTATTTCATTCTGTCATTTTTTTATCCTCATGGAATAGAGATACTTAGTCTAAACATCTGAAATTGCTTAACCTCTGAGCGAAGAGCCACATTTAAGTAATATTATTAGGAAATGTAACTGAATTACGGCATCATGTGTGTGGAAGCAAAAATGCTACTTCTGCTTTCTTCTTGGTTTTCATGGGACATTAGTAAGTATTAGAGGAAACATCAAGTTTTATCTTTTATTTCTTTTTTTTACCAAATCCACTATATGCTGGCTGACGTCTTGAAGCTGAGAAGTTTTTTGGTTTTTTCTCTTCTCCTGCCTAATCAATATTAGAAAAAAACCCCATGTATTTTTTTTTCTTCCCAAAGAAGACACTGTTGCACCTTTGTGCTTCCATAGTAACTCACTTATTGAACCCTAGACCACTTAAGTCAGTAGCAAAATTTAGTCAGTTAACCCTAGCCTAGTTAAGTCAGTTTAGCAGGCTGGTATTATTCTTAAGTCTGTATTGCTCTGGAGGGAGCAGAAAGTTAAAAATTTGTCAAAGCCTTTGAGTTCTCGGAAAGCTATGGAATATGTTTAAATATAAAATGGATTGAATCAGCTCTTCTTATTATACCAATTTTTCTGTGAAAAAAAATAAATCCAAGGTGGTTGATAAATGGCTTAATTACTTTAAAATTTGTTTGAAGAAGTTTGTTACCTCAGCACGGTTTTTCTTTTGTAGGACACTGTCCTCCATACTGTCACTCCAGGCCATAAGAAATAGCCACTGTGGAAGAAAGTATAAATATGGTTCAGTTCACCATGACAAAAAAACATGCTTATAATCTTCATCATCTCCTGCTGAAAGGCTTGAGGGTGGTGGAAGAGGAGAAAAATATTTTAAGTGATACTTCAAGGTGAGGAACAATTACAGCTAAATGCAAAACTGGTGTTCTTCTGCCACATTGCAGTGCTGGAGTTATTTTTTGGTCCTCCTGCTGAGTACTGAAGGATGTATCAGACGTTCTTTTTGTGTCCTTCCCTGCTTCCTATCAGCCAATGCTAGGATGCTTACAACTTTCTTTGTAATTAATCCATGAGCTACTTTTTTCCATTCCCACACACTGAAGAATCAGCCAAGAAGATAGGTATCTTGTTTCTTTCTTTCATTCTTTTCTTCTCTCTCTTTTGACAGTGGACAGTGGAGGTTGCTCTTTTCTTTTCTATATGGAACTGGCAGCCTGTCCTTGTTTCCTGTCATAAGCAGGAAAAAAAGATGCCTCTAACCCTTTGCCAAATTCGAACCCTTTTCTTTCTCCAAAGACAAATCCTTTGAAAAGGACCACCTTACTTACATACAGGATCTAATGCAGTAGTACTCCAACTTTAAAGGCCTCCTTTTCTGTAAGAATGTTCTTCCATCCCTCTGGCATTTATGCATACGCTCTTGTCTTCTGCCCTGGCCCAGGGTTTTTTCTCTTGCCATGTTGGCGGCTATCTCTATTCTCTGCTTTCTACCATGTCAGCATGCACTTCAATGTTCTTAATTCTCTTAATGTAACTCTATCATATTTTGTCTCCCCAACATCCGCAAAGCAACAACCCACTCATATACAGAACTTTCATTAAGGTCTGTCCTGACTCTGTTCAGTTCAACACCTGCGCTACCCACTTCAGTTTCCAGCAGATGATCAGCTTCTTGTACTCCTAGTAACAAACGCTTTCCTTGTCTCCACTAAAATCCTATCCCAGCTGGCTCTTGGGCCTCCTCCATTCTATTCTCAACTTCCTCCTCTGCTCACACCACCAAGTTACTCCAAATTAATTAGTGCTTCATCTCTTTTCTTTTGTATCACAATGAACTTTTCAGATGTCTCTCTGTCATCATACTTAAAAATTATGGCTTCACTAATTTATTATTTCTTTTCCATTGAGGCTACCTTTGGTTACCTAGGCGTGGCTGGAATAAACATTCTGCTATCAGCAAATGCTAGTTCCACAAGATAAGGAGGAGAGAAAAGGCTAAGAAACTACAAATCATGTGGCTGCAGAGTCAACATGAGGACTGAGAAGACCATCACCTCAGAGTTTCTGCCATGCTCAGGCATGAGTTGCAGGCCAGTAACTAACAGTGTACCCTGGGGTCAATACTGGGTCCAATATTTTTCAATATCTCCATTAATTAATTGGATGATGAGGCAGACTGTACCCTCAGCAGGTTTGCTGATGACACCGAACTGGGAGGAGTGGCTGATACACCAGGGTCGTGCTGCCATCCAGAGGGACCCCGATGGGGTAGAGATACGTGGTGAAAGCAACATCATCAAGTTCAACTAGTGGAACTGAAAAGTCCTGCTCCCAGGGAGGAACAAGCCCATGCATGGGGGGCTGACTAACTGGAAAGCAGCTTCGTTGAAAAGGATCTAAGGGTCCTGGTGGACACCAAATGGAAGATGAGCCAGCAATGTGTCTTGGTGCCTTGGCCAAGAAGGCCAAGTGTCTCCTGGGCTGCGTTAGGAGTGCTGCCACACGGTTGAGGGAGGTGGGGCTGCTCAGCCTGGAGAAGAGAAGGCTCAGGGGGCATCCCATCAAGGTGTACAAATGTCTGGAGAGAGAGCGAAAAGAAGATGGACCTGGGCTCTTGCAACTGGAGCCCAGTGACAAGAGTCAATGGGCACAAACAGAAACACAGGAAGTTCCCCTTGAATATCAGGAAACACTTTGTTACTGTGAGTGTGACAGAGAAATGGTACATGTTGCCCAGAGAACTGGTGGAGTCTCCATCCTTAGATATCTTCAAAAGTCACCTGGACATGGTCCTGGGCAGCTGGCTGTAGGTGGCCCTACTTGAGCAGGGCGATTGGACAAGATCGCCTCCAGAGGTCCCTTCCAAGCTCTGGGGCTTTCCCATGGCAGACAAGAGGCAACTCCTTCTCCCTGACAGCCCTTGGAGGAGCCCAGTGGGCACGTCCTTGGCACCGAGGAGGTCACCAGGGTTCCCCGCCTGCATTACTGGGTGGCCCATTCCCAGGTTGGGGGGCAGCCCCAGCAACCCTTGTGATGTCACTGGAAGGCATCTGTGATGGCCCAAACCTCACTGCTCTTCAGCAGCCACAGTGTCTGTCACGGTGTCTTTGGTCCAGGGCTCCTATGAGTGCACACACACGGCGTGCAAGCTCCATCAGGACTGTGGACCTCCACCTGGAGTGCTGCCTTTGCACCAAGCCTTGGCTGGCAGGGGTGCTGCGGGTCCCGCACGGCAGCTGTGCCGTGGCTGTGGGCACCAGTGAAGATTCCCGGCCAGTTCCTCCGTCCTCCCTGACCACCTCCTTCAGGTACCCTGCGCTAGCTCGAGTGGTGCCGGTTGTCTGGGGAGAGCGGAGGGGTGGGGGGGTCTCGGACTGTGGGCAGTGTCCCTGGGGGGAGGCGAGGGGAGCAGGCAGGCGGGAAGGGCAGCCCTTGGAGCTGGCTGTCCCACGGGGCTGCTTCTGCTGCCACTTTTCAGCCTGCAAGGAGACCCTCTGGGAGGCCCTTGCCTCCCCTCTCCCACCGCTTTCTGGTGCTTTCTTTGCTTTTCTGTTCCTAGCACCTGGAAAGCTCTGAACATCTCTCTTGGCAGGACATGGCATCGGGAGCTGAGGAGGCTCTGGAGCAGAGCGGCTCTGCTGCGGCGGCCGCCACCAGCCAGCTGCGGCGGGCAGGGCAGTGGGGAGCAGCAGCAGACAACCCGTGCTCCATCTGCCTGGGCGAGATCAGTAATGCAGCACGCACTGATGGATGCTTCCACACCTTCTGCTTCGACTGCATCCAGCAGTGGGCTGCCACAAAAGCTGTGTGCCCGCTCTGCAGGCAGCCTTTCAACCACGTCCTGCACACGGTGAGGGCAGACGATGACAACCGGGAGCAAGTGGTTGGCTCGTCTGCCCGCCGGCAGAGGACCATGGCCAGGGAGCGGGTACGCAGCAGATCCCCACAGCGGCGTTACCACCTGCGCCCAAGGCCCACCGCTGACGAGCGTGCAGTTGGGAGAGGGGGTCCTGTGAGGAGGAACCGTGGGGCGCGAGGTGACACAGCTCCAGGGCGCTCTGATGCTGCTGCCCGGCAGGCTGCAGGGGAGAACCCGGCGGACAGACCCGTCCTCCGCTACGACCTGCCGGCACTGAGAGCACGGCTGATTAGTTTCATGGAACTTCAATAAAAATTAGGTTTATCTTTAGAAGCTTTTCAGGGTGTGTTTGTTTCAAAACCAAAGCACAAGCCATTGCAGGGAATGCTTTCCAGCTTCCCCACCTCCCCCTTCCAACCACAGGGGTAAAGCTGTCTTAAGTCCTCTGAGCTTCTGCTGGGCCACCTGTTCCGAAGGTCTGCAAAGCTGAGGTCATGCTGACGGCCCTGTCCCTGCTGGGTCCTCCTGCTGGTGCCTCCGTAGCCAAATGGCCCTGTCATCCCCTAGTCACAGCCCTCTGAGCCTTTCTCTGACACTTCTCCTCAACAGCAGCCCAACTCCTCCAGCCCCAAACACTGGCTGTGGCTGGGAAGCAGGAGGGGGTTGCTCTTCTGGGGACACGCTGCCTGCTTCCCAAAAGGCATTGCAGGGAAATGAGGCTCATCTGTTGATCTGCAAGCCTTGGCATGGTCTTGGTCTGGAAAGCAAAGCTGCAAACCCTGAGCACCCCAGGATTTTGGCAGCAATCCAGACGCAGACTGCCATTTGAGCAAAGTACACTTGTGCCATGGGCTGAAACATGGGGCTTCCTCTGCACTTGGTGGGACCCATCCCAGTCGCCCACCTTTGAACCTTCCCCCAGAAACCCTGGCATGAGCCTTGTGCATTTCCACAAGCCCAAGAACTTCGTCCCAACTTTTGGGCACCCCTAAGAATATCTCCTGTAAGAGGAAAGGCTGAGAGAGCTGGGACTTCTTCCTGAGCCCCTTTATCTGGATCACAGAATCACACAATCACAGTAGGTCTGAGGTTGGACAGGATCTCTGGCGGTCATCTTGTCCAATCCTCATGGTCAGGATCCTATCAATGTGTATAAATAGCTGATGGGAGGAATTAAAGAAGACAGAAACAGCCTTTTCTCAGGGGTATTCAATGACTAGACTAGAGGCAATGGGCACAAATTGAAATACAGGAAATTCTATTTAAAGATAGGAAAAAACATTTTCATGGTGAGGGTGGTCGCGCTATTCTGTGATTTCTGAAAATACCTGGCAGCTGCTTATGCCTTATCTGTATTCCAAGTTCGTTCACAAGAGACGAAGTTCAAATTTGTGGAAAATAATTTAATCTTTGGTCATAATTATTCAATTTTCAATCATGTTGAAGATGCTGCTCTACCTTTTAAGCTGAAATAGAAGGAAAAAGAGGGGGCATTAGTGTGCATTAGGTGTCTTTTTGCCCTCTCTGCCTGCTGACTGATCCTGCATCCCACTTCCATTTCTACCATGCTATGTAGATCATCAGGAGAAAGGAAGGATCATGCTTAAAAGGTAATCTACAGAGCAAAGCATAGGAAGAAATGAAAAAGGACACTGTTATTTTAGCTTCTGCTTACTTTCTCAATCAAACCTTAAAAGTGTCAGGAACAGATTAACAATGTCCTGGATGGAAGAAATGGTCTAGCCATGTCTTCCAACCTTTTGCTGTAGAGGGAGGATAATTACCCTTATCATTTTTTGTCTCTGCCCCGGTACTGTGGGCCAATACTTTTTCTGTGGAATAAACCTGCAGGTGCTTTTTCCTCAACTGCTTTCTTTCATTGAACTTGGAATGTATGAATCTATTTGCTAACGTGCCCCTGAAAAAAAATATATTGAAGAAAGATTTAGGCAACGCCTATTGCATGACCATATAAGCTGCTGCCACATATCCTTCTCATGCACCAGATTTCTTTAGTGTCCCCAACAATGCAGGTTCTGAGAAGCTGCATTTTGTGTACTGGGAGCACTGAGCCTCAGTGCCGGTCACAAGGAGGACGTGTAAAACACAGCTCCTTTGGTGATTTGACTGCTACCGTGGGAGAAAAGCTGCAGCGCCGCATAGCGATGGGGCAATGTGTGCAGCACTGCATAGCAATGGGGCAATGTGTGCAGCACAGCAGGGTCTTACATTTCCCCGACCGCAGTTGTGTCCTTCCCCCTGTGATATGGCTGACAGGAGGACTGCATGCAACACATCAGGGAAAGGTTGATGTTTGTAACTTAATTACTGAAATGCTGTAGATTAAGTAGAGTTTTCTCCACTAGCCTGGGTAAAGCTAATAGGTAAGGTAGTGTAGGGAATGTATCATGAGTATCACTGATGGTACGAATCATAATACAAAATCCACAGTTCTAAGCAAACAAAATGCCTTTCAGAAAGTATAGGGTGATAGGGACAAAATAGATAACTTGTTTTCATGCAATTCTGTTGAGGATCCTTCCACAACTACTTGAGGTCACTGTTTTTTTCCCTCTCACTGGGCAAAGTTTACCTTATTTCCCTCGCCATCCCCTTGCTTACTGCCCATGAAGATCTCAGGTCTTCCACAATACAGGACAGGACGATGAAAGAGGGCTGCAGAGCTTGGTGCTCTGCTATTCCTGATACCACAAGCTTAAGAGGGCTTGGGGTGTAGTGGTTTGATGAAAGCTATTGAACTAGCCAGAACATTTCAGCTCAAATTTACTAAACAATCAATCCTGTTTCCTCTATGGGAGTTTCCAGAGGTCAAAGCTAATGCCAGCGTTTTTCCCTTACTAATGCTCTGACGTATCTGTGAATACCGCTTTTATGATAAATTGCTCTTACGTTTGGGGGCGTGAGGGAAGCTGGTGTGTTTTGCTTACACAAAGGGAAGTCAAAACTACAGTAAGAGGTTTTGAACAGCAAAAAGTAATGAAAATATGCTTCTGAAAGATTAGGTAATGTCACATAAGCGGTAATTATATGCTTTCCACACAATTTCCAAATGTCATCCATGTTCAGAAAGGTGAAGAGATGTAGGAAGTAATATCCTAACACGTTATTTGTTAGAGGCCAGTAAAGGAGTGCTGGTGAGGTCAGTATTTTTTCTGTGCACGTTTATATGCTGTTAAATCTTTGGATAAACTGTTAACTTTTGATGGCAAAAGCATCTGCCAATGATATACTTGCTCTTAAGACTGAGGAAATAAAAGAGCTAACCGCTCACCCTCAGAAATAACAGACATGAATACTACAAACAGGTAAATACATACCTTCCTATCATCTATACTGGACAATTCATGTCCACTATTTGCTGTCTGAGGGCGTTAGAGCGCAAGTAAATGTGCTGACTTCTCTATTTCTCATCACTTACTACGGAAATGTTTTTTTGATTTTTTAAGAACCATCCTGGTAAAAAGGTATTAAACTAGTTTTTCTTGAGAGGACACATCATGCTTTTCCTTCCTCATATGAACACTGTTTTATACTTGTAACTAATTGCACTCTGAAGATCTAACATTACCCTAAATACATGTAGCTGGAACGTAGCTACCGCAACCTTCAGGATATGCTTCTTATCCTACTGAATAGGGGTAAATTCTTAAAGATCTTAACTGCTGCCATGACACCATCTGATACAGAGGCTGAGCAAATAAATAAAGAATAAAGAATAAATTTAGGTTTAGGCTACAAGAAATGGAAAAGTGAGCTAGCTATAAAATGAGATCACACCGAAGAAACTAATGCCCAAACAATAGCAAAATATTATTTGATTCCTTTTTGAACAACTAAGACAACATGCATTAAGATTCTCAGCTTTATCACTTGCAGAGGATTCAATCAGTTTGGATTTATTAAAAAATATAGCATATTTCCTACTCAAATGACAGAATTTTTTGGTTATAGAAAAAGTCTTCTGAAAGTGTCCAGATAAAACCCTTAAATTGTAAGAGACAAGGAAATTTTAAAAAGCTCTTCAGGAAATAGTAATTTTTTTTTTTTTAAAAAAAACCACATGCCTCTCTTGTGCAGCGGGCTGCAGCTGAGGAGAGGTGCATTGCTCCTCCTTGTAAGAGGACATGAGTCCGTATTGAACTCTTGCAAAACCACTGCCTTTCCCAGTGCTTACAAAGCAGTTGCTGCTCTGACTGCGAGTATAGGGCTGGACAGAGATCACCCGGCTGCCTCCTGACGGCCGGGGTGGCTGCGCCTCCAGCGCTCCGCCGGGCTCAGCAGGAGGGCCTGGCAGCCATGTTGAAGCAGGCTGTGAGTTTGGCCTTGGCATCATCGTCACACTGCTCACGTGCTGACAGCAGCGACTCGGCGCTTAGCCCTGCTCCCACCCCTCTTTTAAAACCCCGCATTTTCCCGCTTGGTCCATCACAACCATTTGCAACGGGGAGGGCACCGGGGCCGGGAAGCACTGGCTGCCCCTGCGAGGCGAGGCGGGAGCTGCTCCGCGCCGGACGCGGCCGGCTGCAGCCCGTTCCGAGGGCCCCACCCCCGGCGCCAGCGGAGCCAATCAGAGAAGCCGGTGGCGCGGGTGTGAGGGGGCGCGCGGGTGTGAGGGGGCGCTTGGGAACGGGCGGGGGCTGCCCAGGCGCGGAGAGGGGGTGCGGGCAGCCGGCCGCCCGGTGAGGGACGGGTCTGGGGCTGTGGGACTGCGGGGACGGGAGTGGCTTAACCTGGAGGTCACTGCGCAGCCTCGTGTCAGGGTACGTCCTGTCAAAGTTTTTGCTTCCCTTCTGTGACGAGAAAAAGGGATATATGCTGTGTGGTTCAGTAGTACGGGGGTTCTGAAGATTGGATTTGGCCTTCCAGCTCAGCGTTTTTCCTTTTAATTTCTCAAAGTGCGAGTTGTGCTCTTCATGGTGCTCCCCGTAAGGCAAAGATGTGGATTCACGCAAGAAAGCTTCCTAAGGCTTCTTGTCGTGGTTCCTGTGAAGTCCGTGCATCTGCTGTGGACGTTGAAGGGCTGACTGCAGTGGGAAGCAGGGTGGGAACAGGAGGGGTTCTTCCCGGCGGCATCTCGCTGGGTCCTGCGGCCCGTTTCCGCTTTCGGACTACGCGTGCCCGTCAGTTGATGTGTAATGGAGCTAAACTTAACACTGAGCAGCACTCGGTGAGATGTAAGGCTGAAAGGTGAGTACTTGGTAAACGTGGTTCAAACTGCTCTGTGCTGGCAGCTTGCGCTGAATCCGAGCACTTCTGCCTGAGACAGAGCGCCAATGGGCCTATGTGTCTGGCTGCACGCAGGCCCAGGAAAGGCAGGCAGCTGCAGGGCGCTGTGCAGTCTGAGCAGCAGTGCTCAGTGTTCAGGGTTAGGACACGAGAGGAGTGAGGTTGCTCGTGTAATTTTAATTCAGCTGTTTTGTATGTACGCGTTTTGCTCCCTTCGTATATCCTTCAGTCTGCTGAAAAAGAAATCATATTAACAACCCTAACGGCTAGTCTTCCCAAAATCTCGAGTCTCCCAGAAGATGGAGAGCACTCATGCCAACTTCAAAGTCATCCCTCAGCTAGAATTGCACATCTGTTTTTGCAGGGAGGAGTTAGGTTACCCTGAACAGAATTCAACAACTACAAAAGCATCCTCTCTTTCATTTCATTTCTCTTCCTCTTCCACTGGAAACCTACTTCTAGGGCTTTTCCTAATTATAAAAACCTTTGTAGTACAAGCCTCTTGTTCCGGGCGGGTAGAGACTAAGTTTCAACTAGCAAACGCATACGTTCCAAGTAACGCAATGCACAGGGCTTCTTAGAGGGAGGTTTTGCTTTGCTGCAGATCATCTTCCAATCCGATCCGTCCTATTCATTGAATGAGGTAGGAATTCTGTGCAAAAAATATCTAAGGTCACGTAGTTACTTCATCGCAATGTATGTATATACACATAAGGAGATGACAGAGTTTGCCTGTGCATCTTCAGCTGTGGAATTTATAACCCGTGCGAGTCCAATGGGTAGAACCTTTCAGTGCAATCTCTGCACGTCCTTAAAAAATCGGAACCATAAAAGACAAATCCCACCCAGTGGCATCATATGGTCCCACACGGGCCACCAGCAGGATGGAGTCATGTCGTTACTCGACAATTCAGAGTAACTTGTACAACTTGCAGTTCCCCACCGTTACACAGACAGCACTGGATGGGGGTGAAATGCAGACGGAGCCTGTGGGTTTCACTGCTGTGCTCTGACAGCAGAGGGATGACATGCTGGGTCCTTTACCTGCATCTGGAGGAAATGCCTGCCCTGCTGAGCACACTGCCCATCCAATTTCACAAATGCAGCCATAAATAAGGTTTTAAATGTGTTGATAAACTAACACATTCTGAGGAGGAGAAACATGAACAATTACAGCCCTCACTAAAACCATTTATAACTAAAGAGTTAAAAATTAGACTTTAATGAGCAGTACTTTGGAGAAAAACTCAGGTCTTAAAACCCATACATATTAACCAATCTAGTATAGAACTCCATTAAATAATACTGACTGTTCTGTGTCAATACAAACAAACTTCCTGCAAAATCATAGCCTTCAAATAATTACTAATGTATTAGTTATTGATTTTAGGAAAGGTTGGAACATGACTACTGTACATAAAAAGGAAAATTCAAATTATTTTCTTGGTTTTGGCTTCTCTATCTTACAGGAAGACTTCCTATTTCTTTAATATGACTATTGCAGATGCTAGAGAATTACAAGGTGAAAGGACAACTCTAAGTGGTCAGGCTTGTATGCTGTCACTTCATAGCTTCTCCTTCCATTATTGAGACAGAATAAGGGATAAGTGGACTGCTGGTCTGTTCTAATATGGTACTGTTATGCTCTTAATCTGTACTATTCAGTGGCTTTTTCAGCACAGGTGAATTGCACCAGGACTTCTGCTTATACTAGTCGATGATTTCATTAATTCCAATTTCACTTATACAATTTCTGTTTCAACTGTTGATGCCGTGGCAAGCCGGACTGTATCTAAAGCCCAGACTTCAGATGCAGGAATTTAATCTAAATCTTTTCTTAATAACTCAGAAAATGGGGCAGACAGATTTTAATGGCCAGACAACTTAGCCTTGTGTAAATCTTTTGAAGTCACCTGTAAAGAAAATTAATGAATAATGAACAATTAAAAAATGGCTGAAAAGGCAGACCCAGCTATTAGTACTTTGCTTCCAGCTATTAAGTTACAGGCTCAGAGAAAGCCTCATCTCTTAAAATTTTTTTTTATATATGATAAAATTACAAATTTGAGACCAGATCTGAGTAACCTTTATGGATCAGCACAGCAGTGCACAGATGCAAGCTGACACAAGGACCATCCAAGAAGTCGCTAAAACTGGCACCTGCTTCAGGAGCCCTTCAGGTTGGCAAGGCACCTGACAGCCACCATAAGAGCAGAACAGGGGAGTAGACTGCTATTATCTGTAGCCACAAGAGCCCAAGTACAAGGGATCCTCCATGTGATACGTCAGTGAAGACAGTCCTTCTCTAGGTTCATTTATTAGAAAGGGAAGGACACCGAGTTGATATCTGACCTCAGGCTACAAAATTCACATTAAATCTGGTTTGCATTTCAAGTATCATAGTGATTAACATGGAATCGTGAGGGGGGAAAAAAATCACAACCAGAATCTGCTATAGTTAAAAATACTGTTGAGAGAAAGCACCTGGGCAATCTGTAAAATGGGGATTTTAGAGCATGAGTTGAGCACTAACAATATTGGAATCCCAGTATTCCTAGGCTGAGTAGATTACTTGTAGTAGAATCTTAGGGCAGCATGAAGAAAATACCAGCCAGAAACAAATACCTGCTAGATTTCACTATTCCTTGCTGAGAGCTTGCTATATATCAGTGGAGAGAAGATTTTATTAAAAGAAGACTCTTCTTTTCACTTTTCGTGCTAGCAAACTTTAGGTTAGTAGTTGACATCTCCCCACAGAAATACCGCTGCTTTAGAATGTCTACACAGTCTCCCTTTCTGAGCACTACAGCTGTATTCCTTCTGGGGACCAAATGCACTCTTCTGTGCCCAGTCTTGTCCCAGTAGACATCTTGTTGGAATACACCATTGCTCCCTCCCTCCCTCCCTGCACACCCAGGTTTCCTAAAGAAAACCAGAGTGACTGGAGGAAAGAGGGAAATGTTGCTTCCCAACAGGTTGCTGGGCTGTGGCCAGGGAGCACTTCTACGTCCTAGTGAGATCTAGGAAGTTCTCTCAAATCCCACAGTTTAGATATATCCAATGGCAATGTGATATGTGAATGGCATCTCCATGGACCCTCTGAAAGAAAACTATTTCGGAAAGACTAGCTTCCCCATACTGCCTCTGCAGTGAATGTATGTTTCTGTAGAGCAGAAGCCTAACTTAGTGTCATGGTTTAGCCCCAGCCGGCAGCTCACCGCCACGCAGCCACTTGCTCATGCCTCCCGCCTGCAGTGGGATGGCGAGGAGAATCAGAAGAAAAAGGCAAAACTCATGGGTTGGGATAAGGACACTTTACTGGGACAGCAAAGGAAGAGGAAAATAACAACAGTACTTAGAATATACAAAGTGGGTGATACACAAAACAATTTGCTCACTACCTGGAACCCCATGCCCAGCCCCAAGCAGCAACCCCTCCTCCCCAGCCAGTCCCCTTTATGTACTGAGCATGACATCATATGGTGTAGAATAACCCTTTGGATAATTTGGGTCAGCTGTCCTGGTTGTATGTGAAAACTAACTCTATCCCAGCCAAAAACCAGGTCATTTAGCTCCACGTTGTGAACTTCATCCATGGCAGGGTTCCCTTTTGTGCATCAGCATGAGCAAGAAATCTGGAGAAATAAACTGCCCTGAATTTATGTAAAATTACATAGACATTCAAAAAACAACAGTGAACCAACCTATACTCGTATTACCTTGCCAGACTTTATAAAGTATCCAAAAACTTTTATTGCATATGCCAGAGAAACTACAATAACCTTTGCCTATTTTGCTCTTATATTTAATCAGATGTCCCAGAGACGATATCTTAATGGTCTATTCAACATGACTAAACAAGATGAAGACAATGAATGCACATTGTGTAATGTACAGTATTTTGTGCAGATAATGCACCACTCGACTGGTGGTTATGTGCATACTTCTCTTTCTGAGTCTATATCCACAATTTTTCACAATCAGCACAAAGGATGAACTAAAATAAAACATTTGTTCTGTGTACTTTTTGACATTAATTTCCTTGTACCTTAATAGATCTCTTTGTGGTGAGATTAAATGGATCTAAACTTGGACACAATCCAGATGGTTTACTGTACTAATAAAATGAAAGAAAAACATCATAGAAATAGTACCAGCAATGCACACATCACCCAGGAAACACATTTAAGGAGAAGTAGCGTGGCTGACTTGACAGGCCATTAGTTTGGCCCTCAGAACACAAGGGCCATATTAGTAGACCTGCTGGTTTCTGATGACCTTGGACAAGGTTATTTCATTCTGTCATTTTTTTATCCTCATGGAATAGAGATACTTAGTCTAAACATCTGAAATTGCTTAACCTCTGAGCGAAGAGCCACATTTAAGTAATATTATTAGGAAATGTAACTGAATTACGGCATCATGTGTGTGGAAGCAAAAATGCTACTTCTGCTTTCTTCTTGGTTTTCATGGGACATTAGTAAGTATTAGAGGAAACATCAAGTTTTATCTTTTATTTCTTTTTTTTACCAAATCCACTATATGCTGGCTGACGTCTTGAAGCTGAGAAGTTTTTTGGTTTTTTCTCTTCTCCTGCCTAATCAATATTAGAAAAAAACCCCATGTATTTTTTTTTCTTCCCAAAGAAGACACTGTTGCACCTTTGTGCTTCCATAGTAACTCACTTATTGAACCCTAGACCACTTAAGTCAGTAGCAAAATTTAGTCAGTTAACCCTAGCCTAGTTAAGTCAGTTTAGCAGGCTGGTATTATTCTTAAGTCTGTATTGCTCTGGAGGGAGCAGAAAGTTAAAAATTTGTCAAAGCCTTTGAGTTCTCGGAAAGCTATGGAATATGTTTAAATATAAAATGGATTGAATCAGCTCTTCTTATTATACCAATTTTTCTGTGAAAAAAAATAAATCCAAGGTGGTTGATAAATGGCTTAATTACTTTAAAATTTGTTTGAAGAAGTTTGTTACCTCAGCACGGTTTTTCTTTTGTAGGACACTGTCCTCCATACTGTCACTCCAGGCCATAAGAAATAGCCACTGTGGAAGAAAGTATAAATATGGTTCAGTTCACCATGACAAAAAAACATGCTTATAATCTTCATCATCTCCTGCTGAAAGGCTTGAGGGTGGTGGAAGAGGAGAAAAATATTTTAAGTGATACTTCAAGGTGAGGAGCAATTACAGCTAAATGCAAAACTGGTGTTCTTCTGCCACATTGCAGTGCTGGAGTTATTTTTTGGTCCTCCTGCTGAGTACTGAAGGATGTATCAGACGTTCTTTTTGTGTCCTTCCCTGCTTCCTATCAGCCAATGCTAGGATGCTTACAACTTTCTTTGTAATTAATCCATGAGCTACTTTTTTCCATTCCCACACACTGAAGAATCAGCCAAGAAGATAGGTATCTTGTTTCTTTCTTTCATTCTTTTCTTCTCTCTCTTTTGACAGTGGACAGTGGAGGTTGCTCTTTTCTTTTCTATATGGAACTGGCAGCCTGTCCTTGTTTCCTGTCATAAGCAGGAAAAAAAGATGCCTCTAACCCTTTGCCAAATTCGAACCCTTTTCTTTCTCCAAAGACAAATCCTTTGAAAAGGACCACCTTACTTACATACAGGATCTAATGCAGTAGTACTCCAACTTTAAAGGCCTCCTTTTCTGTAAGAATGTTCTTCCATCCCTCTGGCATTTATGCATACGCTCTTGTCTTCTGCCCTGGCCCAGGGTTTTTTCTCTTGCCATGTTGGCGGCTATCTCTATTCTCTGCTTTCTACCATGTCAGCATGCACTTCAATGTTCTTAATTCTCTTAATGTAACTCTATCATATTTTGTCTCCCCAACATCTGCAAAGCAACAACCCACTCATATACAGAACTTTCATTAAGGTCTGTCCTGACTCTGTTCAGTTCAACACCTGCGCTACCCACTTCAGTTTCCAGCAGATGATCAGCTTCTTGTACTCCTAGTAACAAACGCTTTCCTTGTCTCCACTAAAATCCTATCCCAGCTGGCTCTTGGGCCTCCTCCATTCTATTCTCAACTTCCTCCTCTGCTCACACCACCAAGTTACTCCAAATTAATTAGTGCTTCATCTCTTTTCTTTTGTATCACAATGAACTTTTCAGATGTCTCTCTGTCATCATACTTAAAAATTATGGCTTCACTAATTTATTATTTCTTTTCCATTGAGGCTACCTTTGGTTACCTAGGCGTGGCTGGAATAAACATTCTGCTATCAGCAAATGCTAGTTCCACAAGATAAGGAGGAGAGAAAAGGCTAAGAAACTACAAATCATGTGGCTGCAGAGTCAACATGAGGACTGAGAAGACCATCACCTCAGAGTTTCTGCCATGCTCAGGCATGAGTTGCAGGCCAGTAACTAACAGTGTACCCTGGGGTCAATACTGGGTCCAATATTTTTCAATATCTCCATTAATTAATTGGATGATGAGGCAGACTGTACCCTCAGCAGGTTTGCTGATGACACCGAACTGGGAGGAGTGGCTGATACACCAGGGTCGTGCTGCCATCCAGAGGGACCCCGATGGGGTAGAGATACGTGGTGAAAGCAACATCATCAAGTTCAACTAGTGGAACTGAAAAGTCCTGCTCCCAGGGAGGAACAAGCCCATGCATGGGGGGCTGACTAACTGGAAAGCAGCTTCGTTGAAAAGGATCTAAGGGTCCTGGTGGACACCAAATGGAAGATGAGCCAGCAATGTGTCTTGGTGCCTTGGCCAAGAAGGCCAAGTGTCTCCTGGGCTGCGTTAGGAGTGCTGCCACACAGTTGAGGGAGGTGGGGCTGCTCAGCCTGGAGAAGAGAAGGCTCAGGGGGCATCCCATCAAGGTGTACAAATGTCTGGAGGGAGAGCGAAAAGAAGATGGACCTGGGCTCTTGCAACTGGAGCCCAGTGACAAGAGTCAATGGGCACAAACAGAAACACAGGAAGTTCCCCTTGAATATCAGGAAACACTTTGTTACTGTGAGTGTGACAGAGAAATGGTACATGTTGCCCAGAGAACTGGTGGAGTCTCCATCCTTAGATATCTTCAAAAGTCACCTGGACATGGTCCTGGGCAGCTGGCTGTAGGTGGCCCTACTTGAGCAGGGCGATTGGACAAGATCGCCTCCAGAGGTCCCTTCCAAGCTCTGGGGCTTTCCCATGGCAGACAAGAGGCAACTCCTTCTCCCTGACAGCCCTTGGAGGAGCCCAGTGGGCACGTCCTTGGCACCGAGGAGGTCACCAGGGTTCCCCGCCTGCATTACTGGGTGGCCCATTCCCAGGTTGGGGGGCAGCCCCAGCAACCCTTGTGATGTCACTGGAAGGCATCTGTGATGGCCCAAACCTCACTGCTCTTCAGCAGCCACAGTGTCTGTCACGGTGTCTTTGGTCCAGGGCTCCTATGAGTGCACACACACGGCGTGCAAGCTCCATCAGGACTGTGGACCTCCACCTGGAGTGCTGCCTTTGCACCAAGCCTTGGCTGGCAGGGGTGCTGCGGGTCCCGCACGGCAGCTGTGCCGTGGCTGTGGGCACCAGTGAAGATTCCCGGCCAGTTCCTCCGTCCTCCCTGACCACCTCCTTCAGGTACCCTGCGCTAGCTCGAGTGGTGCCGGTTGTCTGGGGAGAGCGGAGGGGTGGGGGGGTCTCGGACTGTGGGCAGTGTCCCTGGGGGGAGGCGAGGGGAGCAGGCAGGCGGGAAGGGCAGCCCTTGGAGCTGGCTGTCCCACGGGGCTGCTTCTGCTGCCACTTTTCAGCCTGCAAGGAGACCCTCTGGGAGGCCCTTGCCTCCCCTCTCCCACCGCTTTCTGGTGCTTTCTTTGCTTTTCTGTTCCTAGCACCTGGAAAGCTCTGAACATCTCTCTTGGCAGGACATGGCATCGGGAGCTGAGGAGGCTCTGGAGCAGAGCGGCTCTGCTGCGGCGGCCGCCACCAGCCAGCTGCGGCGGGCAGGGCAGTGGGGAGCAGCAGCAGACAACCCGTGCTCCATCTGCCTGGGCGAGATCAGTAATGCAGCACGCACTGATGGATGCTTCCACACCTTCTGCTTCGACTGCATCCAGCAGTGGGCTGCCACAAAAGCTGTGTGCCCGCTCTGCAGGCAGCCTTTCAACCACGTCCTGCACACGGTGAGGGCAGACGATGACAACCGGGAGCAAGTGGTTGGCTCGTCTGCCCGCCGGCAGAGGACCATGGCCAGGGAGCGGGTACGCAGCAGATCCCCACAGCGGCGTTACCACCTGCGCCCAAGGCCCACCGCTGACGAGCGTGCAGTTGGGAGAGGGGGTCCTGTGAGGAGGAACCGTGGGGCGCGAGGTGACACAGCTCCAGGGCGCTCTGATGCTGCTGCCCGGCAGGCTGCAGGGGAGAACCCGGCGGACAGACCCGTCCTCCGCTACGACCTGCCGGCACTGAGAGCACGGCTGATTAGTTTCATGGAACTTCAATAAAAATTAGGTTTATCTTTAGAAGCTTTTCAGGGTGTGTTTGTTTCAAAACCAAAGCACAAGCCATTGCAGGGAATGCTTTCCAGCTTCCCCACCTCCCCCTTCCAACCACAGGGGTAAAGCTGTCTTAAGTCCTCTGAGCTTCTGCTGGGCCACCTGTTCCGAAGGTCTGCAAAGCTGAGGTCATGCTGACGGCCCTGTCCCTGCTGGGTCCTCCTGCTGGTGCCTCCGTAGCCAAATGGCCCTGTCATCCCCTAGTCACAGCCCTCTGAGCCTTTCTCTGACACTTCTCCTCAACAGCAGCCCAACTCCTCCAGCCCCAAACACTGGCTGTGGCTGGGAAGCAGGAGGGGGTTGCTCTTCTGGGGACACGCTGCCTGCTTCCCAAAAGGCATTGCAGGGAAATGAGGCTCATCTGTTGATCTGCAAGCCTTGGCATGGTCTTGGTCTGGAAAGCAAAGCTGCAAACCCTGAGCACCCCAGGATTTTGGCAGCAATCCAGACGCAGACTGCCATTTGAGCAAAGTACACTTGTGCCATGGGCTGAAACATGGGGCTTCCTCTGCACTTGGTGGGACCCATCCCAGTCGCCCACCTTTGAACCTTCCCCCAGAAACCCTGGCATGAGCCTTGTGCATTTCCACAAGCCCAAGAACTTCGTCCCAACTTTTGGGCACCCCTAAGAATATCTCCTGTAAGAGGAAAGGCTGAGAGAGCTGGGACTTCTTCCTGAGCCCCTTTATCTGGATCACAGAATCACACAATCACAGTAGGTCTGAGGTTGGACAGGATCTCTGGCGGTCATCTTGTCCAATCCTCATGGTCAGGATCCTATCAATGTGTATAAATAGCTGATGGGAGGAATTAAAGAAGACAGAAACAGCCTTTTCTCAGGGGTATTCAATGACTAGACTAGAGGCAATGGGCACAAATTGAAATACAGGAAATTCTATTTAAAGATAGGAAAAAACATTTTCATGGTGAGGGTGGTCGCGCTATTCTGTGATTTCTGAAAATACCTGGCAGCTGCTTATGCCTTATCTGTATTCCAAGTTCGTTCACAAGAGACGAAGTTCAAATTTGTGGAAAATAATTTAATCTTTGGTCATAATTATTCAATTTTCAATCATGTTGAAGATGCTGCTCTACCTTTTAAGCTGAAATAGAAGGAAAAAGAGGGGGCATTAGTGTGCATTAGGTGTCTTTTTGCCCTCTCTGCCTGCTGACTGATCCTGCATCCCACTTCCATTTCTACCATGCTATGTAGATCATCAGGAGAAAGGAAGGATCATGCTTAAAAGGTAATCTACAGAGCAAAGCATAGGAAGAAATGAAAAAGGACACTGTTATTTTAGCTTCTGCTTACTTTCTCAATCAAACCTTAAAAGTGTCAGGAACAGATTAACAATGTCCTGGATGGAAGAAATGGTCTAGCCATGTCTTCCAACCTTTTGCTGTAGAGGGAGGATAATTACCCTTATCATTTTTTGTCTCTGCCCCGGTACTGTGGGCCAATACTTTTTCTGTGGAATAAACCTGCAGGTGCTTTTTCCTCAACTGCTTTCTTTCATTGAACTTGGAATGTATGAATCTATTTGCTAACGTGCCCCTGAAAAAAAATATATTGAAGAAAGATTTAGGCAACGCCTATTGCATGACCATATAAGCTGCTGCCACATATCCTTCTCATGCACCAGATTTCTTTAGTGTCCCCAACAATGCAGGTTCTGAGAAGCTGCATTTTGTGTACTGGGAGCACTGAGCCTCAGTGCCGGTCACAAGGAGGACGTGTAAAACACAGCTCCTTTGGTGATTTGACTGCTACCGTGGGAGAAAAGCTGCAGCGCCGCATAGCGATGGGGCAATGTGTGCAGCACTGCATAGCAATGGGGCAATGTGTGCAGCACAGCAGGGTCTTACATTTCCCCGACCGCAGTTGTGTCCTTCCCCCTGTGATATGGCTGACAGGAGGACTGCATGCAACACATCAGGGAAAGGTTGATGTTTGTAACTTAATTACTGAAATGCTGTAGATTAAGTAGAGTTTTCTCCACTAGCCTGGGTAAAGCTAATAGGTAAGGTAGTGTAGGGAATGTATCATGAGTATCACTGATGGTACGAATCATAATACAAAATCCACAGTTCTAAGCAAACAAAATGCCTTTCAGAAAGTATAGGGTGATAGGGACAAAATAGATAACTTGTTTTCATGCAATTCTGTTGAGGATCCTTCCACAACTACTTGAGGTCACTGTTTTTTTCCCTCTCACTGGGCAAAGTTTACCTTATTTCCCTCGCCATCCCCTTGCTTACTGCCCATGAAGATCTCAGGTCTTCCACAATACAGGACAGGACGATGAAAGAGGGCTGCAGAGCTTGGTGCTCTGCTATTCCTGATACCACAAGCTTAAGAGGGCTTGGGGTGTAGTGGTTTGATGAAAGCTATTGAACTAGCCAGAACATTTCAGCTCAAATTTACTAAACAATCAATCCTGTTTCCTCTATGGGAGTTTCCAGAGGTCAAAGCTAATGCCAGCGTTTTTCCCTTACTAATGCTCTGACGTATCTGTGAATACCGCTTTTATGATAAATTGCTCTTACGTTTGGGGGCGTGAGGGAAGCTGGTGTGTTTTGCTTACACAAAGGGAAGTCAAAACTACAGTAAGAGGTTTTGAACAGCAAAAAGTAATGAAAATATGCTTCTGAAAGATTAGGTAATGTCACATAAGCGGTAATTATATGCTTTCCACACAATTTCCAAATGTCATCCATGTTCAGAAAGGTGAAGAGATGTAGGAAGTAATATCCTAACACGTTATTTGTTAGAGGCCAGTAAAGGAGTGCTGGTGAGGTCAGTATTTTTTCTGTGCACGTTTATATGCTGTTAAATCTTTGGATAAACTGTTAACTTTTGATGGCAAAAGCATCTGCCAATGATATACTTGCTCTTAAGACTGAGGAAATAAAAGAGCTAACCGCTCACCCTCAGAAATAACAGACATGAATACTACAAACAGGTAAATACATACCTTCCTATCATCTATACTGGACAATTCATGTCCACTATTTGCTGTCTGAGGGCGTTAGAGCGCAAGTAAATGTGCTGACTTCTCTATTTCTCATCACTTACTACGGAAATGTTTTTTTGATTTTTTAAGAACCATCCTGGTAAAAAGGTATTAAACTAGTTTTTCTTGAGAGGACACATCATGCTTTTCCTTCCTCATATGAACACTGTTTTATACTTGTAACTAATTGCACTCTGAAGATCTAACATTACCCTAAATACATGTAGCTGGAACGTAGCTACCGCAACCTTCAGGATATGCTTCTTATCCTACTGAATAGGGGTAAATTCTTAAAGATCTTAACTGCTGCCATGACACCATCTGATACAGAGGCTGAGCAAATAAATAAAGAATAAAGAATAAATTTAGGTTTAGGCTACAAGAAATGGAAAAGTGAGCTAGCTATAAAATGAGATCACACCGAAGAAACTAATGCCCAAACAATAGCAAAATATTATTTGATTCCTTTTTGAACAACTAAGACAACATGCATTAAGATTCTCAGCTTTATCACTTGCAGAGGATTCAATCAGTTTGGATTTATTAAAAAATATAGCATATTTCCTACTCAAATGACAGAATTTTTTGGTTATAGAAAAAGTCTTCTGAAAGTGTCCAGATAAAACCCTTAAATTGTAAGAGACAAGGAAATTTTAAAAAGCTCTTCAGGAAATAGTAATTTTTTTTTTTTTAAAAAAAACCACATGCCTCTCTTGTGCAGCGGGCTGCAGCTGAGGAGAGGTGCATTGCTCCTCCTTGTAAGAGGACATGAGTCCGTATTGAACTCTTGCAAAACCACTGCCTTTCCCAGTGCTTACAAAGCAGTTGCTGCTCTGACTGCGAGTATAGGGCTGGACAGAGATCACCCGGCTGCCTCCTGACGGCCGGGGTGGCTGCGCCTCCAGCGCTCCGCCGGGCTCAGCAGGAGGGCCTGGCAGCCATGTTGAAGCAGGCTGTGAGTTTGGCCTTGGCATCATCGTCACACTGCTCACGTGCTGACAGCAGCGACTCGGCGCTTAGCCCTGCTCCCACCCCTCTTTTAAAACCCCGCATTTTCCCGCTTGGTCCATCACAACCATTTGCAACGGGGAGGGCACCGGGGCCGGGAAGCACTGGCTGCCCCTGCGAGGCGAGGCGGGAGCTGCTCCGCGCCGGACGCGGCCGGCTGCAGCCCGTTCCGAGGGCCCCACCCCCGGCGCCAGCGGAGCCAATCAGAGAAGCCGGTGGCGCGGGTGTGAGGGGGCGCGCGGGTGTGAGGGGGCGCTTGGGAACGGGCGGGGGCTGCCCAGGCGCGGAGAGGGGGTGCGGGCAGCCGGCCGCCCGGTGAGGGACGGGTCTGGGGCTGTGGGACTGCGGGGACGGGAGTGGCTTAACCTGGAGGTCACTGCGCAGCCTCGTGTCAGGGTACGTCCTGTCAAAGTTTTTGCTTCCCTTCTGTGACGAGAAAAAGGGATATATGCTGTGTGGTTCAGTAGTACGGGGGTTCTGAAGATTGGATTTGGCCTTCCAGCTCAGCGTTTTTCCTTTTAATTTCTCAAAGTGCGAGTTGTGCTCTTCATGGTGCTCCCCGTAAGGCAAAGATGTGGATTCACGCAAGAAAGCTTCCTAAGGCTTCTTGTCGTGGTTCCTGTGAAGTCCGTGCATCTGCTGTGGACGTTGAAGGGCTGACTGCAGTGGGAAGCAGGGTGGGAACAGGAGGGGTTCTTCCCGGCGGCATCTCGCTGGGTCCTGCGGCCCGTTTCCGCTTTCGGACTACGCGTGCCCGTCAGTTGATGTGTAATGGAGCTAAACTTAACACTGAGCAGCACTCGGTGAGATGTAAGGCTGAAAGGTGAGTACTTGGTAAACGTGGTTCAAACTGCTCTGTGCTGGCAGCTTGCGCTGAATCCGAGCACTTCTGCCTGAGACAGAGCGCCAATGGGCCTATGTGTCTGGCTGCACGCAGGCCCAGGAAAGGCAGGCAGCTGCAGGGCGCTGTGCAGTCTGAGCAGCAGTGCTCAGTGTTCAGGGTTAGGACACGAGAGGAGTGAGGTTGCTCGTGTAATTTTAATTCAGCTGTTTTGTATGTACGCGTTTTGCTCCCTTCGTATATCCTTCAGTCTGCTGAAAAAGAAATCATATTAACAACCCTAACGGCTAGTCTTCCCAAAATCTCGAGTCTCCCAGAAGATGGAGAGCACTCATGCCAACTTCAAAGTCATCCCTCAGCTAGAATTGCACATCTGTTTTTGCAGGGAGGAGTTAGGTTACCCTGAACAGAATTCAACAACTACAAAAGCATCCTCTCTTTCATTTCATTTCTCTTCCTCTTCCACTGGAAACCTACTTCTAGGGCTTTTCCTAATTATAAAAACCTTTGTAGTACAAGCCTCTTGTTCCGGGCGGGTAGAGACTAAGTTTCAACTAGCAAACGCATACGTTCCAAGTAACGCAATGCACAGGGCTTCTTAGAGGGAGGTTTTGCTTTGCTGCAGATCATCTTCCAATCCGATCCGTCCTATTCATTGAATGAGGTAGGAATTCTGTGCAAAAAATATCTAAGGTCACGTAGTTACTTCATCGCAATGTATGTATATACACATAAGGAGATGACAGAGTTTGCCTGTGCATCTTCAGCTGTGGAATTTATAACCCGTGCGAGTCCAATGGGTAGAACCTTTCAGTGCAATCTCTGCACGTCCTTAAAAAATCGGAACCATAAAAGACAAATCCCACCCAGTGGCATCATATGGTCCCACACGGATGGAGTCATGTTGTTACTCGACAATTCAGAGTAACTTGTACAACTTGCAGTTCCCCACCGTTACACAGACAGCACTGGATGGGGGTGAAATGCAGATGGAGCCTGTGGGTTTCACTGCTGTGCTCTGACAGCAGAGGGATGACATGCTGGGTCCTTTACCTGCATCTGGAGGAAATGCCTGCCCTGCTGAGCACACTGCCCATCCAGTTTCCGCCATCAGATTTGAGCAATTCTGTCCGCTCTTTCACACCCCATTTCACTCTCTCTTGACTCCTCAGGTCTGTATTATCTTTGACTTGCCGGTTCCATCTTGTAAACATCAGACTTCCCTATTCACTGCCCTACCAGTCTGAAGCCTCCCTTCTACCCTCAAGCTTAAATTTTCCCCATCCTAGTTTTTCATTCAATCAATTTCCCTGCCTGTTAACCTTTTTCAAGCTTCTTTCCCTGGATTTTAGCCTTGGGTATTTTCTGATCTCTGTTTCATTCTTGATTCACTGGTTCCCACTCATTTGCCTGCCATTTCTCTCTCTGGTCCTTAGTCATGGTTTCCACTTGTAATTCTGACTGTTTTCTCATAATGTGAAAAGCTGCTCTGACTTTTTATCAAGCTGGTCCCAGTCTCAAAGTCCTCTTGTATTTTAAGCCTCAGCTGCAGAATGGATGTAGAGCAATCTTTAGAGATTTATAGGCAAATTCCTAAGTGTGCGCAAAAAGTAATTTTTGTTTTCAAAGTTTAGTCTGTTGTAAATTGGACCAGCCTGCCAGAGAAATGGAAGAAGACTATAAGTGATAAAAAAGATGTTCAGAATGGTTATGGCCAAATTTCAGTTTTCTGCTTCATAGCATGAAGATGTTAATGCTTCTCAAATCTTGGTCAGAATTTTCTCACATGGAGAAAGAACATTGTATAGGCTAGGATTTCATTCTCAGTAGCAGCTGAAGTCCAAGTGCATGGCAACTCTGTGGAAATAGTTGGAAATTCCAGATATTCTTCATGGAAAGGTGTATAGAAATACAGCATAATTTTCTCCAAATAGGACTCTTTCAGAGTCTCAGAAAAACTCATCTGTAAGAAGGAAAACGCAGGCAAAAAATTAAGCAGTTTCTTCAAATATTCAGAGATTCTATTGTTAGAATGTCTACAAGAACTTTTAAAAGCTAAGTAGGAAAGAAGAATTCTAAAAACAGAAGCTAATTATGCTAGGGCAATCTCGTATACACTAGTGAATGAGTACTTCATACACTACAAGCTTTCAGACCCTGGAAAATAAAATTATTAACCTTTTATTTCAAAGATAAGAAAAATTGATACAGAAGTCAGGGGTGATGTTTAGAATTTGTTAGTTCTACTAGAAATCAAGTTGGTCTGGTTTGGCAGGAGTGATCAAAAAGAAAAATGCCGTATGATTGCTATGACTTACTCTTTCTGAAAACACAGACCATACTGTCTGTAATGTAAATATGACTGAAAAAAACTTTTTTATCAGTATGTGGTTTCTCATATGCAATCCACAGAGGACACACTAGAAAAGAAGACTTATTGTGTGCAAGTACAGTTTTGCCAAGAAAGGAGTGCTGTTGGAGAGGTTTCAGATCCACAATGCCATTATTGCTATGTTTCAAAACTGATAAGTAAAAAATACACTTTTTTTACAGTATTTTCAGCATCTTCAGCTGAAACTGCAAAAACATCTCCAAGGATTTTGGGAAGCAAAGCTGAGTGATGTATTTAGATAAACTCAGAGTAATTAGACAGAAATGACAAGCTGACATAATCAGTGTACTTGCATAAACTGTGTTTTCTATATGGTCAGAAAAAACACTGAAGGAAATAACAGCCACTGGTAAACCTGCCTAAGAAATGAAAGCATTACTCAGGGCTCAGTATCTTTAAAAAATTGCTGTAGGGGTGTAATGCCACAGAGCTGTGTAGGAGATGTGCGATCTATTTCTGGTGGTAAGACAATGAAATTTTGGAAGTGGGTGCTGGAAAACTAGCATTCATTGGCAACAGGACAGTTGCAAATATTGGACCATAAGGCATCTCAGGGAATTATGTCATACAGTTGCTTTCAAAAACAAATCTAGTCTTAGTTTGAGAGTACTGTATTTACTTGACTATAAGGCAACACTTACGTTTCTTCATCTATTCCTGGAGAAAAAATGGTGAATGTCAATTCCTCCAGAATCCCTCCAGGCTCACCTGATAGGACAGCGAAGGTTTTTCTAAACTGACGAAAATGCAGATGGGAACCTTGGGCTACTTACTCTCTTCTCCTCTTTTCTCTACTTCATTTATAAATTAAACACAGATCCTGCAAGGGAAAATGATGGAGAAGTGATCCCACTCACTGAAAGAAGCATGTGTGTGGGGAGGGAGATCTGTGATTAAACAGGAGAAAGGAGGGCAAGGAAAAGGCATAAAGGAGTAGGAGGAAGGAAGAGACACAAAATAGCAGCAATGCATGAAAAGTGAGGGAAGTGTGAGGTGCTGGCTCCCTCATCTTCAAAGGGAATAAACATCCGTGGTTTCTTTAGGGATTTTGGAATTTACACTCATCCAGTATTAAACCAAATGGCAGCTGATGTAAGGGAGCAGCAGTAGTACCTCAGCCCAGAGCCCTGGAGAAAGTGGTGTCTACAGGCTGCTAGCCACTGGAGGAAAGATGTCTCTATCCTCCTAGCTACCTTCACCTCCTCCCACATGGAGGCAGTGATGGCTGCCATCTGTGATTACTTTTCTGTCATTGTTTCTTTTGCACCGAGTCCTTATTTTGGAAGGCTACTCTTGCAGCTGCCAGCTGCTTGAAGATCAACAATCTTTGGGGTGCCAGGAAAAAATATTCATAGCAAATTTATACTCTTTTGACCTTTAATAGCTCTTTTTGCTCCCTTGCTTGTGTTAACCTCACCCAAAAGAGCATAATAGTATGTTGTACTGGATTTTAGTTTGATAAACCAAACCAGCCAATTTTTATTATTCTGCTCTCAAACCTCTCTGAGGTTTCCTAAACATCCTTAGAGTTTCTCTCTGGTTTTGGTGCAGCTAAAATTCCTTTCTTTGAATGTGCTGACTAGAGCTGCACAAGGAATTGGAGTTCAAATCTTTTCAGTGCTTTGTCCAATGAAATGGGATTTCTCTGTCTCTTACAAGCATGTTTGTCTTTTCCATGGGAATAGTAGCTCCTAACCAATGTGCGATCAACCAGTACAGATCTGGTTTTGCATGAATAAAAACAAGTACCGTAGCAGGTTGGGCAAAATGCAGACCCTTGTGGTGCTTCTTGCTTTTCCAGCTCTGTTCTGCTCTTGCAGGACTTTGGTCAGACCAGTGGCCATGCTGATACTCTGCAGGCTTGAAACTCAGACAGCACAGCCATCTGGGTTTTTTTCCTCGGACTCCTTTCCGAGGTGTCAATACTGCTGCCAAGTTTACAGGTGTTGCCCCAGCTGGTTGGCCATTCAGGACAAGGGTGCCACAACAGTGTTTGGCAGCTTCATCCTTGGCTATGAATATACATGCCAGGAATATGCTACTTCAGAGCAGCAAACAAGTCTTTCTCCTGCACCCCCCTTGTGCTTTGCCCTGCCTGAACCCATCCATCTCTTGTTTGATTGTGGTGTTGCCTGGTATCTGCGGAGTAACAGCCACTGACTTGCTGATAGTTCCCATCAGGCAGTGTGCTCTGCAGCTCAAGACTGCCTCCATCAGAGTGCTCTAGACAAACAAGTGTTCTAAAATAGCAGGGGAAAAAACTCAAAACAACCAACTTAGAGTGGAGTCTCTTGTCATCACTATTAAATTTCTCCATGTTATATTACTTCAGTTTTCAAGATGAGGTGATTGTGTATTGTTTCTCCTGTTAATGTCTATGATTTAATCACCTAGCTTGCTTTCTTTGTATCTGCATGTACAGTTCAGCCTTAGCTGATGGATGTCACCATGGGTTTGTATCATGTATTAATTTGGGGAATGGCAAGACAGAAGATTTTTCAGTAAGCTTGGCAAGCATAAACAAAGGCTTTTTCCACAAGACAAGTAATGTTAACTCAACCAAATCAACCTGGAAACTGATCAAAATTGTGGAAGGGTGTAATTGAGACAAAGCTTAAGCTCAGTCAGATCTGGAGGACCAGTAACAATAAATATGGAAGGGAAGTAATCAATTATGTGGAGCTTCTACACTTAACTGTAATAATCAAATAGCACCGTTTAAATGAAGAATTAAGAATAAAAAAGATGGACTGTGAAATTTACTTGGAGTAATGCCTTCTTTGTCCCTACAGCTCTGTTCCCCCACCCAGGATCTTATCTGTCCCGGTACTCATATTTTATTACTTGTAGAGGAGCATGAAATATATAGGGCATTTCACAAATCAGTGAAGACACTCTTGGTATCCCACACGAGATTGTTCTGGGGATAGCAGTGTTTCTTTGCCCCTGAATCTGTTCACACCTCTGATTCTCAAGTGAACATGCAATTCTTTCCCCCAGGGCTCAGTGTGTGTTTGATTTGTTTTATATTTTTTCTTTTATCTTCAGTGTCGGGGATTTCTGGTTTTGCACCCATATGGTGGGAAAACATGCTTCATGCAAGCCAAATATGTGAACAAGTTGAACGGCAGAGACAGATGGAACCATCTCTGTGATATCTAAACAAAATACTTGGGACATAATGAAATACTAAAGCATTTGAATTAGCGTGCAAGCTTGAGCTGAAAGAACAAAAATGATGCAACAGAGTTATTCATATGTGGATTTAGAGCCTTAGTTTCTTTGCTCTTGACCTGCCATGACTATGTACAAAATGTCATGTGGGGCTTTTAAAAGCTAAGGAATCCAGGCTCCTAGCTACTTGACATCAAGGAATATGTTTATAAGCTGCATGTTGTTTAGACTTAATTATTTTTTATCATAATCTCTTTCGTTCTTACCATTCTTATTATTTGAAAGAAAGAACAGTTGTGGATCTTCATCTTTTCGCCACCAACACTGGGGACTGCCTCAAACAGTTTTACTGGTAGAAGCCTGTACGTCTAATTTAATTTTTAGTGGAAAATATCATAGAGGTTCATATGTTTCAGAGTTTGCCCATGAAACCCAACCAAGAAATGGCAGTGGCAGTCCAGAAAAGTAATGCAGCCTTATCGTAACTATGCATGTTCTGAGCATTGCCCACAACAAAATTTCAACTGTTGCTGCTCAGTCTAAGGTTTCTGTAGCTTAGTGCCTTTAGGTTATGAGGTAGTGTGTGAGAAATGGGAAACTGAGGAAGCTGTTGTTTTCTCCCTTGTGAGGCAATCTGCCTCACTTCTACTGCTAGGAGTGATTCATGCTAGGTTTCTTATGCTTGTTTTGGGAGAAGGTTTCCCTTGATATCTGTCATCTTCACTCTTCCCATAGCTGATAACTTTTATGGGTCAAAATGTTAAAGCAAGGGTCTGTAAAACACGTACGTGTGTGAATTAAAATAACTTCTGAAAATGTCTGTCCTTACTCTGGGGAGATCAGATCGTTAGGTAAATCCTTTCACTATCTTTCATTCCAGCCTCCTCCTGGGATACAGTTGGTCCTAGGTAGTGGAGATCTTAGGAATGGACAAGCAACATTTTGTTAAAGCAACAGCTGTGAACATACCATTGTTGGTTTTGCCATGTTTTACAAAGCCGTAACATCCCTTCGTAAAACTTGGGGGGTCTTGTTCCATTTTTATGTGGGGCTTGATTTCGAATATCTTACTGATATCTCCCTCTTACTCTCATTATAGTCTAATAGGCCTCTGGTGGCTACAACCTTGCTTAAGCAGGAAAATACCATGAAAATACCAAAAGTGGTCCTAGAAGTAGCAAGGAGCTGGGATGCGTGTTCCGCTTGGGGTGTCCGGATGCCAGTGGCATTGTCTATGAGCAGTTATACCTAATATAAATTCGGGAAAACTTGGAGAGTTAATGGAAGTATTTGCTGACCCTAAGATGAGGCAGATGCTCAGGTGGAGCTTGGAGTACTCCATTGAATTAGAAGCAGCAACACATGCTATCTGTTTGCGTGGCACCATCAAATGACCGAGCCAAAAATAGTAGGATCTGGCAAACTCACAGTGCTTGCTGTCTCTGTGCAATAGTACTAGCATGGATGTGCTAGAATCTACATTTGTGGGGGGCAATTGTAGAATGGCAGCTGCGTTTCCTTCCCGTTTAGCCAGCAGCGCTGTCGCGTTTGAAGTGTTCGCAAAGCAGGGGGACGCAGGCGTGTGTTTCGGACAGGGAACCAGCTGCCTTCGGAGCGTGGCGCCCTGCCGTTCCCATCCCCAAGGCGGACGGCGAGGAAGTTGCCGCCGTCGCGTTCCGCGGCTGCCGGCAGAGCTGACGCCGGCTCTCCCCGCCGAGCCGCAGGGCGCACCTCACGGGGCGGGCTCGGGGCGCGGCGGCGGGCGCGCGCGGCGTTGCCGTGGAGACGGCGCCGCAGGGGGCGGGGGCGGGAGGAGGCGGTCCGGCCGCCGCCAGCGCCCGGGGAGGCGCACGGAGGCGGCCGCGCCGCGGCGGGCCCCGAGCCCTCCCCCTTCGCCGCCATTCCCTATTATAGAAGAGCTTCCGGCGGCGTGGAGCACTCTGACATCATCCCCCGCACCCCGGTGACGTCAGCGCCGGGAGCGGTGCGTGACGTCGGTGCGTAGGGGAGCGCGGTGACGTGTCCTATTTAAAGCTCCCCGGGCGGAGGATGGAGGCAGAGCGGGCAGGTGTCGCCGAAAGCTGGAGCGGGCTAACCCTGTGCGGTGGCGTGTGCGGGGGACTGTAGTGCAGGGCGCGGCAGTGCAGGGCGCGGCGGGCGCGGCGCGGCTGGGCAGCGCAGGGCAGGGCTCGGCTCGGCTCGGCTCAGCTCAGCTCAGCTCGGCAGTGCAGGGCTTGGCTCGGCTCGGCAGTGCGGGGCGCGGCGGGCGGCCGCGGCTCAGCTCTTCCCTTCCCCCGGGAAGAGCGGGACGGAGGCGCGGGCTGCGCGCGGCGGCTGCGCCTGCCCACCGCGAGGGGACGGGCGGGCGGTGGCGGAGGTGTGAGGCGGAGGCAGCGGCAGCGGCTCCGGGGTGTCGGAGCAGCCGGGCACCGCCCGGCGCGGCGCTCGCTCCCTCCCTCCCGCCATCCCACCGGCGGGGCTGAGCCCGCGGCCCCGCCGCAGAGGAGCGCGGGCTCGGCGGCGGCAGCCCCTCCCGCCGCCCGCTGGCGGTGACCGACCCGCCGCGCCCCAGGACGATGCACGCCCGCTCGCTGCAGAAGAAGGCGTGACGGCGAGGAGCGGACCCACCGCCGCGGGAAGGAGGAGCGGCGTCCCGTATCTCTGCAGCCGGGGGTGGGCGGGCGGGCGGATCGGGGGAGCGAGGCGCCCCGGTGCCCGTGAGGGACGCGCGGCCGCAGCCCGCCGCTAGCCCCTTCATGCTGGGAGCCCGATGCCAGCGCTGGTGCCGCGGCTCGCTCTGCCTCGGGAAAATGCATCGGTGCTCGCCACGCTGCCGGCGGGGGTGCTAGGGGGAGCGGCGGCGTGGAACCCGGCGCGCACCGCCTGCCCCATCCCGCTCCGCCTCTGAGGCGCACGGAGCCCTCGGCGGCCGCTCACGTCCCGGCGAGAAGCGCCGCAGCCGCCGCCAGCCCCTCGCGGAGAAGGCGAGCGCCTCCCCGTCCGCCCGCAGGAGGGGACCTCTCTGCCCCCGGAGCCGCTGCCTGAGGGCGCCTGGCGGGGCCGGCGGCCATGGGAGCCCGGCCCGCGGGGGGCGCTCCCTAAGGCGCGGGTGGCCCTGCTCGGCCCGGCAGCTGCGAGCCGGCGGCGCGGCCCCCCGGGCTTGCGCAGCGCGGCGAGCCCAGCGCAGCGGCCCGCCGCCACGGGGCTGCGGAGCTGCCGGCGCGGCGAGGAGCGGCCCGGGGACGCGGCCCGTGCGGCACCGCCGGTGCCCGGCGCTGCCGGCCGCCATGGGGTAAGGATCTCGCGGGGCCGCCGGGGTAGTGCCGGGGCGGGGGGGGGGTGTGGAAGCGGCTGCCCGTGCGAGCTGTTGCCGCTGGATGCGCACGGAGGTGAGTGGTTTTACTGGCGGGGGTACACAAGGAGCAGGAATCCTGCTGCCATCGATGCTGTGCATCAGCCCCATGAAAGAAAAGCGGTGCGCTCCGTAAGGGGCGCACCGCGATCTGCAGAGGTTTGCCTCCGCCGTAGCTACACCGAATCGGTGGAAGAGCCGTCTTGGCTTCCAGATCCCCACCGTGAGGTCCTTCCCCGAGTCGTTAAGGCACGGTCAGTCCTGAAAACGACTGGTTTAGGCTCAGTGTGGCAAGGTAAAACTTCAGAGCAGCGAAGTCTCATTTTAACTCTTCTGGAGTCTTCAGAGGATGTAAAACAACATGTGAATTTACCAATAAAGTAAAGAAGGGTCTAAGGAAATTTGCTTTACAGCAAGTTCCCTAGTAAATTCTTGAGGTTTTTAAGGAAATGAGGTGGAATAAAGCCTTTAAAATTAATCTGATTGCATCTAAATTAGTAGATAAAAAAGTGACATAGATACCTGTGAAAACTTTCCACAGTTGTATCTTTAGTAATTTGTATAGCAAGATCAAAAAATAAACTCTGCTGTCAGGCTTAGTTACAAATCATGTCCTTTATATTTTGGTCATTTAGGAATTTGAATGTGAAATTGGTATATTAATACAGAAGTTAAAAGTGTCTCTTTCCTCAAGCCATTAAGGATACTTGGAATTCTCCAATCTATTAACTTCCTTGCATGTGGGGTGATAACAGCTGCATCCTGGGGTTCACTGTACAAGATGCAGGAGGGAATGACTTCTTAGGCTAGCTCTTATTTTCCTGTCTATCCTTCCATAAACAAACCAAAGAAAAAATTCCAAACAGAATAAACCCAAGCTTGCAGCTATCTACATATTTAAGAAAGTGACGTGTTTCAAAAACCTGCCAAAAGGCTATGTGATATTACAGTGTTTTGGGGATATATACTTAAAACTGTTAAGCAGACACAGAATTATGTAGCTTTTTAAATTCAAATAATGGAAAACCTTTCATTTATTTAAAATAAGCATTCTGTTTGTAGATATGTCAATTAAATGTATCAGATTGCAAATACAGAGAACTGTTGAAGAGGAGTAAACATTCTCCAGAATTAAATTGAGCATTTCTGAAAACAAAAACCTGATTTAAACAAAAAAACCTCCCCCATTTCATCAACTCCAGTACTGCTGGTGTTTTTGTGTCGTAGCTTCTTAATGAACAGTACAAATCTGTATCTGTAGAGGGAGTTGAAATAACCCTAAATATTGAGGTTGTTTGTGTGATGCCTTGGGTAGTATCTTGGCACATTTGAAGTCAAGAAGACAAAACTTACTGGCAAAGATTTTGAGGACTGTTTAGATAGTATGCATTGAGGTATTGCGATACAGAGTTCCTTGCAGACCATCTTCTAACAAGGTGGACGAAACCAGAAACGTAGATATGTGTAACTGATAAGCTCCCTGCTTTCTAAATGTGAGCAAGCACATCCAAGCCCGGGCCAGCACCAACTCTGTGGATCTGTAGTTAAGTATCAGGCATTTGCTAGTGTTCAGAGCAGAGGTCTTGATTCAGTGGCTATTTGTATTAGCATCTAAATGCAGTTGCTCATGGATTTTGGGGTATTTCTAGACCAAGGCGTACTGGACTCTTAACACTGCAGTCGTAAAAACTGATACTCGGCTAAGGTCTTAAATTTGAGTGCTCTAGAACCAAGTTGCAAAGTGGCTGATAATCCGTGTACCTGGCCACACAAGCGTCTGTGTACTATATTCAGTATTTAATGGGTACTGCTATCCTGTGTAAGCTTGTACAGTGAGCTTGTAGTACCTGGCTGGTGGAGAGTCTACCTGTTCCAGTGATCAGAACACAGAAAACTTAAGATGAGGGAGAGGAATTGGCTTGCCAAACCAACAGTGGCTTTCTTAGTCTCATTTGTTATAGTGAAGAATTCACTGTTCTGCAAGTGTAGTTCAGCCTGCTCGGCACATTGAATACCATCAGGCAAGCCAGGTAATTATGCACTCTGTATGTGGTGGATGCCAAGCTGTGGCTGACTGCTCTCTGGACCAGTGTTGCTATTAAATACTTATTTTGAGAAACTTGAGACTAGAGAATGGTCCATAGGGTGCAGTACTTCAGGAGACACTCTTCTTAGTGCTGTATCCCCTATGTCTGTGGGTGTGTCTCATCTCAGAGGAGAAGGTAAATGAAACAAGCTCTGGGGATTGTGTTGGCCAGGCACATAGGATGTCTACTTCTGCTTCTCTACCTGCCAGTCTGTCTCTCCTCTCCTGGTTCCTCATCCCTGTTGCATAAAGACAAGTTCTTGTCAGTAGTCACTGTTGGAGCAATGTAACCATTTATTTGTGCATGCTCTTCTTTTGGGTTGACTGTACAGAATATAGCGTTCTTTAATAGAAAAACATGGATTTTTGTGTAAATAAGATGACTTCAGTATGTTCTGTACTAGTTCGTAACGTGTTTCTCTTGTATTCCCAGTATTTAGAAATACAGAATCAGTCGTCTTCGAGCAGAGGTTTGATTACATTAAAAATCCTCGAGAAATACATCTTAAGTAAACTTACTCAGGATGTATAGTGGTAGCCTAGATTATTGTATACATTGACCAGGTAAATTTCATGTTAAAGCTGCAAACCATCACTGTATTTTACTGGTCACTGGTACTGCTTTTCCTTTTAGCTGGGGGCAGGGGAGTTAGAGGTTTGCATCTGTGGACTGTGATGCAGTCATTGCTTAGGCTGAAATGAATAGACTTCATGCTAGACACAGTATGGAAACTGCACAGCCATGTATTCTGGGAGGGGTGAGAAATTGGTGTCCTATTAAACTTAATCTCTTGGATTAATTCCTGGTTTATTAATAGGTGTCTCTCCATAACTACTTTCCTTTATGGCCTTCTGTGCTGTGGACAAGTATCTGAATTTATCTTACTAGCTTTTCCCTTCACTCTTGCTGAATGATAAGGAATTACAAAGTAAAAGCTTCTATAAGATGTGCCTGTCTCTGTCATGTCATGTTAATCAAGGTGTCTTTATAAAGACTTCAGCTTCTCTTCACTTTTGTTGGACTATATTTAGTATGTTATCTTCATAAAGGTGGTTATGATATGTGTCAGTTTGAGATGGCAGAATTAGAATACTGGGGTTCTTAAGTCGGCTGGAGAATATTGTGGAAGATGAGTATTTTAGGATGTACTTATTAGCGTTGTAGTTGCCTAGAAATAAGTATTTTAATTTTTGGCAGTCGGGAAGATTTCTGTTGCTGGTTGATACACTCCTAGCTCTTATGCTTTTTGAAGGATAGGGAGTTAGTCAAATGCATTTCTTTAAAGCATGGGTCCCATCTTAAGGACAGGATACTATAGTTGTGGGGGAATTGACAAATCATGCTAATTCTAAACTGTAGGATGTAATGATTTTTTACAAAGCCTGTTTGAAGCTTCAAAATCTAAAAATATATGAAAATCAGTACTGTTTGAACGTATGCAATAGACAATTCTTGCTGTGGAAATTGGTTTTGGTTTGCTGCCTGTTGACTTACTTTTTTAGGTGTTTCCAAACCACAGTCTTGTCCTTAAACGTTTCATTTTCCTTCTCTAGCTGGGTAACAAGAAGTGAACACCATGAAGCTGAAAGGAGCCGTAAGCGTTGACAGTTGAATTTGACCTGACTCAGGTTCTTTAACCTGTCTTTTTCTCTCCCACAAGGCTTAATGATAGCTGTCCAAAAACTTCACCTTAGCAACAAGTCCATCAGCTGTGCTCCTCTGACACAGAAATATTGCAGATAATAGTGCAGAAAGTATAGCTTCTTGGCAGTAGTTCAGTGCTACTGCAATTCCTGGCCATCTTGCTATCTCAGGGGTAAAATGAGATGCTTGTTTTGTGAAAGCAATGGCAGCAAAGTAGTTTATGCGGTCTTCTGTAGCAGCGTGGAGAGTGTAACAAAATCAGATCAACATCACTTAATATAGATAACACCCACAAAACCTGAGTATCTGAAAAAAAATTAGTAAGGTATGAATACCCAGACAGATGGACTGTATGTAAATCAGCTTGAAATGGTTAATGAACTCCTTTGTCAGGCAGCAATGTGTGGAGACCTCTACCATGCTTAAATTATCTTCTGCCACAGTAGTTTTATGACCATGAAATAAGCATAGGAAATCTAAACCAGCTCTTCTGGCCTGGCAACACATAAAGGAGTGTCCAGAACACCATGGGGGATGATTTCCATGCTGATCTAGTGAAGGTATTTGTAATGCCTTAACTTTGCGATTGATCTGTTTCAGTATTTCCATGCATTATAGAGATTATGTTGACCGGCTTTTTGGGTGAGATCCTAGTTCTGTTGAAAAGAAACATTTCAGTCCTTCACATTCTTCATGTTGAGATTATTTTTGTTCTCAGTATCTCAAGGCAAGTATCAGATGAATGCTTTGTCTATGTTGTCTTGTGATTTCTCTCTCCCAAACAGTGTTCTACCACAATTTCCATTACCTTTGGAGGACTCATAATCAGATGTTGAGCCAATACTTGAGGAAATATGCAATCTCAAAGCCATAGAAATTGCAATAGCTTGAAATACTGTAACATGCCAGCACTTCTAATCGGGGCCGACAATGACACCTAGTTTCTGGCATTAGAAGACCTAACTAACTAAGCATCTAACTGGCATTAGAGTGTTTCTGCCTGCTAGTTATCAAAAGTAATAAGTAGAATTCAGATATCACTTTTATGGGAATTTTGTTGGAAAACACTTACTCGTTATGATTGTCTCTTAAGACACTAATTTGATTTAAAGCTCTTAGCTGATCACTCGTTAAATCACAGCCTTCCAAATCTATGTCTATGTGTTAGTGCACTACAAAGAGAAGAGCGTTATCTCATGATGTAACACTAATTTTCTAGTAGTTTCTCATTAGCATAGTTGTCTGGGACATCATTTTAGCTGAGCCTATGCCTTTACAGTGTATTCCAGATCAGTGACCATCTTAAATGCAAACACTTCATACGGATTAGAAACTTAATTCTTCTACTCTTTTAGACATCTTCAATTTTGAAGCGTTTGAGACCTAAAGTAATTACCAAGAGCTGATGTCTCTTCTAGTCCAGATGTTATAGTTTGAGGTGCTTAGCAAGAGGGCGAGTGTGGTGCAGAGATACACAGTGAGGCCGAGACCAGATCTGGAGCGGAACTCACATGAGTATATGTATATACATGCACACAGAAATTAGGTGTGCTTGTGTTTTAACAATGTGCCCTTTATATCTGAGACAGCCCTGCACTTGAGAAAAATCTCAGGCTTCCCCATGTGTGTGGTTATAGTCTTAGTAACAAGAAACTGTAACAATGAACAAAGGGACAAGGTATTCTGTATTATTTAAAGTAAAAACAAAAATTGGAGTATTCAGTCCCATCTCTTTGTGTTTGTTTGATGTTTGGTTTTTCTTTTTAGAGATGCTATATTAGGTTGAAATGTGTATTTTAGAAGCCCTGCTTAGGTGAAAGCCTTCAGTAAAAAAAAAATAAAATTGCAAGACCATGCTTTCTAGTTCAGGGTTTGGTTCTGTGAGGCTTTTTCAGATGTCTTAAAGTTAAGGTGCAATGAGTGTGGAAGCATTGGACTATGAAAATCTGCTTTTGGATCTGATTTTGGTAATAGGTTTCTTTTCCCCATTCTGTTGTGAGTATTTTAGCTTTTATCTTTTTTTCTCATCTGTGTGAGATCCACCAAAATTAGTATTTTGTTGAGGACAGGGAGGTTAGAGGGGAGAGGAGGCTAGAGGGAGCTGTGTTTTTATTCTACCTCGGCCTTGCACCATGGAGTGTTGGGCTCTTTTTGTATCTACACAGAGCCCTGGTAGTGGTATTAATGTTGTCTGCTCCATTCTGCAAAGTAATGGAACTGTGTTTGAATACTGTATTGATTTTCTAGAACTGCATCACAAATACGCTTCTGGCAACACACTGCATTCTGACATGCTTCTCTGGTGGCAAGTAGTGGTGAATGCCAGTCATCATTAAAAAAATTAGTCTAGGGAGACACAGTTTAAACATGCAATAGATGATGCTGGATTGCTAGATACAAGCATATATTGAAATTTCCAGTATCTAGTCATCATTTTTTTTAATTTTTTTTTTTTTTTTTAGCTAAAGATGTCAAGTTAGCTAACTTAAGCAGCCTGTAGCACTCATTTTTATTAATGGCTTTTAACTGATTAGAGTGAAGAACTTGAAGTACATAGTTCCTCTCAGGTTTTTCTTCTTCCTCCATATATATGCAAATGATTCACAGGCACTGTTTTGTCCATTTTTGTGGCTGTATTCTCTGTCGACATCTTGATCATTAAGTTTTCACAGCTTGCCACCAAAAAGTAGGAACAACAGAAGACAGGGGATGCTTTTTCCTGTTGTCTCCTGCAGCACAAACATTGGTGCAGTAAGCCATATCAGTACTGAAACTTAGCTGACTGCATGGCTGTACAAATACAGGGGCTGGCACTAGGGAAGTGTCATTACAGGTGGGATAGCCCTACATTTTGCTACAGCAGTGTCTGTTTATTCTGGCAGGAAGTGTTCAAGAAGATCCAGACTCAGAGCTAGCCCTGTCCAAGTTCGCTGCTCAGTTTTGAAGCTCAAGTCTGGAAAGGTTTTTGAGACTGTCCACTGGGTTGAGTCTCAACTCATTGAGAAATTACTTTTTTCCCCCCTTTTGACAGTGTCTTTCATATTAAAAAACATAATAGGTAATATTGCCAGGGTTTAGAATTTGGGGTTTTCAAATGCTTTTAAATAACTTAGTAAATAGTATGGTATAGTCTTCAATATATGTCCCTCCCATGTCAATATTTTTTTAATGACAACTGGCATTCACCAGTACTTGCTACCAGAGAAGCGTGTCAGAACACAGTGTGTTGCCAGGCTTTTCTCGTTCTTGTTTCATACATAGGTTTTGAATGCACTGAACCCTACCAGTTCATTCAGGTACTATGTAAGGAAAATTGTTCCTCTTCATAAAAAAAAGGTCATACTGAATAACTAGCTAGGTCTTAACAAGCACTGGTCCCTGGTCTTTGATTAGAAGCTTCCTAACTGTAGTAGCATGTATTTACTGCTTGAATATTTTTATTGAACTATTAAGTATAGGTCTCTAATGTAGACAATTCCAATTCCATGTGAAATAGGTAAGAAAATTCCAGTTTTATGTCACACAGGCATTTGAGCCAACACTTCTGCACAAACTGTATGGTGTGCATTTTGTTGCTCAGTTTGTCCAAATGCTGAGCAGCTTCCTGAGATCTGATTTTTTTCCCCTGTAATTACACTTCCAACAAGTAAAGTAGCTTCCATCTCGGTAAAGCCCTGAAACTTACCTGCTATCTTGGGGTTAGAACTACAGTCATTGTAGGTTCCTTTGTGAAGTATAAACTATATTGTGAAGTATGATTTGTAAAGTGGTTGATAATCTAGCTCCAGTACAACTAACACATAATACTTTGTCTTTACCAGCCTTCACCAGTGCACTCAAAGCAAGCGCATGAGCCGTGAGTGCAGAAATGTTTCTTTACATTGTTTGCATAGCAATACCCAGGGGTAGTACTGATGCAGCCATTGTGTTTCCAGCACGGTTGTCTTCCCTATGAGCTGCTCATCAGTGAGACAGCCTAGTCCAGGTATGCCGTTCCTCTCCAGCTGTTGGGGCCCATCCCCACAGCAGAGCACTTGGCACAGTCCCTTGGCTGCCATTAACTGTGCAGACCTGTGTACCTATTCCCATGTCGGCCTCTGTAGCAGGCTGTGCAGGGCACCATTTGCTCTGTGCACAGTGTGTCGTCATACTGGTATATTTAAAAATGGATTGTGCCCTGTATGCTTCTTGTGAATATCACCATTATGGTGGGAAGTTGTCTGACAGTGCAAGGCACGTCACTGGGGGAAACAGGATTTGGGGCCATACTAGGAGTGCCTTCAGTGATCTAATGATTGATCTGCTCCAGAGGTCTATCAGGAAAGGTATTTGGGTGTCCCGCCTTAGGAGGAGTCTCAGAACGTGTTTGGCATATGCGTGTTGTGAAAAATCAGGGATACTGAAATCTGTCACTTCCAGTTACAGCTCAATGTAGATGAAACCACTGCTTCCAAAATTCAATAGTGTTTAATAGGCTGTAAGTTATCAGAAGGGAGGGACTTGCTGGCATGGTAATGGCACGCTCAAAGTGAATTAAAGAGGCTTTATAGTTCCTGCGGTGCTCAGTGGGATGATTCAAATTGATTTGTTACTTATGAATATAAAATTAATTTGTTTACCTTTCTAGGAGTCTAATTCAGTTCCTTGATACAAATGAAATAATCCAGTTCTCATCTTGTGATATAGACCAGTGATTCGTTTTGAAACTTAGCGTGCAGCTGTAGCAGTCTGGATGGGATTGCAAATTGTTTGAAGATCAGTTGATGGTGATAATGATGAAATGCATGTTTATTCAGCCTGGTTCATTCTGCTCACTCTCTATGTAAGTTCTGATACTGCCATTGGTGCTGGTGGGAGCATGACTTCTGCTTTGAGGTGTCTATGGTCAACGTGCAACTTGTGCTAATGATTTATTTCAGGGTATTTATTTCTGAGGGTTAAGTGTACTAGCTCTCAATACTGACTGTTACCTGACAACTTCTTAATGTTAAATAAGGCATTCGTGGGTTTTAAGCTGGAAATGAAAGGAATGACACGTGCCAAGCCCACTAAAATAAAAAGCATTTTGACATGTGGAAGGCATGCCAAAATTAGCAACTTGGAGATGTAGAAGAATGTGAGGTAGACTTGGTTGACAGAGTGAGAAGTGGTAAGGAGGTGTGATCATTTCTGTATGAAGATCTACAAGGAAACAAAATGGAAGTTTAAAGCCAATAAGGAGGGTAATGAAAAAAAACTAGTAAGAAGCATTACAAGGAGGGGTTGCTAAAGATTTGGTGCCAAGTAAGGAAACCTTATTTTGCTACAGAAATACGTTCGAGACAAATTCCAAGTGTCTCATAATAGATACGGAAGTATTGTATTCCTTGTTTTTTCTGTAGTGAACAAGTTGCTGAGAGATCTAGTCTTTAGAATAGCAAAATTATGACTAGTATTAGTTGAGTTGTTGTATCTCAAAGTCAAAGATGATTGCAAAAACAGCAGTTAACATCATCTAAAAATACTAATTTTTAAATAATATCACTGTTTACCATATAATTGCGGATTACCTCAGTGAAAACACCCGATGAATTGATTGCATGATTTTGTCTTCCTTTTGTTCCTTTTTAGGTTCCAAAATTGTCACCTGTCTCTGTTGCCAAATGTCCCAGCTTTGTCTCTGTTGCCTCATACCTGTGAAACACAGCCGTCAGAACAGAAACTCTTGTCATAGGCAATGATGAGAGTTGATGGAGCGCACAAAATCACACTGAATGTCAAATTAGAAAATACTGTGTTTACATTGTTTATTGAACTTTGTCATGTTTCATGGAACTTAAGCTAACGTAGGATTCCCACTGTATTACTTCACTGCTCTGCATGACCGCATGTCCTAGTACCAACCCTCTCTTCTTGGTTCCTTCTTGCTGCGCTAGCTGTGCATAGTGACACATGTCAATGCTGCTGAAGGATTTCATTACAGCAACTAAATTGATCTAACCAAACTTTAGAACAGAGGCTGCTGATTTTTGGATGTCTCGTGCTTTCATGTCAGGACAAAGCAAGGAGTTTCAGTCTGTCAGTTGTTTGAATGTGCTACTCTGTGTAGTGCTTCTACCACTGCTGTCTTATGACCCTTATATCCCACCAAACAGTATGATTAACATCAAAGTCTTTTTGTGCTTGCAGGGTGCTGTTTTTCCCCATCTGTGCCTCAGCAATAGCACCTAAGTACCCCATCTGATTTGGCTTCATACTTACCTTGTTTAGTCAGCATCAGTCAGTCTAATTAGTTGTTTGTGAGTGGCATTAACAGCCCTTCTCACAAACTGAAAACTGTTTTGCAAAGGAAACTACTGAACTTTAGATCTCGAGTCCTTGAACTAATTTGAGGATGTCTGTGAAACATGACAAGGAAAATTTGCTGGATGGGAATAGGCTTGCATTCTGGAGCTTGCAGTAGATTGAAAATCATGCCCCATCTGGAGCCTTCCTCCTCCTCCATGCCCCTGGAAAGCAGAGCACTGCTGGGCCTGCTTGTAAAGCAGAGCACGGAGTTGTGGCTCACAAGCAGTGTCTCTGGATCCCAAAGCACCCTCTCTACTTCTTTATTTGGAGAGCTGTGCTTGTTCTGCTGGTATAGGGGTTTTCTTTCTTTCTTTTCTTTTTCCTTAAAACTGAAGGTCTTGTAATGGTTCTGAAGACTGTAGATACTCTCCCTGAGTACAACGTCGAGAAAACTGGTGGTGCAGAGGGCGGGAAGCTGTAACTTCCTTGTATGACTCTGTGTTAAAGTGCTGTGCTAAGTAACAGTAGAAGTTTAAGCTGAGCAGTTAAGCTGTTCTGTGTTCTCCCTTAAAATATTTGTGTGAGTTCTGTAAGAGTAATCTGACTGACACGCATCTCCACGGCATGGGAGGTTTTAGATGTAGATTGCAAAGGAAAGATTGCTTCAATACAGAGATTATCAAGGAACTTGGGTAATTAAAAAGAAAACCTGGTTATCAATTGCTTTTGGACCTTTCTAAACTTTTTTTTACCTAACAGGTATGAATAACATTATTTCTTCCTTTGCTACATTGTGCTTTGTAGGCTTCCTTCTCATTTCTGTTTGTATTACAGGTGTGGCAAAGTTGCTTTTCCATGCTGTAGAATGGAGGGAAATGAGTATTTTCAGACCATCGCCTGCCTGTTTCTAATTCCAGATGCAGCTTAGCTTAGTTTACTGTATGTAAGGGCTGTTGCAGGAATGTTAACATCTAGATTGCTTTCAGAAATGTCTTGTTAGCCTGTCCTTCCAGAGTTCTTTGTTCATAGGACAGAACCTGACATTAGGTTGTTTTTCTGTTTGCTTCTGGTTAACACTTTCAGTGACTAGATATGGAAAATAGCTATACATCTTAAACTTAATTGTCTAGTCCTAAAGATAGAACTCCTCTCTTGACTTCCTTGACAAGAATTTCTGAACAGAGCAAAATCCAGGAATAAAAGACAGCCTTAGATCAATTTTTGATGTCATGATTACTTAGTATTTTCAGTATAAGTAAATATCTATCCTAAAATTCAATCTAGCATTGTTTAGCTGCTCTTAAGTCATTAAAAGCTGATGATTAGTTCTCTCCAATTTTGTAATTTAAAAACAGAGATACCTTTGTCCACTTACTTGCACGACTTAGAGGAATAATCACTTAGGTACCTAGAAAAATTCTGAAGATGCCTATGTCCCTGGAATAACTCAATAAACTGAAGTAAAAAGTGTGAAGATAAAGATGAGTACTTGTCCTTGGTAATATGCTTTTTGTTATCTGATGTGACTCCCAAAGCTCTCACTTGATTAATCGTATGAAAATGAGCTTTTGAAGACTGGGTTAAAGGACAAAAGAGGAAAACCTTAGAGAGATGGACCTTCATGCAGCTATTGGAGGAACTTCATAGTCAGTGATAAATTCTTGGAGTGGATGTTTCCTGTAACACTTCAGGTGGTTACCTACCTGCAGAACTTGAGCAGCACATGATAGCTGGGGGCATTGGAGAACTGGCATTTCTTAAGCCCACAGAGTTACAGAAGTGAAAGCAAATCTAATGTTTATCTATTTCTTCCTTTTTTTTAAATCAAGTTAATATTACACTGTACCTATCCTCCAGGTACCTTTTTTACTCTTCAGCACAAGTAACTCCATGTTCACTGACGTTATGCCAAAAATTTAGGAGTTTTGTTGAGATTTTTTCCTTGCTTTAGAATATAAGCCTTAATTTTAAGTAGTATCTATTCTATTCCAAGTATAGGAGTTTGCATCTTAACTGGCAAATGTAATTCAGTGTGTTCTGTTTTTGATCTTTGATGGCTGTGAGGGTATATTGACTCTGCTTGTTAGAGCTGAGCAGGAATGCTTTTACCATCTTGGGATCCCCAGAAGACAGCAGTGCTAGATTGCAAGCTGTTCTGTGGAGTTAGGAGGCAGAATTCTAGCAGAGGTTGAGCATGGTGAGGACAAGCACCTAGTGAAATACTGCCTAGCAGGATGGAATGCTTGAGTGACAGGTGTAATCATGACTCACATAGAATCATAGAATGGTTTGGGTTGGAAGGGACCTTTAAGATCATCTAGTTCCAACCCCCCTGCTATGGGCAGGGACACCCTTACATCTAAGTAAGCTGAATTTTACTGCAGAATCCTGTGCACTGTGTCCTGTTCTTTCTCTGAAGAATGTGCATACATTTTCAGGTTCAGTTTTTGCATTCTCCAGTTTGAGAGAAAGCAAAACATGAGATTTTGCTGTTGATCTGGACATTGAGCATATCTAGTAAGACCCATCTGATTTCACTGTATCATGGATGAATATGGTCCATTGCTTGTTTGAAGGAAAATGAGCAGACACTGTCATTCAGATTTTCACTGTATTCTGAGAAATAGTAATGCAACTAGAGAATTTACTTAAGTCATCTCTACAGATATCTCAAATTTGCTCTGGAAATGAAGAAAAGAAAAAATTTAAAACATCTGTCATGCAGTGAAGTTAACATTGACCTACTAAAATAATTTATTCCATCAGTCTCATGAATTTTAAGTTAATACGTCTGTCTTCCCCACCTGTTGTTAGGCATCTGAAAATGGGAGGAGACAAAAGACAATTCTTGGCTTCTGAGTCTTTCGCATTTTCTGTGCCTTGTGATATGGTGAGGGCCAAGGTGGGCTGCAAGGAGGCTGTTTCTAATGCAAGATATTGAAGGCAGAATCTGTTTGCTTGGTGTGCTCAAAGTATGCTAACTGATTTGTGACCAACTTTATTATTAGCACACTTCGTAATATGTTTGAGGTGGATATATATATATGTGTATGTAGAAACATTGATCAGAGCATGTAAAAATGAATGTGACATTAAAGCCATGAAGGCAAACAGGACAAAGAAGAGTATCTGAGACAAATATTTAGGGGACAGCTGTTTAAGGGACTCTTGTTCCTGATGTTTTGTAGGGTTGCACAGCCAGTGAGATGCCTGAACAGAAGTGCTGGTGAAATAGATTGGAAAAGTGTATTTATTTGGTCAGGTCAAATGAATGACTTGCAATGAGACAGGAAGGTAGGTCTGAGAGACAGATCAAAGCCAGGTCACTTGGATCCTGGTCTAAGACTTGCTCCATTCTCCTGTGCCTGGGTCTGCCAGCACAGGCAGTGTCCTGTCCTGCCACCACCACTGTCCCAACAATAAATTCATTGTGCTTAGCTTTTCTTGTCCTCTGTGGGGAGCGGGAACCTAGGCACTGATTTGTCCTGTGCATTGAAACTCTGCCAGCTTCATGCTGTTGATGTTAATAAATTTGTGAGACTGTAATCTCTGTGCTGTGCTACAGTTAATTTTAAATCTATGTTCTTTACTATTCTAAAGTTTACCAATAACTACTATCCTTCACTGGTCTCCTATGAATGGGAAGCTCAAAAGAGGAATGAGTTTAAATGAACTTTCTCATTGCTCTTCATAATTATGTTTTTGGGGGTTTGGTTTGGTGGTTTTTTTGTTTAATAGCAAAAGCCTTATTTCCCAAGGTATGGTAGTCCTAGTTCTAGTGATTTTATATGATGACTATAAATTTCAAGTGCTGACTGCAGTTGTCTTACAGTGCGTGCTTGTAAGATACTCCTCTGCCTTTCTTATCTCCCTTCCTCCTCTGGAAGGTCTTATGTATGGGCTTCCTGAGCATTTAGTTGAGATTGATACATGCAGAGTGGTTAATTTTTTCACCCATATGGACTATTTTATAGGATTACATCCTCATAAAGATGCCATCCACATCAGTGGATGTGCCAAAATTTTACCAGAAGGAACTGATTTCAGAAATGTTTTCTGCCCTACGTTTTGAAATAACCTGCTTTCCTGACTTGCTACCTGTGTAATACAGAAACTTTTATACATTGATGCAAATAATCATAAGTAGAGTTTTTCTTCTGATGAAAGTCCATAATTGCTGACTTTATTAGAGTTCTGCCTACTCACAGGTGTCAAATGTAGCCTGGCTTACATAAAACTATACTCTTTGCACCTTTATATGTTTTGCATGTATATATATGTTTTGCATATACTTCCTAGCTCATAGTAAGATGTTGTGAGTTTGGGGTGTTTTTTAAAGCCTAGGGTTTTAATGTATGCAAATATAGTGCAGTTGCTCCCCTTCCTGCCTGAATTGCTCTCAAATTTTAAGTAGTCTTTACAGGGACATTGACATTTCAAATATAATAGCTTTCTGAGAATTTTATGAAAATAAAGGTTGAAAAGAGTGCTTATTGAGAGAGCAAGAGCTCAACTCTTAATAGTCACAGAGCAATCCCTTAGGTCAGATGTTCTGCCCCAAAATGCAGGAGGGTTTCAAGTGGAAGTTCCCTTTGTTAGACACTGGAGGTCCAGCTGTGAGTTAGAATTTTGGTTTAGACCAATTTTTATTCATTCTGCTATTTGTACAAATACTTTAGAAAAACAAAACCAACTTGGTAAAGAAGAGAAAAAAGGGTTGCCATCATCACCAACTCCTTATTGAATGGAGTGTGGGACTGTGTGATATGCTGTCTCTTTAGGATGACACAAAATGATGCAGGTGTAAAATTGGATGAATATGAAGTTCTCTGTCACATTTCCACTGGAATGGGTACCATGGTATTTCTGTTACATCTAATTGTCTGACTTCATTGTAAGTAATACCAGGGCTCTGGAGTAATTTCTTATAGGCTGTTTTCCAGGGACTTTTATATGAACCCATCACAGAATAATTTCCAGTAGTAAACAGCTTTTACAACTTGGACAGTATCTTAGAGCATGTTGTGATTTCCTATTCACTGGACTAAAGCTACTAAGTCAATTTGAATTCTAAAACCAGCTGTGACTCAGTCCATTTAACATTAGTGTCACTGTTGTGCAGTTTAAGAGGGGAGTCCAGCAATGCTTTTGCTTATTTATATACCCTTTAACGGCAGAAGCTGTTTCATTGATTCAGTGGGGGGTTTGCCATTATCTTCTAAAGTTATTTGACATCTAAGGAACTTTAAAAATCTAATGTTTGAATAATTCTTCAGTATTTTCAAAGTCTGATCTGTAATTTCATAGGATTGGAATTACTTCAAACCATTTCTACCATCTTAGAAACTTCTTTGTTTGCATTTAAGACTAGAGCTCATGTGCAAAGAACATGGATGAAGATGCGTAGATGTTGTAGTGTGGGCAAAGGTGGAGGGGAAGGGGCAGAGTTTACAGGTTGGGATGTGAACCTTTCCTTCTGAAAAATAGGCAATACTAGGCATTAAAATGTCTATTGTAGATTTATAAAAATAAATGTTAAAATAAGAACACAGGCTACAATACCCTTGGAAAAGCAAAGTGTTGGAGCTGGCCACGCGGATTAAGCCAGCAGGCCTGGTAGCTGTCTTCTAGCATATCAGCAAGGTCTTGTCTCCTGATCAGCTGTGACAAAATACTAATTTCATAGAAATGTAGATATGAGCAGATCAGCAAATTATTTTTTTCTGACTTCCTGTATCTTATGTCTATCAAGTACTGTGCGATATCCGATTTCAAGCTGAAACACTTCAGTGGGTCAAAATTTCAGATCCTGGAAAATCTGATGTAGAGTATGTAATATGTTTCTGGCAAAGGTAAATGTATATTTTACTTAACCTTATAAGTTTAATGAAAGGTTCTAGAATATTTTTCTCCCTTCAAGTCCTGAAAAATTGCTGGTAGTATATGTGATGGTATGCTAACTTAGAAGTGGTTAAAGATCTAACAGTAAAAGCTGATTGTTAAATGGGAACAAAACAGTGTAGAAAAAAAGCTTGAAGGCACTGCTCTGTGCAGTACCTATAGAACATATTCTATAAAGTAAGCCATTGAACTTTATAGGTAAGTAGGCACACATATGTATTAACTTCTAACTGAATACAGAAAACTTAAGCTTTTTAGGAACAATTTCCTAAGCTTTTGCTGACCTTGAGTAAACCTGACTCAACCGCAAAACATAACAGCAAAAGGAGGTCTAAGAATGTAGGTGTAAAACTAGATAAACCACTGATGGGAGAGATTTCAGTCTGGTTGCTCAATTGTAACTTCCACTTTTTTTACTATCTCAAAGCTTGTTTTGAGACATTAAAGTTGTTACTGTATGCATGTAATATAGAAGGCAAAATCTTAATATGTACTCATTTCACAAGTATGTGCTATGTTTTGTTCAAGTACTTTAAGTTTACTTTTTATTTCAAGATGGCAGTTGTCAGTCACTTTCTGTCCAGAAAAAGATTTTAGTTCCATACAACAAGAAGTCAATGTCAAACAATACTGTCCCACAAGCTACCATATACACTAATCAGACTTCAGAGCATTTTTAGGAATAAGGAAAATTCTGTGGTTTTCTGTTGCTTTGAATTGTGTTTGCAGAGCTTGTTGACTCAGACTCCTGAGAAACCATTCGCCATGTTTAGATGCCATAGTTGACAAGTTAGTTTTGACTATAGCTGCACTTTTAATCACTCTCCTCATTTCTTTTCAGGGATCTTTCCTCAAGCTGCTTAGAGTAACAAAAGCTTGCTACAGCTTTAAAAACAAGCTAGGGAGAGTATTTTTTAAGACTGTAGCAGGGCATTGGGAAAAAGCTGTAGTCTTGGTATGCTGTCATTTGGAAAAAGCAAAAAGGTCTTTGTCGCATCCTAAATCTGAGGATAATCAGTAAATGCCTGAGCCATCACGCAGGGGATTCATGTTGTCTGATATGGGGAGAAATTACCTTGTATGACAGATATTATAGAGGCTCAGAACTCACTGTGGCCAAATTACCACCCACAAAAATGTGTGTGATGCCTACTGAAAGAGTTTGCAGTCCTTAGGAGTGCCAGAGCTTGTGTGCTGAGCATGCAGGCTGCTGCGTGGCTGTAACAGGCTGAGGGCAGCGCGCTTTTTGTCCAGTCTCCACTGTGGATAGGGAACTTGGAGCGTGGTTGTACTCCAGTTCTGAGCACAGGGATGTTGTCCTGTTTTTGGATGCTCAGGGCATCATCTTCCTCTGAAACTCTGAGACTGAAATCTGAAGGGTGGGATCTTACTCTGCTTGCAACTTGCAAATGTGATGGAAAGGACTTCTAAGGCACATTTTGTTGGACTTGTCTTGAAAACAGTCTTGCATGTGGACTCCATTTGCATCAAAACAATAAGTCTGCATAATGCACTTCGGAGTTTTTAAGATCCATACTGGGGAGATAGAAATTGCTGAAATGATTGGCGTAAATGTTCATTCTCATGAACTTTTTGTTACTCAGTAGATATTTCTGAGCTATTAAAGCTGAGCTGAGTAGGATGACCCCATCACACTGGACCTGCTTATTTATCGCCTTTTGTCCTAATGGTTGGGTAAAATAGTTCTGCTTAGAGATTTAAAACTTTTAGTGTATTTGAACACTTTAGGGATCCAAGAGGCTGTTACATAAAGTTTTAGGTCTGTTTTTTGTGTTTGTGGCAGGGAGGGAATGTCATGCACAACAAAACCATTTTGATTCAGGAAATTCAATTCAGTTTGATGAATGATGAAGTTGAAGACAAACAATTAAATAAACACAGAAAACACACCTCGTCTTCCTTATGGACACCTCTCCAACTCCTTCCTGGTCTGCCAGGTGGCACTCAGATGGTGGTCAGTGCCTGTGGTGGCTTTTTTTTTTTTTTTTTTTTTTTTTTTTTTTTGGGAAAAACTCAATTCCTCCATGGACACCAGTCCCTTCAGTGTTATACTTGCTCCTGTGTCTGCTGTCTGCTCCTGCTTGCGCAGCTCTTTGCTCCAGCCCCCGCTCAGGTGTCATCTCCTTCGTCTCTTCATCCAACCCCAGTCCTGATCTTTTGTCTGCACAGGGCAGTCCCCTGATCTCATCCCACAAGGTGCAGCACCCTCCCTACCAAAACCTTGTCAATTTAGCCCGGTATGCAGGGGAAAGGGAGGGGGGTCTGCAATTTTTAATTTTTTTTCTTTTAACATCGTTAACATACCATAAGGGGAGGGAAGCAGGACATCAACTAATGTAGAAGTTCGTACCTTCTTTTCAGTGGCCTTGTTTTTACAGAAACTAAGACAACAGAATCCCAGCCTTGAGAAGTCGTAGATGATATGGCAATGAAAGTAACTTTGGAGTCATGGTAAACAACAGTGTGGGGAAAGAAGTAAGAGGAAGGAGGTCTTCACATCAAAGAATAGATACTGCTTTTTAAAAAAGCAAATATTAATTATGAATTAGCAAGGAAGGTTCTTTCTAACCTTCTATATTAATTTAAGCTTCTTTTGTGAAAGCTTTAATTAGTCTAATGTGGAAAAATGAAACCTTAGATTCTTATATTCAGTAGTCCGCATTTTTTTTGGAAAAGGATGTGTTAAGACGTCAAAATGGAAAGAGTGTTTGAAAACAGTGTTCATTCACCTGTTAGGACACAGGCTTTTCTCCTAAGCCTAGCCTAGGACTGATCACATATCAATGAATGGATTTCTCTATCAATGATGAAAAAACTTGGTGTGACTCTTACCTGCTTAAGTGGTATTTCTCATGCTTTTTTAGTCCTCACATTGCTACAAGTCCAGGAGGATTTAGCACTTCTTTTTTTAGTCTGTTTGACCATTGTGATGTTGCAGTCTAAGCTGATTAAGAACAGCAGCATCTCAGTCTTAATGTTTCTGCCATGCCTGAGTGGACATTGCTAATAGTCAAACTGTGTTACTATGGCATTCTTCTTAGTTTATTTTCTTTTTGTTCAGCATCAGGATATTTCTGGAAAAATGAATTACTTCTCTTTGTAATTAGCGATGAGTTCTTGTTTTAGTTCCTATTAGTGTCTTTAATGAATACTAAATACTTTCTGGTAAGGAAAGAATGACAAGACAAAGCTGAAAGAGGAAGAGAAGAGAGGGAAGATTAAGGAACTGATAGGGTTTTTTACAGGATTGTTTTTTCTTATTTAAAGCTGTTCTCTTCTTCCTATCTCCACTCTACATAGACAAAAGTAGATTTTTAAATTTATATACATATGAATATATAGTATATTAATAAATTATAATACATTTTATATATATTAATTGTCTGAACACTTAGCAAGGGAAAAAGGAAACTATTTTCCTATTTAACTAATACTCCTATAACTAATATTACTTCATCTGAATTAATTGAAACTTCCAGATTGGGAGGGCATAACATCCTGTGTGGATAATGGAAAAACAAAAAGTTTGAGCTAAGATGGATTAGCTGCAGTTACAAATCTTGTGTTTTATGTATTACCTTTTGTTTGTTTCTGAATGTTTTAGCAAATCTCAAATTTAAGTAGCTCTATAGTATGTTGCTACAGAAAAGTACAGATGAGCTAATTGTACAGTGGCTTTGAAGGACTTCAGTGGCTCATCAGTGACTGATTCTATAAGACATTTAGTCCTGTAGACATAAGGTGCATAACTTGCATTTGTTTGAAGAAATAATCATTATAAACATTCATCATCAAGTGTCAAAATTTTGGTCTAATTCTAGAGACATCTGAAGTTTAGTGTCTTTGTCAGAAAAAAATCCTAATTACTCCAGTAATCTGGCTAGCTCAATGAAGAGAACTATGCTTTTTCCACAGAATCTAGACAGCTTGTCATTCAGTAAAGCTGTAGTTTCAGTTAAAACACGGAAAGAAAACACTGTAACTCTAGCTCTATCAGAAGTAATTTAAAAAGTGTAAGTTTCATTTATGCTGTTCCATACCTAAGTGTAATGTCTATACCAGACCCACACAGGTGCCCTGCAAACTGCTCTGGTTTGTCTTTGAGCAACACTACTGCACAATGAGCAGGCCACCCTGCAAAACAAGTTTAGCTGGGGCTATGGAAGACTTTTGTGCTGACAGTGCAGGAGAGCAGCAACTCAGGGCTGAACAATTGGACTTTTACTGACACTCCCATTTGCTTTACTTGTATAGTTTTTGCCTACCTTTTACATATTAAAATCCTAACCAGTGGTATGTTGAAAGTCCCAGTTGTGTGATGTACGGTGTTGTGACAGAATTTAGTATCATTGCTGGCCAAATGTGTATTCATTAACTACACATGTACACATAGATTAAGCTCTTGTTTCAGTTCATGTTGCCCAAAGCCTCATCCAACCTGGTCTTAAACACTTCCAGGGATGGGGCATCCACAACCTCTCTGGGCAACCTGTTCCAGTGCTTCACCACCCTCACAGTAAAGAATTTCTTTCTAACATCTAATCTAAATCAACCCTCCTTCAGCTTAAACCCATTACCCCTTGTCCTGTCACTACACTCCCTGATAAACAGTCCCTCTCCAGCTTTCCTGTAGGCCCCTTCAGGTACTGGTAAGCTGCAATTAGATCTCCCTGGAGCCTTCTCTTCTCCAGACTGAACAATCCCAACTCTCTCAGCCTGTCCTCATAGGAGAGGTGCTCCAGCCCTCTCATCATCTTCGTGGCCCTCCTCTGGACTCGCTCCAACAGCTCCATGTCTCTCTTGTACTGGGGCCCCCAGAGCTGGACACAGTACTCCAGGTGGGGTCTCACAAGAGCGGAGTAGAGGGGCAGCATCACCTCCCTCGACCTGCTGGTCACACCTCTTTTGATGCAGCCCAGGACACAGTTGGCTTTCTGGGCTGCAAGCACACGCTGCCAGCTCATGTTGAGCTTCTCATCAATCAATACCCCTAAGTCCTTCTCCTCGGGGCTGCTTTCAATCCATTCCTTGCCCAGCCTATAGTCGTGCTTGGGATTGCGCCGACCCACATGCAGGACCTTGTACTTGGCCTTGTTGAACTTCACGTGGTTTGCACGGGCCCACCTCTCCAGCCTGTCAAGGTCCCTCTGGATGGCATCCCATCCCTCCAGAGTGTCGACCACACCGCACAGCTTGGTGTTGTCAGCAAACTTGCTGACGGTGCACTCGATCCCACTGTCCATGTCACTGACAAAGGTGTTGAACAGTGCCAGTTCCAGTACCGACCCCTGAGGAGCACCACTCGTCACCGTTCTCCATTTGGACATTGAGCTGTTGACAACGACTCTTTGAGTGTGACCATCCAGCCAATTCCTTATCCACTGATTGGTCCATCCATCAAATCCATGTCTCTCCAATTTAGGGACAAGGATGTCGTGCGGGACAGTGTCAAATGCCTTGCACAAGTCCAGGTAGATGATGTCAGTTGCCCTTCCCTTACCCACAGATGCTGTCACCCCATTGTAGAAGGCCACCAACTTTGTCAGGCACGATTTGCCCTTAGTGAAGCCATGTTGGCTGTCACCAATCACCTCCTTGTTTTCCATGTGCCTGAGCATAGTCTCCAGGAGGGTCTGCTCCATAATCTTGCCAGGCATGGAGGTGAGACTGACCAGCCTGTAGTTCCCTGGGTCTTCCTTTTCTCCCTTCTTAAAAATGGGGGTTATGTTTCCCCTCTTCCAGTCAGTGAGAACTTCGCCAGATTGCCAGGACTTCTCAAATATGATGGAGAGTGGCCTGACCACTTCATCCGCCAGTTCCCTCAAGACCCATGGATGCAACTCATCAGGTCCCATGGACTTGTGCACCTTCAGGTTCCTTAGATATTCTCGAACCTGATCTTCTCCTACAGTGGGCAGTTCTGCATTCTCCCAGTCCCTGCCTTCTGTGACCTGGGCAGTGTGGCTCAAGCATTTGCCAGTGAAGGCTGAGGCAAACAAGTCATTGAGTACCTCAGCCTTCTCCATATCCTGGGTAACCAGGTCACCCATTTCATTCCGGAGGGGACCCACATTTTCCCTCGTCCTCCTTTTCTCACTAACGTATCTATAGAAGCTTTTGTTGTTGTCCTTGACATCCCTGGCCAGACAGTTTCTCTGGATTCCTCCCAGGCTACCTGCCCTTGCTTCCACCCTCTGCAGGCTTCCTTTTTTTTGTTTGACTTTGTCCAGGAGCTCCTTGTTCATCCATGGGCGCCTCTTGGTGTTCTTGCTTGACTTCCTCTTTGTTGGGATGCATCGCTCCTGAGCTTGGAGGAGGTGATGCATGAATATTAGCCAGCTGTCTTGGGCCCCTCTTCCTTGCAGGGCTTTGTCCCATGGGATTCTACCAAGCAGATCCCTGAAGAGGCCAAAGTCTGCTCTCCTGAAGTCCAGGGCAGTGAGCTTGCTGCGCACCCTCCTCGCTGCCCTGAAGATCCTGAATTCCACCATTTCGTGGTCACTGCAGCCAAGGCTGCCCTTCAGCTTGACATCCCCTGCCAGGCCCTCCTTATTGGTGAGAATAAGGTCCAGCATGGCACCTCTCCTCGTGGGCTCCTCTATCACTTGGAGGAGAAAGTTATCATCGACGCATTCCAGGATCTTCCTGGATTGCTTGTGCTCAGCTGCATTGTCCCTCCAGTGGATATCAGGGTGGCTGAAGTCCCCCATGAGGACCAGGGCTGGTGAGCGTGAGGCTGCTCCTATCTGCCTATAGAGGGCTTCATCTACTCGGTCCCCCTGCTCAGGTGGCCTGTAGGACACCCCCGCTATGATGTCCCCTGCCCCAGCACTCCCTTTAATCCTGACCCATAGGCTCTCGGTCGGCTCCCCATCCATCCCCATGTGGAGCTCCATGCACTCCAGCTGGTCACTGATGTAGAGGGCAATGCCCACTCCTTGTCTGCCCTGCCTGTCCTTCCTGAAGAGCCTGTACCCTTCCATCCCAACACTCCAGTCACAGGAGCTATCCCACCACATCTCTGTAATGGCAATAAGGTCATAGCCTTTCAGGCACACACGTCTCCAGCTCCCCTTGTTTATTCCGCATGCTCCGTGCGTTCGCGTAGAGGCGTTTCAGTTGTGCCCCTGATGAGGCTGACTTATTGGCTGGGGTGGCTGGAATTCTTTTGATGTATCTTCCCAGTGTTACCCCGTTGACTCCTGTTGCATCTGGAGCCCACGGCTCGTCTCCTCTAGGCTTCGAGCGTGCTGTAGTGCGTCCAGCATGTCTCTAGGCAGCAGGCTGAGGGCCCTCGCCAGTGCCCTGTCCTCCAACCTGGGCACATCATCCCACAACATGTCGCTGGCAAGCCTGATGTTATCCCCCTCCCCCTTCGAGCCTAGTTTAAAGCTCTGTCGATGAGCCCCACTAGTTCCTGGGCAAAGATCCTCTTCCCCCTTTGAGAGAGATGAATCCCATCACGGTTCATCAGGCCTGGTGCCGTGTAGGCCGTTCCATTGTCAAAGAACCCAAAGTTGTGGCATTGACATCAGCCACGGAGCCATGCATTTATGGACTGTGTCTGCCTGTTCGTCCCAACATTGCTGCCCTTAACTGGAAGGAGGGAGGAGAATATCACCTGCGCTCCCGAATCCTTCAGTGACTGTCCCAAGAGCCTGAAGTCCCTTTTGATCACTTTCGTGGTGCGTGTCTCTGCTTCATCCCCACCCACATGGAGGAGCAGCAGTGGGTAATAGTCAGAGGGGTGTACCAGGCTGGGGAGTTTCCTAGTGATGTCCTTGACACGGGCCCCAGGGAGGCAGCAGACTTCTCTGAGAGGAGGGTCTGCCCTGCATATCGGGCCCTCTCTACCCTCCAGAAGGGAGTGCCCTACAACTATAACCCTACTATAACTCCTTTTCTTCTTTGTTGGGGTGGTCACAACCCGAGGCATGGGCCTTTTGGGCCTACGTGCTACCTCTGGTGTAGCTTGACTGTCATCCATATCCTCGCTCGAGTGGCTTTCCACAACCAGAGCCTCGTACCTGTTGCACAGGGGTACATGGGAAGGCGAGGTGGGTGAGGAGGAGAAGGTTCGCCTGCCGCGCCAAGCGTGAACTTGTTTCCATTCACTCCCCTCTGAGGCTGCTGCCTTCTGCCTGGCAAGGGGAGGATACAGGGTCCCCTTCACTTTGGCTCTGGTCTGTTAGCTGTCCCTGTTTCTGTCTCAGGGAGGGCAGAGCTTGGCTCCACCAGTCTATCTCTCAGCCTCTCTGATGCTCCTTAACCTCTCCACTTCGTCATGTAATTCTGCCACCAGGCTGAGCAGATCATCCACCTGGTCACACTTCACACAGCCAATCTCACTACTGCCTCCCTGTGCCAGTGCCAAGCTCAGGTGTCCTGAGCCTGAGGGCAGGACAAAGGGTATGTTTCTTCACATCCTGGAAATGGGAGAAAAGTTAAATTCAACTTAAAGTTCTGGTACTTAGTATCTTTTGGAATTGATGGCAACGCTCCCTGAAGAATACAGCAATCTGTTTGTCACTAAAATGTAGCTAAATTTAAACTGACAACCATCTTAGTGATACTAAAATATTTTTAGATTTCTGCGCAATACTATACGTCCTGTAATGATCATGGGGAAAATAAGTTGTAAATTCTGAAGTACGGTAGCTTTTTTTTTTTTTACCTTATATAATTTTATTTGCTAAGTAGTTATCTTTGAAATATATATGTTATACATATTTAGTGTTGCTATGAAAATGTTCAGTGTGAAGCTCCAAAGAATGAGGGTTTCACAACACGTTTCTGGCCCTAATTAATGTTAGTTTTAGAGTAATTGCATTCAGATTAGGGCCTAAAATTGTTTAGAATTGTTTAGAAAAATCAGAGTATTAAAAGATTTTGAAGAAGATGGGGGTTTGAAGTCATACACATTCTGCAGTGTGCAGTGTAATGAGATGATGTCACACATGTATTAATGCCAGTTAGTTTAAAGGGATAGATGGAGGGTGAGGGCTGGGGAGATGACAGAACAGGGCTGAATCTATACTAGAGATGTCAGCCTTTATTTGACTTTACAGCTGGGTGCTGATTTTTGCCTTAGAAGGTTTGCACTTCGCTTGCATATGTATATTAAGGCACTTACCTGCTCTATGCAGCAACACATACGGAAGTTCTTAGGAAAAGTTTATCAATGCAAAGTGAAACATGTAGATACCAGGAGACACAGCTGACAGGTAACTTGTGTGCAGTGATATTATGTACAAATTAGATTCATGGCTTTTACGCTCTATCCTTCAGGGAACAACCCATCTTCAGCACCCGAGCTCACGTCTTCCAGATTGACCCAAACACTAAGAAAAACTGGGTTCCCACCAGCAAGCATGCTGTTACTGTGTCCTACTTCTATGACAGCACAAGAAATGTCTACAGGATAATCAGTTTGGATGGCTCGAAGGTAAGTTTTATTTCAGAAAGCTTGCTTGCTTCATCAATTTTTGTATTTATTTTCTAGTCTGATGTCCTTCATGTATCTTCTCAGATGCGTTTATCATTATCTAAGTAACAGATTAACTAACATGTTAAAATTATAAGATTGCTTCATTACATGTTTTAAATGCTTCATTACATGTTTTAAGTGTTTATTTGGAAACGCTATTTTCCATGCGTTCATATTTACTTTGATCAATCTATTGCTGAATTTAAGTGATGACCTGTTAGTTAATATTATGAACAGGCTAAAAGGACATTCCCTGTGAAATGCACTAAAAAGTACAAATAGGGTTACAATAACCTGTTTTCATCTCCGCATTCGATGATCTATCAATATCACTGGCTTCAGCATTATGAAGGACATCTGTTCAGTGGCCATAATCACTCAGTAAACCCTTTGTTACGTAATCTTTCCATTTTTGCTGTAGAGAATGTGAGGATTCCCTCCTAATAAAGCTCTCCATGGTAAGCTTTTATCAAAACTCAGTTGGTTTGGGGGTTTTGTGGGGGTGTTTTTGTTTTTGTTTTTCTTCTTTTAATTAGGAAGGATAATGTGTTGAGCTGCTGGTTGTTGTAAGAAACCTTGTCTAAGAAATTAATTTGATGTGGAGAAAATACTTGACTGTTCCTTAGGCTTTACCCCAAGTGGGTATAAACTCAGTAACTTTATGAACAGAAAACTCTGCAGTAAGGACATTAAGGATATATAGAGTGTAATCAAAAGTTGTAATCCTTTCAAGAGACTTTCATTTGCAACTTCTGGAGATGTATCAGTTCATGATGGTTGAAATGAAATATTCTGTTAGACCACAGCACAGATTTTGTGGCTATTGAAAGCTGAAAAATACTGCCCTGTGGTTTTGGTTTTTTTTAAAATATCCAGAGAATTGCTATTTTAAATGAGGAAAGAGAAGTATATAGAACTAGATCTCATATATATAGTATATATAGTATATAGTATATATCATAAAGAAGTATATAGAAATAGATCTCATAGTCAAAGATTTCTGTATGATACTAATTAAAGTAATTGAGACTTTTGTATCAAAGCTTACCAGAATTTTTCCAACTTTAAGTCTTACTTTTTCTCTTCCCTTCCCAGCATTCTGCAAATGATTCTTCTAGTTCTGTCAAATAACTAAAATACCTTTTGTTTGATTGTTTATGTATATAGACTTTGGGATTGGAACTAGATGCTGTATGAAATCAAGACTACCAGTTGTAATTTGTAGCACCTTAACTGATCTACACAGTTTACAAAATCCTTATTGTGGTATCTGCTGGGGTTCCTCTGCCTTTGTCCAAAGCTGCACCTCCTGCAAAGTGGCTGCTGAGTTAAATTGTCAAACAGTTGTTCATCTATTTATTTGTTCTGTTGTCTACTGCAGCATTTCCTTTACATTTGCAGCACTATTGGCAAGGTATATTGATAATGCAATCTATCACTTTTATTTACTCTCTCTGTGATTGCTGCTATCCTAATAATGTTTTCATCCAAGTGTTAGATGTCTGACTAAGATCTAGGATCCTAGTTGTGATTAAGACTGACCCATTGTTTTAGGCATCACAGCACTGCTCTGAAACATACACAGCTGAATAGCAGGGGACCCATGGAAGAATTCTAGGGAGGTTTTCAGCATAATTCCCAGAGATATATTTTTTTTCATTTTTAATTAAAGCCCTATCGTATGTACAAAGGGCTGAATATAAAGCATTTTTAAGTTTGGAGTGCATCCAGATAGTGTCTCTGCTAGATGGCATATAGCAGGGTGTTGGTAACACTACTGGTACCTGAGCTTACAATGCCTTATATTGCTGATTGGTCAGACAGAAGCGTTAAATTTGTAAGGGAGAAAAAGCTATGCAATTTAATTCTCCCCATTTAAGTTTTGAAATGAAACTGAATAAAGATGATTTTGTGGGGTTTTGGGGGTTTTTTTAAAACAAATTTTACATTGAAAATGGCTCAAATGCCCATGTTGCCAGTGGGCAAAACCACTTGAACCATACTGGTTTTGAAGCTGTCATGCCCCTCCCTCGGAGGGAATAGATCCGACCAGATTTTATTATATACCTTGGTGCTGGTGGGGTTTACAGTACCCTGTGGGTTTGTGTGGTGGAGAGAATAATGTGCATGTGGCTGCTCAGTTACAGCCGCTCAGGTGCTGAGCAGTAAGACAGTAAGCGATGGCAACTCACATGTATGTTATGTTCACTTAGACTGCAGTAAGGAAAGTTTGAGAGAGATATACTTTAGATTTGAGTGATAATCATAATTCTGTCCCACATCCTTCCCTGTCACCGGGTCAGTGGGTTTCATTAGGATTCCTGGATAAAATTTAACTTCTGTACTGATTGTCTGAAAGTCATTAAATCTTTCTTCTTGAAAAGACAATGACATTTTAAAGACGTGATCTTCACTCACCTCTGAGGGATGCTATTGTACATTGCAGATTCCTACTTGAATTTGTTTGTGGAGATCTTCGGTGTACGGGGGTTGAGAGAGGGGTTTTTTCTTCCTTATTCCATATCAATGGGTCTGTGAGCCAGATTCAGCCAAGACAGATCCTATAGAAGCAAGTTCTGCTTATTTTTAATGCATTCTGTGTAATGTTGTTTTCTGATGCTAGAGTCTCCTCTTAAAATATCTCGCACAAGAAATGATGCATCTCGCTCTATCTTGACTCCAGGAAATGTTCTACGACCATAAGATTCACAGATTGGTAGGGGTTGAAAGGGACCTCTAGAGATCATCTGGTCAGTGTACAGGCATATTTTATAGTCACATACAGTATCTGCATCCCTGTTGCCCATGGCAGGGAGATTCTGATGCAGATAATCTCACAGAACTCAAGGCTGGTTTCCGTGACCTCTTGAGTAAATATCTTTTATGCGACCTTTTTCTCCTACCAGTCTACAAATCAAGAGAAAGCCTGAAAAATAAAATTTCTTATGCAATGTGACATGACAACATTGAGCAGTTGTTGCTAAGGCTTTCAGTTCTCATTAATTATATAGTCATTTCATAGCTCCTTGGAAAAATGTGGTTTAGTACTTCTTTCTCTTAGGTGATGGAAGGACACCTCCATTATTTCCCCAGTAACATTGCAGACAGAGACTAGGGTTATTCCCAGAATCCCACTGTCTTTTCCGTTCAATCTCTGGCAGTCACTGGTAAAAGAAAGGAGAACAAGTAATGTGGTTCCCATGGTACTAGTTAACTCTCTGATTTTTTTTTCACAGATGCAAGATAGGAAAAAAATGCTAATAATTTGTGCTCATCTCAAACAAGAGAAGACTCTGGAAAAGAGTGGTTTTCCAGTCTGTAGGTTCCATGGGGCTTCTAAGTCACGTCTCCCATCAGTGTTACTGCAACAGATGATCTTTACCTTTAAATGGCTGTTGTAAAATAAACTAGTCACATATTAAAGTGATAACCTGTTTAATGCTAAATAGGAGTTTTAAGTAAAACCTGTAAGCACAGGAGCACAGGTCTTCGGTGATCTTCCTCTGAAGAAGTTAAAAAATACTGTGTGTCTTTATTATTATTGCCATCAGTTTTCACAAGATAAAATCTCATTTGACCGCTGGTGTGTATCTTGCAGCTATTGGATTTGCAATCAGTAAAACGAACAGCTAAGACACATGCCCTATTTTCTCATAGCTAAGCTAATATGAAAGGAAAACATGAAAGCTCTTTTATTATTCCAACAAAATCTAAAGATAACAAAATCAGTTTTCTTCAAAAGCTAAATGTCTGCCTGTCAGATTGACTCTGTTCTGTTTTTAAGATATTCTTGTACATTTATACTAACAACATTCTTAAAAGTTGATGAAATATTTGACAATTGTTATACTAGTAACTCTACAGTGAAATCTGGCATGGAGGAGAGCAGTTAAAGCAGTACCTATTTGAGTAGACAAGACAGCCTTAATTATAAATTCTAAATTAAAAAAAATATTTTTTAAGCTGAAGATATGAAGGATTCATAGCTAGTATTTTCCAGAAGTAGCTGACACTGACTGCATTTGTAGTATGCTCTAGAATTGCACTTTTTAAAACCATAATTAATTTAGCAAGTGAGAGATCTAGCATACTAATGCTTTTAATTCAAAGAGGATTGAAAGCCTTGATTTCCTTGTAAAATTGGTAAATCTAATGAAAGGACTCTTTTTTATATCACTGGGCTGAATGTAGTCTTCCCAGTGAGAAACTCGCTGTCTTTAGATTGGAGCCTCCTTATTTTTCTCTGCTGGGAAATAAAGGGAACAATCATGGCTTTCTCAATACAATTACTTTCAAAAAGTTTTCTTCCTACCTTCCTCCCTTGCAAGGAAGCAATTTGAGAGTCACTGTAGCCCAGCCTAAATGCAAACTGCTGTCAAAGCGGATATCCCATTCTGGTTCGGGCAGTCTGTTCTGGGTTCTCTCTTGTGCAGCCAGCCACGTGGTCAGCTGAAGCAGTGAGCAGTCTCAGCTAAAAACTGGTTGCTTTCTCCACGTTTTTTCGCTGGGTTAATTTGCAACCAGATATGCCACTGTCACTGCTGCAAATGTCAGTCCTGCAGGCTTTAAACCTGCCTGTTGCTTGGAGGTCATAAGTCCCTGTCCTCAGAGTCATCTTCTGTATTGAGGACATTACATCCATGAGATAATATGCACACTCTCAGATCTGTGATGTAAGTTCAAATTAATCAAGCAATGGATGGAACTGGGGCTTAAGCAAGCTAGACAACATAGCTAGAGCTTGAATTGGGAGGAATGCTTTTTTCTAGTCTGTCCCCAGGTTATTTAATTTCAAACATATTGCTGTTGACAGCTTCCACAGCAAGAGAAGTTGAGCATTAAGTGAACTTGCACAGCTCTGTTGTGGGCTTCCACCAGGTTATTTCAAAAGTGGGCTTCCAAGCACTAACAGTGTACAAGAAGAAGAGAAGCATACAAGAAAAAGAAAAAAAGAGCTCCAGAACACCTCCTTTCCAAGTAGTCCACCTCCCTGTCTCACGTTACCTCCTCTGTCCTATATGGCATAGACAGCTGTTTTCTATGAGTTGGAGGCCGTTGTGTGAGTGCAAGCCTGCTGGCTTTGTTTGGGCTCCAAACCTTATACTTAAAGAAAGGACAATGATGTTTGAATTACCAGTGACTCCACTGAGCAGCTTCTGCTCTATGAAAATCTGAGATGTTGTGTGGACAGTTAATGCTGGAGATGGTTCCCCAGTCTCTGATCACACAGCAAATCCTGTCCTTGACCTGATGACTCTTGTTGGCTCATATGTAAGCTTTCAGGCATTCCAGAATTTTCCAGGAGTTGTTCACAGTGGTAGCCAAAACTTGAATTTTGACGCAAAGGTTACCAGAGAGAACTGCCTGCTTGATATCATCAGCTACATCCAGATTTGCTCTTCTAATTTAATGCGAGTATAGTGGAGCTGCCAAAGCCACTGCGCCAGATGCCAGTTTTGTTAAATTCAATTGTGCAGCAGTATCTTTGCTTGTCTTTCTACATGTTGCAATGCAATGTGGTTCTCTGAACTTTCTTGCAATGCTCCTCTCTGCCCCTTCACCTGAGAATCACCGTATGCACATGGGAGCTGTTTGTGGGCTTGGCTGACCTCTCAGCTGTAAATTTTTCAGGCTTGACCTGTAGAATTTAGGGAAAATTTTATGTTGATGGTAGCTGTGCTCCAGTCCTACCCAAATCTCAGCAAAAGCAAAAGGTGCTAAATAAACTCCATAACTACTCATTTTAATATCCACCCAGAAGGCCATCTCACACAAGTAGTATAGGCTGATTTTTGGCTTCTATAAGATCTTGAGCTTGGGAGAGCAGTACTTGGTCTCTCTGATGTTGAAGTTTCTTACTGTCACCATCCTGAGAAAATACTGTTATTCTCTACACATCTGTACAGTTCCTGCTATTCAAAGAATAAAAGAAAGATTTCATTATTTACAACAGAGAAGATGGTTTGGACCCTGTGGGTTTTGTTGCTGCTTTAGGATTCTTCCGTGATCACTGGCTTTAACGAGCCAGGGGTAAGGCAGAGGTTATGGTTTCATGGAAGCAGGAAACATGCACACTGATGCTCAAAAGATGCCCTCCTCAGTACTGTAAGACAATTGCAGTAGGACACATACTGACAATAACCTTTGGAGCACAGTAACTGGTATGTAAGAAAGATTCTTGCTGCATTGTTCTGCTCGCAGTGTGTGCTATTTTCTGAGAAGTTTTAAGGACATTCTCTTTCACGTGGGTGTTACAAAGCACCAGTGATTCATGAAAAGGGCTGTGAATTATTTAACAAATGTGGCTGAGACTCTTAGTAGCATCAGTCAGATGAGAAACCGTGCCTGCATTTCGCTTCAAATACACATGTCTTTGGGTTTATGGCTAGTCTTTCTTGTTCCTGTTGGCTGGTTATAAACTGTACTAACCATTATGGTTTTTTAGTTAAATGAAACCCATTGGTGTCACTATAAGACTTTATCCCGACATACTTGAAGTCAGCTGGACAATTCCATATCGCAGATTTAGAGTATGTTAGACTAACTTCAGTGTGATGGAAATACTACTGAAATCCATGGTAAAACTTTAGTTGCTTTTAGTGGAACCAGCGTATCATCTAATAGTTGTGTTTTTTTGTTCACATTACCAGAAGTCGTATGCTGGAGGATATGCTGCTTCCATCCTGTCTGTAACAAAAACTAGAGAAGAAAAATTATTCTAAGATTAGCTCTTCTTCTACAGTTAGTGTTTGACCCTGTCACTGTTAGGCATGCTTGTGTGTGTATAAAGGAAAAACGGAATCTTGTAATACAGAAGCTGAAAAAGAAATTGTGCTTCTTGTTTTATTGCATGTTTTCCAATGAGAATCACATATGGAACGGGAGTGGGGGGAATGCAACAGTGAAGCTTACAGTGGAGCTTGAAAGGCATTGCCTTAGGGGACAAAGAAGTACACTTGTGAGACAAAAAAGGACTTTGCTAATTCTTCTATTCTGATCTCATTAGCCTATGCATGTGCTTTAAATGACTTTTTTAGACTTGCTGACTACCAAATGACTGCTTGCAATTGCAAACAGGTGCCTCCCCCCAGATTTTGCTCCTTTTACAGAATGTACACGAAAATATACTTTTGTAATTTTAGCTGTGATTGAATTAGAAAACTGTTCCCTAGTTCCCTGTGTGTGTCTCATTCAGTGTACGCAGATACTTGACTACAATGTTGGCATTTTCAATTATGAGTAGTCATTAAAAAAAAAATCAAAACCACAAAACCCCTTTTGTTACAACTATTACTTTTTTTCAGGCAATAATAAATAGCACTATCACCCCCAATATGACGTTTACTAAAACATCCCAGAAGTTTGGCCAGTGGGCAGACAGCAGGGCGAACACAGTCTATGGCTTGGGATTTTCATCTGAACATCACCTTTCAAAAGTAAGTATGACCAGTGGCAACTATTCAGCTAGTCAAGTGGCCTAAGATATTTGATTTCTGCTCATTGTAGTGCTCACTACTGTTGTTATTTAAAAATAATTTACAAAAAAATGCTCTGTATTGATCCTTATAATGTAAAAAGACAAAATGTGATACCTGCAAATTTTCTTTTAACTGATGGAGGAAAGGAGGGAGATTTAAGCTATCACAGTGTATGTTGTTGACGCTTTCTAATTACTCATTTGTTAGTTTTCTCTTTTTTTAAAGTTGTTCTTCCATTACAGTTTTTCATGATAGAATTTAAAGGAGTAGACAATTTAGTGTTTCTTCTGTATTTAGATCTCCTAGGAAAAAAATTGTTGGTAGTCTTCAGATGCATTTTTGTCTTTTAAGCCACATTCACTTTCACTTTTCTAGCATGGCTTAAAGTAAAGTTAGTGGGACTTATATTCAGTGTAAAAGAAAACTACATTTTCTTGTTGGAATACAAAAGTTGAAATGTTTACTAAGGAAACTCTGTGCCGTATGTGAGGGTTTTTTTCTGGTCTACTTGTGCAAGAGGGAAGTATGCCTTATTCTGAGGAAAGTAGTAACCCCTGTTGCTCAAAGTGATGGTGTAGTTCCTCTGAGCACCTTTTCTACAATACCTATTGCTATTGATACTTCTCTGGTAGATGAGTCCAAGAACCTGTACAAGCCAGAGCCAATTTTCTCCTGATGAGGAATTTCAGTTCAGTTTAAGAACAAGTCTCTACATTAAGCAGAGAATTTTCATCTCTGAAGTATACAAAAGATCTGGAAACCCAAGCGCAATAAAAGGAATGTACAGTACATGTTTAAGTACGGAATAATGATTGGCTTGCTATTTAAAAAAAATAATCATACCAGCCCTTTTGAGAAAGTGATTGTCACTATCCAAAGATAAGCATAGGCCTGTTAGAAAACCATTAAAATGAGAACCAGTACATCTGCTTTATTTGGACAAATGTTAACACTTGTAAGAGTTCTTCCTTTCGTAATCAGATAGCTTTCATTTCCACAAAGCAACACAAACACAGGAAATTCTGAATGATACTAATATTGCAAGTGCATTTGTGCACCTATCATTGCTTCAGTGAACTTGGAAACTTTGTCACTTACTAAAATTGGTGTGTATGTCCTAGAGGCACTTGCTTACCAATGGCCTAATACCTTTTCTTAATATTTCAGTGGATTTAGCATGAATGCTAATTTAATTTACCTCTCTTGTAGACCAGCATGTTTTCCTTAATCACAGAATGCTTCTTTGGAGGAAAAGCATCATGCTGTAGTCATGCACACTCTGTGTTTGGCTGACTTTAAACACTAGGTTATCCTTGCCAGTGAAAATACTTTGGGTTTTTTATCTGTCCTATCGTTGACTCTTTTCTTGCTCTCCCCATGCAGTACTTACTGCCTTCTTAATTATAGTTGTTTCAATCCCATTCTGTCACTGCCTTCAAACAGACATCTAAGAGTTTTAAGTATGCCCTTGGCTTAAAACTTTATATTGCTGTTGAAAAAAATAGTCTGAAAAGCTACTGTAGATATTTTGTCTTCAGTACGTGTTGGATTAGCACACAAATCTGTTGAGAAGAATACCAAGTCGGAGACCTTTTCTGAAGCTTATGTTGATGAATCTTCAGGACCTTTTCAGCAAACTGTTCCTGTTGAATTATATTTTAATTATCAAACTGATATTCATGTGAGTCAAAACTGATCATGGGTAATAAAATTCATAAAGGTAAAACTTTTTGTGTTATTTTAAAACAAACATATTTGATGGGGGAAAGGAAACTTTTCTTTAGATTACAGTCTATTCAGTCACTGAAGTCAGTAGATAAGTTGGTCTTGGAATCAGAAAAGCTGAGTTAGAAACCCTGTGTCTGCTGTGTAGCTGTAGAGAATCACATCTATGTTCTCTTTCTTGTCTTGTGTCTCTGCTCAGATTACTAACTCTCACTTCTGTGCACTGGCATTGCACTCTGGTACACCTAGTACTGTAGGACATGAAATCTAATTTAGGGCTTATGATACCACTGGATATTAGTAATGAGGCTAACAAATAAACTGTATTAGTGGATTTGTTCAGGAACAGGTTGCTTCTAGAAGTTGCCTTAAAAATTGATTCTGGAACTTCTTTTCTGTATTTGATTTATCAAAGTCCTTAAGTGAACAGCCCTGTTGTATCTGATTTGTTTTGCAGTAGCGTCTCTGGGCCTCAGTGAAATATTTCAAGTTCCAGGGAGCAAAAGACAGCCTGCAACCACAAAAAACTTAGTCTAGTCTGTGACTGACTGCAACAGGTTAATGAAGCAAATAATCAGAGCAGATAGAATAAACTGTTTATTCTTAGATCATTGTCTGCTTAGCTCATAGTAAATGTTTGACTTTTGAACTGTTCGTTTTTGGTTCACATGCCTTCGTCCTCCTGAACTATCTGCTAGGGTAAAGTGGAACAGCGGTAACCTCTTTCTGTACAATTATTGTGACTGAGAATTAGTGGAGTGAGAATATCTGACAGAAAAATAATGGCACTCTAATCAACTTCACATACAAATGGTATAGAAGAAAATGAATTAAATGTTTATTTATCTTCATTAGACCTTTTCTCAATATGTTAGATCACAAATTCACCTCAAGATTGTTCCATCAGAAGTCAGCGATAACTGAAAGCTGATTCCTATGTTGGAGAATATTCCTTTCACAGGATCAGGATACACTAGCAGAACCCCTCTTGCTGCTGCAGTAGGAGAAACAGAATGTCCCATGATTTTCAGAAAAAAACTGAGATCACTTTCTCATTCAGAATATGAGTCTGTGCTTTTGATAATATCCTGATGTATAAGAAATACTCCTTTTCAGGTTTGCTGTCTGTCTTACCCCTTTGAATTAGTTGACCTGATTTATTCCACGTAACTGAAGAGTATGCTAAATGGCAAAAGTGTTCCAACAGATAGTTGTAAGACTCTCTTGTAGTCTCCCTGCACAATTTTTCATCTTTTCCTTAAAATACTGATCCTCCAGAGAACCCTTCCTTTTATACCATGAGATCTCGTCTTCGTTATTCAGGAGTTTTGTCAAGAGATTGGTGTTATCCATCACCTGACTATCGCAAGGAATTCTAGTACATCTGTGAAAATTTCCACTACATTAGCCTTGTTGGCTCTTTCTTAGAATGTTATCTATTTATCTATTGTATTTTTTTTTACAGTTGCCACCTCTGTGATACAGAAGATCATATTTACTGCCTTGTATGTCTTCAGCCATTTATTCTAAACCTCAGCATCATGTTTTCCATTTATCAATCCTCTGGTCTTAAAGCTGATTTAAATAATAGTTTAGCCATTGAGGTCTATGTACAAGTCCTAAATAGGTTATCACCTAGTTCTGGTGATCTGTTGCCAATTTTGTCATCTGTTCTGAGACGTTTTTTGATGCTGGATTGGATTTTTTTGTCTCCTTCTATATTCAGGAAACGTATGCTTTTAAAGAACCTGACAGGTGAAATACAGGATACAAGTGGAGAGAAATGATATTTCCTCAAATGCTAATAGCCTACCAGGAGATGAAGTTTAAAGACAATAAGGTTTTTTAGATCTTCCATAGCAAGTGAAGTTCTGATTGAAAATAGCTGAGGAGATTGTGACACACAAAGGGTAGGCTTCATCCCTTCTAAATACATGCAGTGCAAAGCAATTTCTTTATATGCTGCGGCTGAAGAGATTTAGAAGCTGTTGGTGAAGCTTCCAGTGTTTTTGCAGAATCATTTCAGTCTTAAGCTGATCATAATAAAATAATGTTCTGTATAAAAGCAGTAGGAAACAAAGAGAAATGCTCAGCTACTATAGCAATTAGTGTAGTGTCAAGCTGAGATCTCAGAAGCCAAATTTTTCTCTAGCCAGAGAAACTAGGCCCTATTCTTAATAAATTGATTTAATCTCTCAAGTTTAAGGGTGCATGTATTTCTAAATTGTTGCTTTAGCTATTTTCTGGAAGAGGTACGTGTAGCATAGAAATCAAGTTTCATATGGCAGTTCAATGTGCAATTCTTGAATTTAGTGTAAAGTATATGCAAATGTTTAGTTCGATTAATTTGTTCTTTAGCTTGGTAGATGTCAATGAACAATCAAGAAATGAACTTGACTCAATATTCCCACTGCTGCTTTCCTAACTAGCTATTGAAATTAGAAATGCTGCTGAAATTTGGGAAGATGTCAGTACTTTTTCAGTCATGAAAGAATAAAGCCGATTGAAAGCTCTAGGCTAATAGTGACCACAGTAGGCTTCAGAAGCAGATCATTTATTGTCAGGAGGAGAGTAAAACCTGAATCTGAAAGCAGCTGTGTAAGGCAGCTTGTCACTGCTATTAGCCATCTCTGAGGTGAGGTTTTTTAACACTATCAGCAACAGATCAAACTTCATTGCATCATAATTTTCCTGACATACAAAGAGTGTCACTTAAATGACTATGTAATAAGGAGAAAAATTAAAAAAATTCTACTGACAGAATTTGACGTTGTAAAATGTTAAGTACAGCATTCTGTTCTGCATGTAATGTACTACTTCACGCCTACTCTTTCTCTTTTTCCTTTTTTTTTAAACATATGTACCTTCAGTTTGCTGAAAAATTTCAGGAATTCAAAGAAGCTGCTCGACTAGCAAAGGAAAAATCCCAAGAAAAGATGGAGCTAACAAGTACACCCTCTCAAGTAAGTCTTACTGCCTGCTTCAAGCCTAGTACTTCATATCTGTGCTGCTTACTGTACCGTACATTACACACACATGTTGTATTAAAAATGAATGGGGTATTTCCCAATTACCCTGAATCCTTTCAACAGTCAGCTAGAAGTGTCAAGAAGTCTAAGAATACATTTAACATACGCTACAGAAGGGTCAAAGGGACTAGCTGTAAAATAAAATTGGCCTTTTGTTTATTCCCATTCTTTCCACAGAAAATGAGTAAACATGGCAAGCAGTTATGTAAGTAAATCTATAGTAAACATCTTTTGTGTTTTTTCTTGTTGTATCTGTGAGACTTCTGGCAGTGCACTGTAAAGGACTTCTGTAGAAGAATCATTATAGTAAAAATCAAAGTTAAACCAGCAAACTATTTCTACTTATTTCCTACTGTGTAGTGTTCACTTATGAAATGTGTGTTGAAGGAAGATGACAGATTCACATGCTGGTTCTGGAGTTTTATTACAGTTAGCCATGATGTAAAAGAAGAGTTTATAAAAGATATCTCAAAACATGAACTGGGTTAATATAGGCCTAACAGGAGGATGAATTAATATAGTCACATTCACATTAGTCATGCCTAAAATTAATATACTTGAAAATCAATACTTTGAATTTGCTTTGAAAAAAGAAGTTGCCTGAGGCTTTTATGCCCCTCCATTCCCACCCCCACCCAGTGTTTCTGACTCTATGTGTAGCTATTTGCTTTGTTTTAAGCAATAGTGAAGACAAAGGAAATTCCTTCTCTTGGAGGATGAAGCAGCTTTAAAACTAGAGCAGGAGTTCCTGAGTTGAGTAGGATTAATGCAGCTGAGTCTTTTTTCTGGAGAGTCTTCATTCATTGAATCAGTGCATCTCTTGGGTGCTTTGCACTGTAATATGCTCCTGATCTTTGACAGAACGAGCATGGCAGGCAGTTTGCAACATACTGTATGAATAGTTTTATTGCCACCAGAAAGCTACATCTGGTGTCCTTCCAAGAGAAGTCAGTGGAAACCACAAGAATGTACACAATGAACCAACCTCATGTTGTTTTCCCAGTAAGCATTTTGCCCAAGTGCTAGATTGGCTTTTGCTATTGATGGGAAACTGCTTGCTCTACTGTAACAGGAGAAAAATAAGGCAGTCTTTTTTTATTAGTTTTCTTGACTGTCTCTAAATTTCTGATAAACTCCGTAAATAAACACAGAGATAGTGGAAGAAGGTATTTCAGTATTATAAACTAATATACACTTGGCTTTAGAAATAGTGAAGTGCTTCAGCCAGGCCTCTAGTTACTCAATATTATAGGCAAAACAATTACTCTGCTTCTCTTTTGACATGTTGATTAATAGTCTGGACTCAGATGTTAAATCTGACATTGTCGAATGGAATGATTTATTATTTTTTTGGACATAAATTTGAACTACACACTCGGAGACAAGACGCTTTTGTCTAGCAGCTGCCCAGGGTTAAAGCTTTCTCTTAAACTATATAACCTGTTACTAATGTTCACTTTCCTGTACAGATTTCCTTTTGCACTTGGAACTTAACATTTTATACTGTAGGCAGTTACAGAAATGTTACCTTGAGCGATTCTATAATGCACATTGAGAGCTGCAATTTAATTACTGCACATTTAGGAATAATTTCATATTCAGGCCTTACTTCTCATCTCTTGGCTTTTCGCTGTGTTGATAAGTTAGCGTATTATTCTGAAAGATAGTTAGTGCAAGTGCTGACACATCAGCATAATAGTCTTCACATACTTAATGCTTCTCATTAGTTCCCCAGAGAGAAGGGAGTTGAATCAGGAACTTCAGAGTTTGGAGCAGATGAGAAACAATGGCTTCATGGCAAACTGCAGCACTTCCATGGCGCCTGGGGTCATTCAAAGAGATTTAATGTCTGGGGTAAGATGGGTGGTACTGAGGAGGGAAGGAGACATTTGAAGGAGCACTTGCTGCCATTTTGATCATCTGCCAAAAAATGACTGCAAGGCGAACTATTCAAGTGTTGCCTTTCTCAATCATTTTACAGCTCTTCTTTCCCTTTTGCATAGTGATCTTTTGCAGAGAGGGAGAGTAAAAGAGAAAGGACATCTTCTCAGTAGCCAGTCAAGACTCTGCAGGAACCTGGTTTTTTTAGGAAGTTTTGACAGGAAAGGCATTGGCAGGTTGTGTGTGAGTAGTGAGCTCTATGATGATAACCCAGTTAGCTGCAAGTGTCAATCCCTCTGCTGTCTTGGACTTGCAGATAATCTTTCTGCATTACATTAATAACAGGTAGGAAGATACTACATATCAAAATTGGAAAATATACATGTCAAGCTTAAATAAAATGTTATATTTGTCTTGGTACTGCTTTAAAAATGCCCTTATTATTTACCAGTTAATTAAAGAACCAGATATGGTACATTGCCCACCCTCTGCCACCCAATTCTAAAAGAGAAAAAGTGCATGTACTTTTTTCTGCATTCAGTATGTCCCTACAGATCAAATCTTTATTAAAATATTTCTACAACTAGTGTAACAAACCCCTGCACAACGTATTTACTGTTCACTATTGTTTGGTGTAACCCTGCAAATACTACTGGTATGTGTGAGTTTCAATTCTGAACACCGTGCAAAAACTTGTTGAGGAACTAAGGAGAAATAGAAAACAAGAGCTAACAACAGAAATATCTCAGAAACAGAATATATATTTGCAGTTCAAGTACTTCCCAGAGTTAGCCATGTTAAAACTTAAGAACAATCTTATCTACAGTCCGCTGAAGTTAGGCTGTTTCTTTAAGGTGTTAAGAGCTTTAGTAAAGAGTTAGTACTATTTGGCTAGGTATTTCCACCAGAAAAGTGCCTCAATGGTCAGCAAGTAGTAGTTCTGTGTTGAGTATTTTTTGGACATACTATTTCATCTGATGGCATGTATTCTTTGGCTTTTGTGTGTGTGTCTGTGTGTCTGTGAGAAACATGTAGTAGAAAGAAAACAATACATAGCCCAATTTGCAATTACTTAATAGCAGGAGTTCCTTTTCCCCTGAGCTATGCTGCTGCTAATTTTAAGCTCTGCATTTTTATTGTTTCTTTAATACTGCCTGTTCTGCTTCTATTTACCAGCAGGCTTTGCTTTAATTTCCCAGAATACCAGATAATATATAAAATCACCATTTACCTTGACTGTAAAAAGAACTTAATTTGTCCAGAGAAAGACAGTGACCTGGACCAACAGATTACAGGAAAGATGCTCCTTTGTTATGTGTAAGTCCCACCAAGTGCATGGTGCTTTGTTGAAATGAAGAGGAAAGCTTTCTTTCTGTGTCAGAGAACTTGTACTTTTGACCCTTCTGTATTAAAATGGATTCATATAATAATACACACTTTATCTATATTTGGTATGTCTGGAGGCTTTGGTCTGGAAAGAAGTTGTCTGTTTTGGTACTTCTAAGACCACCTGTGCACATAGGTACCTCATCTGGTGTCCCTTTAACTTAGCCTTAGATAATAAAGGTTTGCAATGCTCTTGTTTATATGAAACCAAAATACTGGCTCCCCTGCTGTGCCACCTCCTATTTCCCAGACCCATCTTTTAATATAGGGAATTATTTTGCTCATGTCATTTACTCATGAATCTTATAGTGACAAGCCAGCCATGGTCTATTTTCAGTTACAAGCTTGATTATGCACTGAAAGAGCAACACTTCGATCAGGAGTTCACTGAGCTGCATGAAGCAATAGTCTGAAAATATGTCCTCCCTCCCCATTTTTTTTTCTTTTTTAAACTAACCTTAATTAGGTTCAAGTACAGAACCAAATAGAGCAGTTTGTACGGTTTGCAGTCTCACCCCATCAGTCTTACAGCCACCTGGAGTCTGAACCTCAGTTCTTTTTCTCTAAGCAAGATTCTGTCCTCAGATATTTCTTTTGACCCCAGTCATTTCAGATTAAGAACTCTGCTGATTTCTGAAATTGTGCGGTGAGTAATTTACAGAAAATAGTCTTGTCTCTGATTCTGAGCCCCTCCTATGCAGACTATTAGGAATAACTATTGCTTGAAAAGTTTTAGAACCACATTTTTTTAGTGCAAGGAATGGGTTGGTTTTGGAAGAACGGTCATAGTTTATCACTTGTTGGCTTTTTCTTTGTAGAAGTACAAAATTTACTTACAGAGCTTGTAGGAAAAATAGTTTTCTGGGATGGTATATGAATTTCTATACTAGAACAAATGTTTCACATGTGTTACTGTATCTGAATCAGTAGCTTGCACACTTACGCCGTTGCCAGTCAGTACTGAACAGAGAAGCACTACGAAGAACAGCAATGCCAGGGAAGAGTGTGGAAGACTTAATGAGAAAACAGTATAATACTTATTAAGAAATCATGTTGGAATTAGTTTGGTTTGTTCATGGTTTTAGAACCACCTACTTCTCCTTTTCTTCGGTTCCATATTTAGTCACCATTAATAAGTGGCTTGATCTGTACTGTGAAGTCTGCTAGGTTTAGTTTAAAGATTCTTTTGTGAGTGCATGCGTTTTGTTTATAAGATTTTAGAATTTAAGGCATGTTTTGATGAATTCCCCTCTCTTATGTTTAGTTTATAAACTGTAGTCACTGTCATTTTTATACTGCTTGGCATCACCAGAGTCCTGCATAGTCATTAGTAAGGCCAGAGCTCCTTTAAACAGTGCAGATCTCTGACAGACTTAAATAGCAAAATATACCTTACCAGACTTTCACATTTACTTGTCATGTAGAAAAATACTAATCCTCAGTCCATGTGTAAGTCCAGGACTGGTGAGTGACTTAAAGTTCAATATCCTCCAGAAACCTATATATGATACAATAGTGGTTTTATACCACAGGAGAGCTGTTAATCCTTTGTTCTCAAATGCATGAAATATCTATTTGTAGCTGTCATGAGTGGGAAATACCAGGCCTTAAAACAGATCATGGATTTACAGGAAGACTTGTCATTTTCAATTTAAGCCATTTTTTCCATATAGTATCTACACAGTTGAATGTTAGAACTAGGTTTACCTGCTCTTGCAGCTAGAAGGGAAGTGTGAAAATCTCTTTTTAAGCTGACCACAATTTCTTCCCCAACTCTGTAAAGTCTTGAGTGGATGTGTGAAGCTGTAATAGTAGGGGAAAAAACCCTTCATTACATGTGAATATGTCACAAAAATGTTTCTAAAATTCTTTAATTAATACAAAATGGGAACATATTACTTGTAAACATTTGTAAAAATTTTGTTCAGTGTTAAGTGGCTTTTTCTGTTGTCTTTAGTGCTTTATTCATAGCCAGCTTCATTATACTTGGCTGCAAATAAATTATTTATCAGGCATGGATAGTTGTGAATGTGTGAGAGCACTGATTAACCTGTATGACTGGTGGAAGAAATACATCCTAGAATCTGATGTTTCTCTTGTACATACAAAATCAGCCCCTCAAGAATTTGCAGGCTGTGAACCTTTAGGTATTACATAGACTGTGATGTTTGTCTGGATTCATTTTTGTCGCTTGAATTTCATTCACGTTGGAAGTCTATGAAAGTGCTTTATTGAATAGTAAGCCTAGATGGAACGTGCACATTTGTTTTACTGAAATAATTTTTATGCATTCACACTTAAAACATTTCAATAATGAGGCCCTGTCTTTATGTATCTAATAATAGTGTTGTAGGAATTTTAGTTTTAAGATACAAGCCATCCAGATTTTGTAGGGTGTGATATGTATGTTTTAGAATATCTAGTGTAGTTTGGGGAAAGGAGGAAATAAAAGAAAAACTCTTGGGTCCATGAAGGCTTTCATTTAATGTCAGTGGAAACTGTTTATCAAATCAGAAGATAATATAGGCAAACCATATAATTGGTATAAAATAATTCCTTTGCCTGATTATCTTGCCAACTCTGCTCTTTCACACTTAATTTCAATTCACTTTTAGTTCAGTAAAATTGTTCTGTAAAAATCAAGATTTATTTTTGACTTTTGAAGTATTAACACTTAAGACAATGGTTTTGAGTATAAAATAACAAGATTCTTACTGAAAGTAGGTAACAATTTGCATTCATATAATAAAAAATTACATGTATATTATAAATAACCATTTGTATCTGTGGAATTAAATCAGTGTAAGCTAATTATTTCTGCTTTTTAATCAGTAGGAATTTAATAAGAAGGTGCAGAACGGAGGCACTGGTGCACGTGCATTGTATAACTTGATGGATGCTAAATATAATAGAACTTGAAGTCAGTTTTAAAATACTGTATCACCCACTAATTCAAGTTGTAGAGTGAGCTACATATCTCTCACAATGTGAGAAATATGGCAGAATAAAAGCAAAATTTTGGCAATTGTTGCGCTGCAAAAGTTTAATGTAATTTCAAGTGCAATGAATACGTTGAACAGCAATGTTTTTGGTTAAGAGACACCAGAAAGGTGGTGATGACAGCCAGATGTTACTTTCTTTAAAAGAACTGAGTTTTTCCATCTAGTTGTCTGAAAGTCAAGGACATTCCTATAGACAGAGTATCAGATTCAGTATTGGCTTTCAGAAAAGCCTTATCCTTGCAAACTAGTTGAAGGCTACAAGTGGAGGCTCAAAATTAAACCCTGATCTTGTAAGATCATGACCATCTTGAGATACTTTGTAATTCCTTATGAGATTGCTGTTCTTTAGCTTCCTATGCAGAGCGTCAAAGAGCTGGGAAGAGGATCTGCTGGCACAGAGACTGTGCCTGTGCTTCAGCCTAATAGCGTTAAATAGCAATTTTATCTGTTGCCCATGGTAGAAGGCTGTGTGGCCATAGTAGATGCTTAGCTTTTGGAAACACTGTAATTCAACTAGTCCTCTGTTGTATAGACACCCCTCCATGACATCCATTCAACTCTATTCATGAAACTCTTCTGTCTTGGAGTTAAATGTTACCACTTGATTACTAAAAGTCTACTAAGACATTTTAAAATTGAGATGAGCTACCTAGCTTATATGACTTGCTTATCTCCTGCAAAAATCATTACTTGAAAAAGAATATAATAGGAAAGGAAATACTAAAATTAAGCCACATACAGGAACTGAAAAGCCTATAACATTCTAACTTAGGATGTGGGCTACAAGGGTGTACTTTGTATAAAAAAGAAGTACTTTCAGTGACTAGAAATTAGCAAATGGTGTTTGTTGGGCAAAACACAAATGTACATGTTGGTGTGACAAAGGGTGATTAAACAGCACCAGTGCCTTCTGCTGGGAGGCAGCCATTAAGTTTTTCAGGTGTCCAGTTGCATAGCAGTAGTGGAAGCTGCCTGGGTGTAGCTGGAGTATTCTCTTTCCTGGATAATACCGTGATCAGCAAGAACTAAGCCAGCCTAACGTGCCTCCAAAAGTTTTGCAAGACTCTGCTGAAGAAGTATTGTTTACAGATAGCTCACAGCTGAAACTGTGAACCCACCACCAATGGCCCTTCCACTGTTCACTTTGGTTAATAAACTGTATGAAAGGTAGATTTTGAAAAAAATACGAGAATTGTTTGTTTCCCTGTGTTGGAATATACAGTGAGAGACAAGAATCCTGGGTATCAGTAGTCATCCATTGTGTAGCAGGATGAGGGCTGGATATAATACCAGGTAAGAGAGAGAGAGAGGTCTGCAATAAGCAGGAGGCTGGATGCTTGCAAATAATTCATAGAAAAGTTCTGTTTTGTACAAGATAATGTGAATCTTATGGTAATATACTTCTAAATTAAATTCATATGATGAAACATGAACATGAGAGATGCTGGAAATCTGAGCCTCGCGTTAATGCTACCAGAAATTTGTGTATCATTTAAGAATTAATGTTAGTGTTTATACTCACATAGCCTTCCTGACCAGGTCAGTCTGTAATTTTAATGTGTTGTTTGTTTTACTTAAGGAATCAGCTGGAGGGGATATTCAGTCTCCTTTAACGCCGGAAAGTATTAACGGGACAGATGACGAGAGAGCAACGCCGGAAGTGACACAGAACTCAGAACCAAGGGCTGAACCAACCCAGAACGCATTGCCATTTACCCATAGGTACAGATTCCATTCCCAAATCCTAATTAAGTGATAGCTGTCTCCTTCCTTGTTAAAGGGACCTTCTCCCATATTGTGTGGGAAAAAACCCCAAACCCAACACCCACCCACCCGTACCCCTCCTCCCCCAACCCCCCATCCCTCTCCCAAAAGAAAAATGGACTGGCTTTCAGGTTTGCAATATAATCTTTGTTTTAAGGAAGAAAAACACATATGAGAAAATCTCTTGGAATAAGATTTGGGGGAATGTTACCTTATAGTTTAATCAGCTTAATTCAAGCCCTTGAACACTGGTTAGTGCAGGTGTCCCTTTAACAGGAAGCATTATTTCAATGCCTGAGATCTTAGTAAAGTTAACTGCTTCATAGAATATTCCAATTACATTATTTTTGCACACATTCTTTAAATGACTGATAGGACTGGATGTCAGCCTTTCATTGACGAGTTGTTGGGAGAAAAGGGACTCTTACAACACTTCTGGATTGTGAAGCTCAAAGCAGCCTTTAATTGAACAGTTCTCTGACAGTTGAAAACATTTTTCAACTTTTTTAAATATGAGAGAAGTGTAGTTCTGCTTCAGACTGAATTACAACTCATTGCACTAGGAATGCTGTGCTCTGCTGTTCTTTAAGAAAGCTAGGACTTTTTAATTTAGTGCTACAAATAATGAGTTAAGATGGATATATCTCGCCTATTAGATATGGTTATAAATGCATCACTCTCAATAAAACACATAATGTATTGAGACCGTGGAGAGTAACTGAAACCTTTAATAAACTTAGAGCTAGAAATACTAGATTTATTTTTTTAAACGTTGTCTAATTCAGTTTAAATAGAGTTTAAGAGCTCTTGATCAAAGGTTGAGGAATACTAGGATGTCAGATATGTCATGCAATTCAGAATGAGCAGAGGTGGAATTGGAATTGCACAGGACTTCTTGGGTTTTGTAAGAGAATAATACTATTAAACATACCTGGAAAAAAAAAGTATACATTTTCAAATGAGAAAAAAATTATACTTTTGCACTAATTTTCTAACAGAGTGATTGTGTTTATTTTTATACTGTCACCAGTGCATCTATTATATGTTTTAGAAGAAACAGTGCTTTGTAAGAGTACTATGAGCATGTTGAAGGAATATTACAAATGTTGCACATCTATCAGTATTCTGTAACGAGTTCATTTAAACTGTGTGTTGGAATTCTCTATCAATATTTTTGTGAAAAGGAGTTGTGATAAAATCCATACATGAGTAGTGTTGGGGTTTTTTTCTTTGTGGGTTTATTGGGTTTTTTTAAATGGTAGCTGCAAGATCTCCCCTGTTATTCTACATATGTAAATATGTTTTCTGGTGTGCCAGTATAGTAACTACACTTTGCTTGGCATTGAGCATGATGGAAGATATGTTTTGAAACTACCCAGTTGTAAGTTTTGATGGTGTAGAACAGAGGTTACAAAACTTTTACGTGCATCGCGTTTTTCTGTCTACTTCATGTATGCAGTGTGGGCGCCTGGTTTTAGTTTCTTGTCCTGTTAAATACCACTAGCTAGAACTGGTCTTTCGACAATAACTCTGCATTTTGAGGATCACTTACGATGATTCTCAAAAGACCAGAGTTTTGTCTTGCTATTGGTGGCTTCAAGTTTGCTAGTGAGCTATTACTGAAGAAAATGCAAATTTTTAAAACCCTTTGTAATAAATTGAGTTTTGGACTAGATAAGGTTTTTATTATAAATAAATAAAGATTATTTATTTATTATAAATAAAGAGGCATGAAACGCATGAAAGAGATGGAAAGTGAAGCCTCTAGGATTGTGTTAGTCCTGGCTAAATGGGCATGTTTTTGTAGAGGCATTTCATAGTACTAAATCGGCAACTAGGTAGACATACCTAGCTGCTTGTGCTGGCTGAAAGGATGCACTCTGCAGGCAGTCTACTTGCACTGAATTAAAACAAAAAAAATTTAAAACCTTACACCCTGATCATTGGAGACTCCTTGGGCTTTTCATATGTCAGGGGTGTGGAAACGGATTGTTCTTCTTGTTCCCTGCCTCTCTGATGATGCTGTGTGTTGGTGGCATTCCATGTGTGATGGAAAGGACTTGCCAGACGGAGCCCTTTCCTCGTGCACCCTGGTAATTCCTGCCAATCACTGAGTCTCTTCCTCCTGCACCCTGTGTTTCAGCAAAGGTGAAGTTTACCCAGTGCTTCTGGGTGAGGAGGGTAGCACTGGAAGGGCAGTTGAGTGTCGTCTTGTGTGTGGCAATGCTTTTTACGTATTTGCCTTTACTCCAGGTGCTGTTGATCAATTGCTAGGTGCTTTTCAAAAGAAAAGGCATTGTGGTCTTGTCTTCCCTCCAATGAGTTCAGCTGTAGAGGACATGAGAATCACTGCGGCTGGCTATGCTTCATTGAAATAATGCTACCATAGCAAGTTAATTTCTTCCATAAATAGGAAAGCTATACTCTGCTCTGGCATTGAGAGTACATACTTACCCGGTGAAGAACCAAAAGGAGTGGTCCTCTGTGTAGGCTGGAGCCCAGGCAGCCACAGGGCGCGTGCTGGAGCTTCATGGGCAGGATGAGGTGCCACGGCACGGCACAGCGAGGGTGGCTGGTGAGGTGCAACTGCATTGCTGCCAAGAGGGCCGGCAAGCTCAGTGTCTCTGCGGCAGAGGACAAGGGTAAAGGTTTGCAGGGGGCTGCTGCCAAGAAGTGATATAGGTAAGGGGTTTTCATGTCTTTGTATGAACTGAAAGGGTCTGGCAGGAGTTAACAAGGTCAGCAATCACAGATGTGGAGGTCATGCTTTGGTCTACATCTTACTACTTTTCACTTTTAATCTGCACACCTGAAAAATGTTCAATTTTATTTTGTTATAATACATCCTCACTGGCTAGATATGTACTCTTCTGCAGGCGTTCTTCTCTGCACTTTTTATGTCTTAGTGTAAGTAGCTGGGACCTGTTATTTCGGCAGCGTAAGTGTAGACTACATTGGTATTTATAGTTATTTTCTGACCACTTATATCCAAAAGCCAAAACCAGCATTACTTAAGTAACCAGAGTTTTGTTATCAGAACTCAAATTTCTTATTATTTCAGTAAATAATTGTAAGTATTGAAATGAACCTTCTCCACTACATGTCTAAAATCCCATTCATATTCCATGAGCATAATAGAGCAGAACTCTAGTTGCTTCAATTTATCCTCATCTGGAAAGTCCTAATGCTGTTCATAAGCAGTGTACCTCTAGTCAACTGCTTAAGAGATAAGGATATTAAACAGTTATGAGCCTTGCACTGAAGATAAAGTCTTGTAATTAAACATCTTGCCTTTTTTTAAACTATCTATGATGTTTAATGTTGAATTATGAAGTAATATTACTGGGTAACTCCCACATCCTATAATATACTATAGCCTGAGCACTGCTCTCATGAGTAAATGTTGCCAGAACAAACAAAAGTAAAATGTAGCCTAAACCTGGCATTAGAATTTTTAAAAATCTTGACTGAGCCTCTGATCAGTCCTTTTCTGAACAACAGCCCAGGAAGCCTTTTTCTAACAGAAGCTAGTTAATAAAATCTATTACTAAAAATAATTAAGACTAAAAAAGGTACTTATTTTCATTTTTAAGTAAATCTTAGTTTCCTCAGATGTCTTCCTTGTTTAAAACGTATCTTCCACATTCTTTAAGTTGTGATTTTTAATTTTTTTTTCCAAGTTAAAAATGTTGATCATAAAATAGGATTTGGAGAGAAAAAAGTTGCTAATAAATTTTAACTACTTCTGACTTGACTGGCTTTTAAATAAGTTTCGATCACAGTGGTGTATATTATACAATTCCTCATTCATGTGGATGAGCCCAAAGAAACATTATACTAAGCTTATTGAGCCTTAGAATATAATTCAAATATTAAAACTGAATAGAGTATCTGGTGAACTGGGCAGCTGCTGCTTGGGGCTTTTTGGTAACTGTTTGGTGAACTTGCTCTTTCACCCTTGAAGAGAACACACTTGTTCATTACAAGCTTTATTCCATTTTTGACACCTTATGAAGCTGATAAAACACACTTTCAGAAACAAAATGTAAGAGGATTCTCCTGGGACAAATCTTGAAAGTCTTCAATTTTCTGTCAACCGTGTCTTGAACCCGTTACCTCATTTTTTCTTGTAATACCTAAACTTGGAATTTCTATTACGTAATGTTTTGATCAGACAATATATATGTGAGTTTGTTGCTTGTTCATTAAAATTCCTATTTTTGTATTCAAACAAGTTTTTAATAGGGAATTTTGACTCATTGCCTTAGTGAAAATGGACTTATTTCAAATGATGTTTATATCTTAGATATGTTATTGTCTAGCTAGCTTACCATTTAACAATGCTGCATGTAAATCCAATGCTGTACAACAATGAAAAAACAAAAATCTTGCTGCTAGCTACTGTCTTCACTGAGTTTTCATTAAAAGTTGTATGCAGAAATCTGTTTAGTAGATTTTTCACTTTGTTTATTAAAACTACTTACTTCTACAAGCTTAAATATTTTAGTTATGTTACAGTAAAGGTACTTTGTGGATCATGCTGAACTTTAAGGAAAAGTTTTGAGTTAATAATTTTTGTGTTTTGTAATTTGGATTTATGCTCAAATTGTAGTATTTGGATGTTCTTAATAGGGTTATGCATAGCTTCCTTACCAAATAGTCCTGGGGGGGTGTATTACTTTTTTTTTTAAAAAATTTCTTTGTTTTGAATGTTATTTACCCTGTTCATAGGATAACTTCTTGTTGTGAGGAAGTTCAGGAGCTCTCTAATCCAAGCTTTTGCCCAAAGAAGGTCAGTTATGAGATCAGACCAGGCTGCTCTAAGCTTTATCCAGTTGGGGTTTGAAAACCTTCTGGAGTGGAGACTGATAAAGCCAGGCTTTTTAAAAAGGTTTCTCTATAATATAAAAGGCAGTAACTGTCTTCCCATTGCACAGTACTATAATGAACTGTGACATTTTAGGACATACCGGAGGAGCTCTGGTAAATTCAATTACTCTGTTGAGAAAAGATTATTATTTCTTGAGGCACACTCAGAGAAGAAACTCAAAGGTGATATGTTCCTGCTGTCAGTGTAAGCAAAGAGCTGGTTAATATAGCAGCTTAGATATAGGTCTTGACTTCACCTCTACCAACATTTGTTTGATGTTGTGAAGGTCATAGCTGTACTGTTCTTTGGCCTCTTGTGCTCCACCAGCAAGAGCCTGGTGGTCTCTGGAAGAAGCACACAGGGAAGGATTGCTCTCCCCTCCCTCCCTGACCCAATTCCTGCTGCTTCCCACACTCCTGCACTTCTGCCTAAGCTGCTGTGATCTAGCTCGAGTAGGCTATCCTTCAAAATAAAAGTTCTTGCTAGGAAATTATTAATTTGAAAGGAAAATCTTACCTTGTGTTCATGTAATTATTTTTTTTCCTATGTCTGACTTCCCTTAAAAAATTTTCAGAATTTGTCATAATAAGGAATCTTTGGAATACATAGTAAACCATCACATGGTTTTAAACCAGTAACATGTCAAACACAGCATAATACAGCTCATCCTGTAACATTTTCATATGATATCTCTAGTAGTGGAAGGAGAGACGGAGAGGACTCGTACATGCTATTGGAAGAATAGTCATGGTATATGTCTTCCTGAGCTCTTCAAATTGAAGAAACTCTGCAACTAATAGACCTAATTTTAATATCTGGGGGAAAGGATGAGAGCCAAAACTGAACATAACCTAACACTTAGGAGAGTAATTTCACCATCTCCCTAAGCATGTTCTAGTTTGGAGCATGTGAATTGCGTACTTCCTGACGTTTATTTAGTGAGGGCTCCAAGAGGTGATTCAGATGATGTGAGCTGGGTGTTTGAGATTAGATGATATAAATATCGTCCTCAGCGACAAGTGAGCACTCTCAAAACATACCTGTCAAGCATGTTCTTAGAAAAGAATATAATCCTTATGCAATTTATATTTAAAAAAACAAAAACAACCCAAACAAAACCAAACCAAAACCATACTCCTTGTACTATGTAATTTTCCCCCCTTTAATCACATACACAAGAAAAAAAACCCAGTAAAAATGAAAAGAAAAAAGAAAAGGAACTACCTTACTTAAGGAGTGAACTTTCATTTTCTAAGATACGTTCATTGTGTTCATCCTATCCAAGGTATGGGTGACATTAAAACATGGTTCATTAATAATTCAGCAACTGTAAACATTGGCTCTGTGAATTGGGATATATGATACTTAAACTAAGCCAGATTCTGTAGGGTGAGTAATTTTTTGTGGGGGTTTTTTGTTGCATCTATTAATTAACAATCATTAATTTTGTTAGGTATTTTCAAGAATACAATTTTCTGACAGGTGTTAATCATTTTAGGAGTCTACTCAGCACACAGTGACTTTTTTGTCATTTTTAGGCTTTGGTGGAGGAGCTATTCTCTTTATTCTAGATTTTCCTAGTAACTTGAATAATGAACTTCTGTTGTGCATTTGGATAACTATGTATGCTTGTTTAAAGTTGTGAGTGGTGTCTGTGAGGTAGGTTTATGGCATGACTTGTATGTACATTATTTAGAATCTGCAGTTTTGTGAGTTGTAAGCTCCAACATGCAATCATCTTTTCAAGAATTGAAATGATAGTTATAGAAGATCTTATTAGATAGTTGAAACCTCATGTTTTCTTTACTCCTACTTCCATCAGTAGTTTTGATATTATTTAGTGTCATCGTAGGAAACCTTTCAACCAGTAAGTAGCGATAAGCTGCAAACTGAACTTTCCCCAGACACCATGAAGGAGTCCAAGGTGGTGTCTTTAATACACCAGAGATCTCTCTGTGTAATTTTGCTGAAGTTTGGTCAGCAACTATAACCAGTGTCTTTTCAAACATTTTTTTTCAAAACTGAGAAGTGTCACTAGTTATCAAAGAGAACAGACACCAAAGAAATGCTGCAGGAGTCAATGCATTACTCTCCGTAAAAAAACACAGTGAAAAGTTTTGAGATCACTTTGTAGAATTGTTTTTTATTTTAAAATCATCTGTGGAAAGACTTAGTACTTTTGAAACTGCAAATGTCATGCTTTGTTTGGATTGGAAGCATCAGTGCATATTTACCATTTTTCAGACACTCATTAAAGAAACAGAAAGCCAGTAACATCTGAAGTTACGAGGGGAAAAAAACCCCAAACCCCACATAGCTGTTGCTCCCCTGGGTCTCAAATGAATTTTCTAACAGTTATGACCCTGTGAAAAAGAAAGGCAGAGGGGATGTTTTGCAGGATAAACCTATTTTTCACAAAGTCTTATCACTCAAACTTCACTGTCTCCTCGTTAGGAAAGTTGGTGCCTGAAAGTATTTCACGACTAAGATAATGTGAAAAATTCATGCCCATACCTTCAGCCTGGGATTAAATCTTAAGGAGGAGGTGGGGGGCTTTCTTCAGAGTTGGGAATTTTGACTATTTGTAACAAGACTTTCCTATGGCAGTCTGTTCTGCAGGTAAGAGTATCGCATAGTTCGCACCCATCTGCAAACACATATGCTTTGCCTCTCCAGAGAGACCTCTTCAAGTTACGCCCCAACACCCACCCAAAAGTACATGTTAGAAAATAAAGGCTCCTTGTATCTGGTGTGTAGCTGCTTCATTTCAAGTGCAAGACTTAGTCCACTTATCTTTACCAACACAAAATACAATGCTTATGTAGTCATCTATATGGGTAGACACATGCTAAAGAAACTTTTCCAGACTTGTTAATTTGCTGTCTTCTGTCGCTAAATGGGCTCTGTACTTATAATCTAGTTGTATGAAACTGGAGAACAGTCCAGACTTGGGTTTCCAGGTACATATTCCCATCCACATAGAAATTATTGAAAAGGTTACACAGTTTTAGAGAAAGCAAACTAAAGAGAAAAGATTATTTGTGGCCTTCAGATCACTTTTAAGTATGCTGCAGAACAGTCTGCATCACTATCTTATTTAGATTCTTTGTATTTTACTCATCTCAAGGTTCACTTATTGTCAACTTTGGTTTATTTTGTAAAATCAATATACAGAACATGGATGAACTTGCATAACTTACAGTCACTGTAGTCATGGTAGAGTGCCTCTGTCATATTCTTTAGAAGTAAAGGAAATTGAAGTGTTGCTGAACAGTTTTGAGTTCAAAGTCCACAAGCTAAAAAACAGCTTTAAAAAACTCAGAAAGCAAAAGAAAACTTGGCTTTTTTTCAATTTTGGTATATTAAAATATCTTATAACTCATAGCAACAATATATTCTCAAAATACAGTCTTACTCTTTTAAAGCCCACATAAACCTGCCCCCCAAAGCCATACTATCTTGAGTATTTGTGAAGTGTGTGTTTTTAATGAAGGAACATCTCCACTTGTTCAATTGCTCAAGTACTTGAATATCTTCACCCAAATTTTTTATGATTAGTGATGAGGCACCAGAACATGTTGCTCAGAGAAGTTATGGATGCCCCATCATTGGAAGTGTTCAAGATCAGGTTGGATGAGGCTTTGAGCAGCCTCTTGTAGTGAAAGATGTCCCTGCCCATGGTAGGAAGGTTGGACTAGATGATCTTTAAAGGTTCCTTCCAACACAAACCATTCTATGATTCTTTACCAGGAACTGGTTTCCTGCTTTACTGAGAAGATAGGAGCTAAAATTAAGTCACTTCAAACAAACAAACAAGCAAATCAACAAAGAACAACAAAAATAACTCCAGCAAAACAAACAAACAAACAAAAAAGCCCAAACCTTTCAGTTAGTGGCTCTTTTCAAATGTAGGCAATTTGTGTTTCCAAGTCACTTGGCCCCTCTACCCTGCACCAGCTATAGTGTCTGTTTTGCCTGCTGCTCTGCTCTTCTGAAAGATCTCTGTGTTGTTGTACCTCATCTCTCTGCTTTATTCTAAGAGAAAGGGTATACATTAAGTTTTTTAGGCAGCAGGGCCAAACCCAGTGGAGTACTTGAGGGAAGTATTTTGAAGGGGAGGGGGGGTGGAGAGGAGAAAAAAGTCTGAGTACATTTTATTGAAGGTAAAGCTCCATTGAATGCACCTGATTGATACCAGTTTAGTCCTTCTCTTACCAATAGCAACAAGTTACTCTGCCTTCTGTGTTATCTCAGGTGTAGTGGTGGATCCATATGAGATACATGGACTTCTCATATGAGAAGCTGCACATCTGTATAGATAGATACCCTCTTCTGAAATCTTGCATATGCTGTGTAGTTATGGTTTCACTGCCGTCTGGAAAGCCTGATGATAAACAGGGCTATGATGACAACATTAATGACTAAACAATTGCTATTCTTGAAACAGTGTAGAACTCATTTTCCTCAAACTTCCAAGCAGAATATAAATAAATCTACCTTCATGTTTTAACAACTCACACTGGAGATGAAATAATCAATTTACGGATATTTATATTCCTTTTAGTTTTTTCTGTATTACTCCCTTCTTAACTGCCCCCTCTCCTTGGAGAAGAGGTGCACTCTGGAAACAGAAATCAGTCTGGCTAGCACCATCTTCTGCAGATGTTTAAGCTTAAGAGCCTGTCATTCATTTTATTCCTGCTGTCATTTATAAGGATACTGTTACATATGGGGTAGGGGAATTTACATTACATATGACCTGAGTTACAAGATGCCAAGCATCTTAAATCATGGAGTGTTTCCACTTTAAGTCTTGGTGAATTATTAATTGTGTATTCACCTAAAATGTGCTACAGGGATCCTTGGATCCATGGGTTTTGCCATTTAAAAAGTGCTTAGATGATGTTAATGAAGCCCATAAGGACTTAAAAATTAGGTAATTTTTAATCAATTAGATAACTTTCTCCTAGGGGATTGACCATGAAAGTCAGAGCTAATGATAGCTGGCAACATACTTTAGTTATGGATCTTTTTCTGTTGAAGATGAGATAGATGTGCTGCTGTGCCAAATTCTGCTTGGGTTAAAGGCAAGCAGAGATGGAGGGTGAGTTTAGGAGGTGGCTGCAGCTGCTATTCCTTTGCTACCTCTCTGATGCTGTAGTTTAAGCTTCGGAATTAGCAACTGTACCTTGAACAGCTGGTGTGGTCTCCTCCAGCAGTGACACAGAAAGGAGGATTGGTTGGAGCTGCATGAACACTTCTCTTACCTGGAATATTTTCACTCCCAGGCCCTTGTGGCTTAGGAACTAACTGTGCTGTGTCTGTTGACTTCTCCAGTTCAGAGCCAATATACAGTTGTCTGTGTGGTGCAAAGAAATCATGGTGAACTTGATGAAGCCACTTGCTGATCTTAGATATTTATTGATGGGATTCAGCCAAATGGTTACCTCTGCCCACTTCTTAAAAGAATGCATATTTAAAAACTAAAGTTGGACATAGCAGAGAAAAGCCATTTAGAAAACTCTCTGTATTAAAAATACATAGCATGAGTACTAACGTTGTATCTTTTCTTAAGGAATTGTTTAATCTTTAAAAGAATCCCTTATACAAAAAAATAGTTCTAATCAAAGTGGTTTTTTTTCTAGAATTTATCTGGAATGGAGCTGACTGAAATCCATAAACTGTGTAGCTGTGTATTCTTTGAGGGATCATTTTGCATCCCTGCAAGAGATGTAGGGCCAAGGACCAGGAGCTCTTAATTTTCACATGAAGTAAAAAGCTTGGTTTCAGGTCTAATCCAAAAGACCCATGCTGTTTTAATAATATGATACTCTTTGGACTGTGTTGGTTTTGTCAGATGAATTAAGAAGATTGCTAAAGATTTCTTCCCTATTTAGAGGTAGGCTTTATAAGTAAACCTAGTTAAGGCAGTCATTTCTTTGGAGAACACTGTGGCCTGGGTCCTCAGGGGGAGAACCATCAAATTCTGCCACATCCACATGACACTGAAGTTGAAAAATTAGGCCTGACGGGCTTCCTTACGCCTGATGCATTTAGTCCTAGATAGGCACCTAAGACCAGTCAGATGAAGTGCCATCTCAGGATACTTAACCTCTCTTAGCTTTTAAACATCTAAACCTGGGTAAGATGGGTTTCACCCACTAAGCCCTCTTTACCGGGTCCAGCCTTAAATTGCGCCTCTTGCTAACATTATGATCCAGAGTTGTGCTTCCTGTTTTCTATGGAGGCAATGTGTCTTGTTCCCCAGCATCGCTGTCACCCTGCCATGTTTCCTGTTGGGCTGTGTCATTCACTCTCCCTACCCTCCAGGTCATGGTTCCTGTACAGATAACGTGAGCCCCTGAAAGACTGAAGTAAAAGGTCGTTGATCAATTAGAAGTTCAAAGTTGCTTTACTGTAAACCATTTCAGAATGTGTCTGAATGTGCAAACAGTATTCAGGCTCCACCTGAACAAGTTGTGTTATTGGACATAATTGTGTCATGTTGATTATTTTCTGTCCCATCGTAGTAGGCAGACCCCTTGCAGTGAAACTTTGATAGCATTGACCTACTTCCTGCAGACATGGGTAGAGGTTAGGGGCAGGTACACATAAACACAGAAGTGGACCATTTTGTCTGTCAAAAATATGAAGTACTTTGTATATTCTCTTGGTAGCTTGAAGAGTAAAATGGGGATTACAGCTAAATGGAGATCAGTGTTTCCTGTAGTCTTCCACCAGCTTTATGCTTTAGGGAAGTATCACATATTTTGAGTTCCTTTAATATCACTGTAGATGCCAGTGACATTTTGTAGTACAGGCAGAAAGTGGTTTGTGTTGCTCAGTGCTTTGATAGTATAACAGGGGGCTCTGCTGAGATGAGTTTAAGTTGCTGAATAGCACTTTGGTGAGATGTGGACAACTGGCAATTCATAAGCATCATCAAAGTATTTCACAGTGACACCAAACAACCATCAAGTTTTGTCTGTAATGAATTGGGTTGGCACAAATCAGCAATGAACTAGAATGCAAGAGGGATTTTTTTTAATCAGCTTTTAAGCCATTTGGAAAATTAAGGAAGCTGGAGCTGGGTGAAGGTGAAATAAAATGTCTGGGATGTCTAGGACTCTGTTTTCTTAAGTACACAATAATAAAATATTATGTATGGTCCATTTGTTGTGATGAACTTCGACTGTACGGTTGTTGCCTTTGCAGATTTTACTCTGTGGCACTGTGGTGTAATGATGTTCTGTCTTCCTGTTACGAAATGCAAAGGGTTTGGTTTCGGAATTAAAGTTAGAATAGTGGAAATCATTTCTCTGGGACACTGCAACCACATAGGAAATGAAGAAGTAATTTTATTTAAACATCATGGCTAAGGCAAAAAACCCCCAACCCAAAACCCTAAAACTGAACTGACTGAATTGTACTAAGCTATCCAACGCTGTAGTTTTCCAAAGGAAGAAAAAAGTTTTTTTTCCTCTCACTATAGTGAAAATAAGTATAGAAATAAGATATGGTTTTGTCGTCTGAAGCCAAATATTTTTTCATGTAGGCAATACATTCAGATTAAGTTTGCCTGAATTTGAAGATGATAGCTAAAATAGTTTCTTACATGCCCAAAGTGTGATCTAATGCAATTACATGACAACAGCAATTGTGTAGCACCTTCTTTCTACAGTCTCCAGAGATTTTAGTATTGTTTCATTCTGCTTTAGCACTTTAGGGGTCATTTGTGCTGGGCTTATATTCAGCACAGTGGGAGGCTCAGGAAAGCCAGCTTTTAAACCTCTTCACATCATGCTGTTTGCCCTACTCTTTTCCTAGTCTAGGTGCTTTATCAGGGAAACTGAAATAGCGCTCACAATATTAGAGAACAAACATGCTGAAAGAGTGCCATGGCACATAGGCATAGCCTCATGAAAGGATGGGAGCTCAGCATCTGTTCTGGTGTCTGTGAATTCACAACTAGCAAACCTCACGTGCAGCTTCCTACTCCAGGCATCCCTGTTGAGTTTGTGATGAGATGGAGTGGGGAGAGAAGTGAGGAGCCAAGCTTTATATTCTTCGTTGAAACTATTGCATCAATTAAGTGTTGAATTGGGAAGAATGGGTCTATAAATTATTAATCTTTTTAACTTCCAGCTGAGTTTTAGAGCCAAATCATCTGATCTATGCGTTACTCTGAAAAGAAGCTGAAGGAAAACTAAGATCACTTAGTCTAGGCTGAGTAAATAAGAACTAGCAACTACCAGTGAATTAAGGAACGTGCCATGTTAGGTTTTTTCTTAAAAACTGGGATTTTTTACAATAGGGGAAAAAAAAAAACTTACATAGGGACTGCTTCCTCTTAGCGTTAACCTTTAGTTCATAGAAAAAGTGCCGGTATCAGAGACTTCCTATGTATTAAATTTAATCTTTTTTTTATCCATTTAATCTCTTTTTAATAAATGTGACTCCAGGATCAACACAGTGCAGAAATTTAGTCTTTCTTGGATTCAGATTTGGTTTAAACAAGGCAAATTTAATACTTCCATTCTGTTAAGAAGCTGGGATGGAAAAAAACGTGAATTGCAGTATCCACTTCTAAGTGTCACAACTCACTTGCAGGTTGTTTTGTTCAAACCTATACAGTCAATAAATGTTTTACTGTGATCATATAGTTCATGTCACTTACTGCTTGTTCTTCAAAGTACTTCTGACAGCTCTATAGATCATTTAGTTTGGGCTTTATATATAGGCTGTTGACTCTTAAGTAATTGTATGGCTATCACAGGAGATAAATGAAACTTAATTAAATTTGCTGTACTCTCACATAGCTTCTGTTCCCTTAATGGAATAAAATTATTTTGTTGTCAGCATGTAAACTGACAGTTCATCTCCTGAGCTAACTGTGTGATTATTGCATGTCATTGTATTTACTGGGATAAACAAACTGGCAATTGTAATTGCACCAGTAGTTATTCTTCGACATTGTGAGATAAGCTAATGCACTAGCTGGGTGGAGGCCAAATAGTCATAATTCAGAATCTTTATGCAACAGCCTAATCACATATAAGTATTTCTGTAGGTCATTCTATAGAATGTCTTTCTGTTGCTGGTAGTGGAGTTGTGAGGCCCTGCAGCTGTAATGATTGTTCTGCTGAGTTCAGTGTTTGCTGTGAAAGTAAGACGGGAACCAGCATTAATGGGTCTTAGAGGCTGAGCTATCCTGTGGCATCTAACAGAAGGTTCAGCTAAGATCTGAAATAGGCACTTGCAAATCTTTCACATTCAGCCGCTCATAACAGCTGTTGTCTTCAGCAGAGGCACAACACCTAGAAATGCGGGCAGAGGCTTGTGCTGAGAATCTCCACCCCTTGTGTGTGGTCACATTTACAGGGTTGGGAGAGCTCCCTTTAGCCACCTCACTGCTCAGCACGTGGCTGCAGTTGCTCAGAATGCAGCTTTTACTGTTTTCACTCTGTTGTTGCAAAGCTGAGAATCTTTACTGAGCTGCGCAGAACTGACTGTAGCTGCAACAGCCTTGTGGGCTGCATCCGTATGGCTCAACAAACGGGCCTTGGCACTGAGGGATGTGGGCTGAACCATTTCCACATGTTGCAGCAATGACGCTGGATCTATTCTGTGCCCATGCAGTCCTTGCGACTGTAAGACACAGTTACTGTTTTGTATGGAGTCCTTTTCCAGTTCCACATATGTGTAATGATTTGAGGGCTGCATTGCCACCCACCAGAGTGGTACTCTCCTTGCACAAAAGCATGGATGTACATTGCATGCCCACAGGTGTTTCAGACGGGCATGGGAGGGTTGCAGATCACGTAAAGCCTTGGAGGACTGTAGAGATGGAAGGGCGCTAAACCTGACTATGTGCAAACTGTGCTCGGGATCGGTCTGACCAGCTGACACGGACCAGGGCAGTTTGCAGAAGGTAGAACTCCCCAGTCCATATGACCTTCAGAAGCTCATGGCTTTTTGGCCCTGTTTTACTTAATGGCAGAGATGTAGTCAATGGGAGAACAAGTTGTTCCTTGTCCTTAGTACCACAGCAGTTTTGTGGTGAAGCTAGGGAAGTTTCTCAAACTCACCAAGGTGTAATTGAGAGCACAGTTCAGTGAAACTCATAAAATTAGAGCAGCACTCAATAAATGAGAGCCCAGGTGAGAGAAGTGCGGGGCAGTCAAATACTGTCTTTTCTTTTGTTACATTGCTGACAGAGTGCAGATTGGTTCAATGCACGCTCAAATTACTGATAGAGGTAGGATTTTTGAAACACAGTGTTTTGTCTAGTCAGGGGCCTTAGCAAAATTAATCCATACTAATTCAAAGTGTGAATTTACAGTTAAATGGCTTTAAATTCTTGTGTGTAGAAATGAGTTACAGAATGAAAGTGGTCATAATTCCCATCATTTTAGTGTGAGGGTCACTGTGTCCTGGTATCTGACTTGCCGTTAACCACACCTAATTGCTTTCAAAAATTGATTAAGTGCCACAGGAGCCCAAGTCAATTTGACTTTCTTTGCAGCCAAGTACCTAGTCATTTTAGAAAATGGGATGTAAGTTCCTAAATAACTTAGGTTGGTTTTGTAAATGTAGTTTTGTTGGAATATTTGAAGTATTAAGCACCATAGCAACAGCAAGGAATTACAGCTAGTGTTGAATGCATTAAAAAACCTTATTGGGTATCAGTTGTGGAAAATAGGAGATACGTTACAGGGATGAGAATAAACTACTTCCAGTGTTACCAGTAAGGAATTTCAGTAAAGGAACAAGGGCAAATATTTTTTTTTTCACTTTTTCAGAGTACATGACAACATTTTAGGTCTGCAAGGTCTCACAGGCATGAGAATAAAATACTTGCAGTGATACTGATAAGCAATTTCAGTAAGGGAGCAAGGGCAAATTTTTTTTAATTTTTCAGAATATGTGATAAAAGTTAGGTCTACAAGATGTTAATGTTTAGTGCAAAAAAAAAAGCTAGAAGTCAATTAGCTATGCTTGTTATTGCAAAGGGCTAAAAGTTATAAGATGGTTACTGATTTTGGTTTATGCTCCATGGCCTTCATGAAGAGATAACCTAGTGTCTTGTTACTATGTAAAATTAAATGATTAAGACAAAAATGAGATCTTTTTAAAAGAATAAAATGAAAATAAAAGTTGAGTCTCTTCAGAGAAATCAGGGATTTTCATAGTGCTGCTGAGATGATTCAGGTTAAATACAAGTCTTTTGCATTGTGATACAGTGTACAAAAGATATGCATAAACCAGTTCTTAACAGTGTGAGTTTAATGAGAAACAGAGTTTAAATGTCACCTGTGTAAACACATCCAGTGTACACTAGCAGACGATACAAGAAGCTTGGAAACTTCCTTGTTTCTTGTGGAGAAGAGTGACTCTTCTCTTTGTTCCCCACTTCAATGTGGGTCAGGACTGGAATCTAAGTCCCTGATTGATAAGGATCATAGCTGAGGCATTAATTTTGTGTTAACACCCAATCTTCTGCATCCCATGGAGCGCCTTTCAGGAGCTCTTCTGTTGCTGTTGTCTCTTAGTGTTTCAATAAGCAGTGAACACCACCATACTTGGGAATTTTTTTCTGTGGATTTGTTGTCATCTGCAGGAATACCATGCTGGGTTACCATAGAGGATATTTCTGTGAAATTGTCCTTCCTTAAAAAGAATTTAATATCCAGTCTATTCCTCAGTGATAAGCTTCCATATTGAAAGGCGGTGTGCGTTGTGGTGGTTTCTATGGGCCCTGTGGTGAATGAGGGCTGTATTATAAAATACAGAACATAGATTTAGGTGGTGCACCTAAATAGGGTACAGCCACCAATTTGCATTGCATAGTGGTCTGCTATATAGCGGAAAGAGTCCATACCATTACTCAACCTTTTTGGCCATCTTCATCTGTCAAGTCTGCAAAGATGTTGACCCTTCCCCAGTGAGCTGATAAAGCATAGCACAAGAGATGCCTAAGAACAGGACTGCCTGCAACAGAACTGGAAAGGCAACTCTTCTGTCAATGGGCTGCACGGGTACTTTGGGTGATTCAGAATCCGAGAGCACAGTCAAACTGAAAGGTTAAACAAAAGTGAAAGATTATATTTGAAACACCTTGAAAGAGACATCTCTAACAGCCCCACAAGCACCCCTCTGCCCAAATTTGCAGAAAAATGCTTCTGCATATCTGTCTTCCACACTGATAGAGAACTTGGGAGTTCAAGCATATTGTAACTTAGTTGAGCAAATGGGTGTGCAAAACAGAACAAAACAAGACAATATATCCTGGATTGGGATAAACTTTCAACATTTGTAGAGAATGATAAATTCTCAGAAAAGTCATGCTCTCACCTGCTGATTTCAGCAGTTCAGCTGCCTTTCTCACTTTCGAGTAGGTCTGTGTGGCTTTGTTATTAGTCACCTCACTTAAAGTATGATGTGCTTCAAGGGCCTCCTTCTTTTTTGCTATGATCAAATTTGTCATTTAACCACTCTAAAGAGCTGATTCACGACTATGTTTCCCTGGTTTTGTGCTGATGTAACTCCACTGAGATCATGTAGACATTCCTTATCCCAAAGGGAAGAATAGATCTTTCATGCTCTGTTAATGTTCCTGCTTTTCTCCCCAGGGGAGCTATCCTCTTTTGCTGAAAATTCTTTTGAATACTCTAATTAAGGATAAGAATCTCTCTGAATATTAATTAGTTTTTCATTGGCCTCACTCAAAATATTTAACTCAAAGCATTTTCCTGGTAATTATCTCTTGATTATAACTTTGAGAGGATTTACCCTTTTTTAATAAATTCCAGTTTATCAAATAGCACTTCCTTTTGTTTGTGTCCAGTTAATCACAGCTATAGATAAGACAATAAGCAGCAGCTGTAAAGAGGCAATTTTGGTTTGTTTCTCATGTTTTCTTCTTACAAAAGCTGTCATTCTTACCGTAGCTTTCCTCATTTTTCTGGTCTTTGATTATTAACTGCACTGTAGATGAATCTGTCCCTAATGCACTTAAGTTCGGAGTCTTTTGAGTGGCTGAATCTACTGGGCCTGTATAAGCAGACAGCTTTTTATGAAGACTAAAATGGCAGAACAACTCAAAACTTCTTTCTTGCCTCTTCCTGGAATAGTGAGATAGGACCAGATCTGCTCCACTGCTCACTCCTCAGCTTCCCACTCATTCTAGGACTCATTGTTAGGTATAATTAAATAAATGATCAAAACCCCTTTCTGTTTCCAATTTTGCTTTGAGTTTTCAAGGGAGAGGGAGAAATTTCCGTATCGTTACTGATCATATTGTACTTTGGACTAGCAGCAGGACAAACTCTAAATCCTTTCTATCATGAAGTAATTTTATACATTTAATAGATGGTCACAGAAGATGCCTTTTGAAATCTCTGAAAAGGGGTGAAATTTCCAAACTGTTTAAAATTTTTTCTAAATCAGGACATGAAGTGAGGAGCTTAACTCTCATTCTCAGCATGAATGAGAGGAGGGTCCTTGTGAGCTATTAGGAATACCTTGAGGGATGCTGCGCTCACCCTCTGTGCCAGCAGAGTAAACATCTCCATCTAATAGGACAGTCACATCATTCCAATGTGGGCAATAGCAAGCATAGCCCATTGCAGAGATTCACCCTTCCAGCCTGGGACCTCAGCATTATCTGACGCTTATTTCATAGGGAGGATTTCATAAGGACCTTGTGCAGAATTCCTTCCCAAATGCACCAGGGAGTTTTACATAAACCCACACACTTGTGTTACACTTCCAAAGAGAAGAAGGTATGCTACTTGAGTTCACTAGAGCTCTGGGATACTACTGTAACGGAACCAAATAATTCACAATCACCTTTTGCTTCCTTCAGCACAAAGAGCTGCTCCGAAAGGCTCACCAGCAAGGCTGTCAGAAAGGATCACCCCTTGCTGGCAGCACAGTTGATGTGTTGTTACCAGCTGGTCGACGTACCTCTCCCACTGATTGGTAATGCTCACTCCACCAGACTCCTGGGCTGCTTCCAGCGCATGCCACTATTTATAATCTGGGCAGCAGCTACAGGGACTCTGCTCTGTTCATATTTGTCAAGTCTTATGGATTTAGTTACTATATCAGATGCCAAATTTTGTAGTGAAACTACTCCATTCTCTACTCAGCTGAATTCCTCCTCATTTCTGCTTTCCCAGGACAGCACTGCTCACCGTACACCTGCAGTGCAGATCACAGTGCCACCTGAAGAAAAGAATTTACATGCTCTTGAGTAACTGTAGTTCTTTGAAACCATGACTACGCTATAGTAAGATATCCAATTTTAAAATTAATTAATTATATGCAATGAATCCAATATTAAACCCCATAAAATATTAATAAAGCAGAACTCTGCACACATTTTATTTCATAAATCTGAAATAAAGCTTAAACCATGTTTTTTTAGTGTTGGTACTGCATACAACTCAGCAAACAATGAACAAGCAATACTGATTCAAAAAGCAGAAAACATCTCTTGATTTGAACTGCTTTTGTTTCTTTGTTTCATGAATGCATCTCTCAAAATAACTTCTTTCTGAATGCAACTCATTAATGTATGCTTCCCGCCCCCTGCCTTTGCAAGCCTTCTCCAACTGGCTAAACGTGGTGACTGGAGCTTCTCGGATTAATTTTCCTTAAGTGACCTACTTTGCAGAGAAAGATAATCATGCATTTATAGCCTCTGGCACTCTATTCAGGTCACAGATGGACAGATAGCAAAGCTATTCCTCAGTGACTTACTGGGGTTGTAACTAATCCCCAATGAGAAGGAGATCGGCCTGATGTTAATTGGTCAGAATGCCTAAAAGTATGGAAGATCATTGACTCCTACTTTAATTTTCAGGGGGGGGGGTGGTGTCACAGTTAAGCTGTATGATACCAGCCAGCAGTTGTTCCAGGAGTGTTTTGTGGTAGTGATCAAATTACTGGATGCCATAGATGTTAAATATCTGACTTTGAATCCTTTGCCTTGACAGTGGAGCACCATGCGGTGTTCTGACTGTGGCCATGTCTGATGTTACACACGTACCAAATACCGGGGCCAGCACCAAAGACCGGAAATTCAGGAGAGTTTGACCTTTGGCTTGCTAACAAGTGCTTACGATCCCGTGAACAGTTGTTATTGTAAAGATAATTTTCTGTGCAATCAGACCTAAACTTTTGTTATGAAAGCATTTTTTTTATATATATATATATAGCATCATCAGTTGAGCCAATAAAACTCTTATTTTGCTGTTATCCATTACAGGCCCATTCTCCTTCTTGTATTTGGCACTAATGTAGTGATATATGCAAAACAGCTTGTTCTCTGATTTTCAGATATTCAGAAGTTTCATGAGGGAAATGACCAGGCTTTATTCTCTGTTGGGATATTTTTAAAAGTTTGGTGGAGCTTTTCATGCTGAGAAACAGGCAACAAGCAGGAGTGTTAAGGACATCTCTTTTTTTCGAAGGACTGTCTCGAAACTTTGAGCATGCCAGGCAGTCAGTGATGTTAATTCTGACAGGTCTGAAGAAATAACTGTCAAAATTGTGACACTGCCAGCAAATGGATGGCTGGCTTTCAGAACAAAACAAAGCGTGTACGTAGGTTGCGTTCTCACACCACAGTACTGCAAACGTGTATGCCCGTGTCCCCCAGTGCATACATACAGCTTTGCTCTTGCACCACAGTGCAAAACTGAAAGGTTTTCTGGTAGAAATTGCCTTGCAGTTGGTATCGCTTTGATCACATACTAAGTGTTTGTATTTCATGTGCTTCCTAGAGCAAATAATTTTGGAACACATGAGGAGTGATTTGGGTCTGGTTTAGATATTTATAACTGTTAAGACAACCTGATAGAGCTGTGTGTGTATTTCATATGACAGAATCTAATGCATCAAGGGCAAAATCAATTCCTTTTAGCAAAAAGCCTTTCAAAAGGAATTAAGTAAAAGGTTTAAGAGAGAAAGAGTATGTGGAGCCCTCCCATACCTATTCTGAGGGACTGTGGTGCAACTGTTCCACCATCAAAATTCTGGCCACGGGCTCTAGCACTTGTTGGGAGCCCTTTGAATTTTCCACATGCATCCTTCAGCTTCTGGATCTGTGTGTTCCCTCTCCTGGGTGTTAGCCCCAGCATCTTCTCTTCTGAGGGAGAACTCTCATTGTGTCTGAATCATACCGTTCTCAGCATTTCCTCTGGAAGTGTTAATAAATGTGAATCAATGCAGATGCTCTTAGCCTAGCCTGAGAACAGCTTACTGTAGGTGTGCTTTTCTCTGGTCCTAAAATAATTAATCTAAATCCAAATAAATCCAGTTTTAACCAAAATAATCCACAAAGCATAATTTTATCTTTTTCTTTTCTTTTTTAGTTTGTCAAGAAAGTATTTTTAAAAAGTAAGTCAGCACTGCCAGGATTGGTTATGGGCTATTTTAATCAAATTACGATTTTATGAAACAAAAAATTCATGTATCTGTTTCTGTGTTTCCTGGTATGATATCCATCACATGGTTGTGTTTATATCAGAGAATGTGGAGTTTTGTAAGAAGAAGCAGGATAAATCTAAATAGTTGGGAAGTCATTGTGTATTATCAGATACAAAACTAGACTAATTTAAGTAATATGTTTCTATTTTATGGAGCCATAGTACAATCTGTAGAAGATACAGTAGAAATTATTTGTAGAAAAAACCAATATATGCTACAAACGAATAACATCTGCATTACAAAAGATGTGTTCATGCCCACTATGTAGATCTCCTAGGGATAAAAAGGATGATTGAGAAATAATACTGGTGCATTCCTTGAAAACAACCAATTTAAAAATAACCAGCTCCAAAGAAACCTTCTAGCTTTTGAACCAGGGCAGCCATAGCAGTAGTAGAAAATACGTGCTTCATATTTAATGGTGACATTCCAGTATACAAGCAAGAACTTAAGAGCTCCTGAGTGTTGTCTTTGCAGGATAATAAGGGCTCTGGGTAGAGGTGAAGGTGAAACATGCCACGTATCCCCCTCACATTATTACTCAGCACTGCCTGAGAGTCAGTCTTCTGGGATCTGCATGGCTTAGAAGTTTACTTTATATTATTGTGGGCATACAAATTACTACACTGAAAAAAATCCATTCACTTCCCTGGTTGCATATTAAATTAGGATATTAAGTGATCAAACAGTTCTCATCATGTAACTGTCCCGCATACAAAGCTTTTATGTCAGTACAAAATCAAATACAATACAAAGCATTACATCAAAATAAAATCTTTTGTGTATATTTCTTCTGTGGGGAAAGATCAGTAGTAAGGCACATTTTGTAAAACGTGTATAGGTGTCACACACACACAATTTGCTACTAGTCCTGCCATAGCAGGAATACTAAACAGAACTACTCACTTGCATGAAATGTCTGGAATGGGTATTTGTTTGCCAGATCAGAACATCAAGGAAGAGTTATGAATATGATAATAAACTAGATATTTTTAGCGTGTTTTTTACAGAATTTGTTGATCTGCTGTGCTACTGTAAGTGAAAAGTAAATCTGATTAGAGAAATGGAAGAGTAGACATAGTTAGAGAAATTTGTTCTCATCTTCTTTAGTATATGAGTCAGTGTTCCCTGATGTAGGATTATCATTATTTTAGTTTAGTCATTTAAGATTTAAAATTTCCAGTGGTGAACTTCTAATTAGTTGAATAGTTCATCAAAATGCTAGAGCAATTTGAAAGAACCTCTATTGCTGTTCTGAAGGAACTTGTATTCCTGTTCAAGGGAATGAAGCAGCGTATTTGGAAGGAAATGCTGGAGCGTGGAAGAATCAAGCATCATGTTTTAGTGAAACAGTAGATGTGATCTGAATTGGTAATGAACATTCCTTGGTGGCTGGTTGATTTTGAAGATCTAAGAAGTATTTACAGGAGTCATCATGTTTTTTAAAGATGCCTTGGTGGGATGGGCTGTGCATATGCATGAATGGAAGAAACTCTGTGGACAAAATTGTGGCAGAGTGTTTAATTGTTCATATGTACAAAGTTGAAATTAACTTACATGCAAAATAGTGATAATTTATAATTAAGCATTAAATATATTTATTATAAGATTATAATAATTCCTCATTAATCACAAACCTATATACAAAATCATTTTAGCTAGAGTTACAAATGTTTGTTTTTCAATGATGCCTTTAATAGTAAGCCAGTTAGACAAAATGAATTATTTTTTGTATTTTCCATGTAGGTGTGCACCTTATATGCTGTTAGCATTATACAAGTAAACATTAATGAGCTATTTGCATACTAATACATTCACTTGATGTGTCAGAGATGTTTTTCCCTTGCATACTGAGCGCAAAGATAGGGTCTTTGGATGATGGCAAACTAATCACCTGTGAAAATTAAAGCCCTGTGTTTGCTCCAAGAATAACTAAACTGTAGGCAAGGATTGTTCCTACACAGGCTGCTTCATCAAACCCCAATATCGGCTTCCTCTTTGTAATAAAGCAGTATCTCTATGCTCCTTGATCTTTAGTCTCTTTGCTGATATTATTGAGGAAAGGCATATTAATAGTAGTATGGTGTTGAAATTCAAGATATTTGAATTTGCAAGTATAAATTAAATTTAATAAAGAAAGTATATTTCAGGGATAGAAGGCTTGCATTAAAACAACTAAGCTGTAGTTCCAAAGCATTACATTAGTTCTTTTTACTCAAGTTGGTGACAAATCTTTTTCTACAAAATATTTCATAAAATAGTAGATTAAAAAAGCACATTCACTCAGTACATATATATTAAAATAATGACTAATCATATACATATTCTAGAATTACATGCTGTTGCTTTTGGGAAATTGTTGTAGATTTCACCATCCTTAACATTTTATTTAAAAAAATACTCTATTGAACTGGGAGGGTAGAGGTTGTTTTCCAATATTTTTTTAATTTATAGTTTTGATGAGCATTTGAATTCTCATTTGGACATTCAGTCATAGGATTTTTGTATAATTCTATTTTTCCTGGATATGTTGGAAAAAAAAAATTACAAGACATTTTAAGGAAGAAATAAAAAAGGAAGAGATTTGAGGGCTCTGACCATTCTCATTCTGTCTGTGCAGTTCGACAATCAGCAAGCATTGGGAGGCAGAACTGGCCACTCTCAAGGGTAATAACGCTAAGCTAACAGCAGCCCTGCTGGAGTCCACTGCCAATGTAAAACAATGGAAACAACAACTTGCTGCATATCAGGAGGAAGCAGAACGTCTTCATAAGCGGGTAAGTCAAGGCAAATGGCTAGGATCCTTGAGGTGCAAATACCGGTGACTGTGTTCGCTCATTTTCAAGTAAAACAAGTAAGTTTATTGTTGGGGTTTTAGGTTAATCTTTGAGACAGAAATTAGTGATTACTTTAAAGCACACAGGGCTCCTCCATTGGGGAATTCTTTCCTTTGCAGCCATTTTTCTTCTGCAAAGGGTATTGTTGCAGGAAGAGTCATCTAACCTTATGACATGTTTGCCAGCTTTCACTCTTCATTTCATGCCACCTCATCTGTTTCAGGACCTTTTCCGTAGCATGACACTTTAGTCCCTCTTGTATTTAAGTTGACAGAAACTGGACATCAAACCTGTAATTTAAAGAAACCATGTGGTAGTTTCAACATATAACAAAGATGAACACCTTCCTCATCCCTGCACTTAAAGAAAACTGAACATAGATTCAAGATCCTTACGTGCAATTAGAGATCTGCTCCCACTTTCACACAGGAGGGGCTGGGTCCTGTTCCCTTCACTGTAAATTTTGCAGAGGTCATCGCACAAACCAGAAATTACTGCACAGTAGGAGAAGGAATGACAGTGTTTGAGGGAGGAATAAAGCAAGCAAAGTTGAAGGCTGCATTATGAAAACAAGTATACAATATTTTTATTTCTCTCCTCTTTTCACATGTAGCTCTTTATATATTGTATAAACTATTCACCTTTATCTGTATGAATTTGTCGTCATAGCTTAGGACACATTTTTGTGCAAAGTGAAGGCAAGATTAGCACATGTATGGAGGGAAGATGTCTTTGATGAAGCTGTATTACTTTTGTTAGTATCAGTTAACTCAGAAAAATATCAAGGAGATGAAACAGGTTTCATGAATATGCTGACAAGAAGAGAAAGGTCAAGTAGCAAACATGGCAGGCAGACCTTTTAATTTCGTTTTGTATGCTGTACTCACCTATACGAAATAAGGTGTGGCAATTACAGTTAGCCAAATCCTGCAAATTGCAAAGGGTCCTTTCAGACCTGTGCTGGACCTGTGCAACTGGAGGCTGTTAGTAGTTCCAGGAACAAGGCTCATATTCATCTGAGAGGGGAGAAATTTGGCAGGCTACATCTAACCTGGGGAGGTGGAAGAGTAGCAAGAATTCCTTGAGCTTCCAAAATGTGGGAAAATGGCAGGTTGTTGGGGCTGTCCTGTACCTAGACTGACTTGCAGACAAGGATCTTGAAGTCCCAGACAAATGATAGGGAAGAACAACAATTTCCAATGGACTGTAACTGTGTGTGCCATAACTGGCTGGACAAAACGCATGAAGAGTAATTAAAACTGGTGCTTTTAGCAAAGTGCTTTCAGTTCAAGAAATTGGCGGTTGCTGACAAAACTGCTTTGCTTCAGAATTTTTCCAGTCAAGCACAGGCTTGTCATATGTCTTTGAACAGAGGGAGACTTTTGCTTTGCCTGTCACCTCATTTAAGCTTCTCCTTTGGAAGGGGGTGAGTTCTAACCTGTGCTCCAGGCTTGTGAATAGATGGTAATAGTAATTGTTGATAAAATTATTTAAATTACAACCTTGTGTTAAAATTGCTGTGGTGCAGACGTTCAGGTGGATTTGACCACCAGATAGGCTTTACAGTGAAGAACTTATTGCTAAAATGTGGACATAATGAGGTAGCATTCTTCCTATTAAAATATATTAACAGTTTGTGTTGCAAAGCTCAGACAATACAATCCTTACCTAAGAAAGAAAAGAAAAGTTACACAGAATAACAGCAGCTGCATTTTCTGTGGGGAGACCCAACCAGACAAAATGGGCAAAGATCCCTTTTTCTTGATGTTACTCTCACTCTTAGTCAAATCTTATTTAAAATGTATTATTGGAAAGTACAATTAATGAATATAGGATTTTTTAGCATGTCACTCTTCTTTTATATGATGCTACAGTTAACAGAAGTAGTAACCAAGTCTTCATAGCCACATTCATTAACAGCTTATGATTTTTCTTAATCTTTGCCCAGCAAATTTCCTGCAATTATTTTGTATTTCTGAGGGAACGTAAAATCTTACAGTGTGGGATCATCTACACTATGCTCTTTCGATCACCATTTACATGCCTTTATTAAATGTTTCTCTAGTCTGTGACCTTGGAACTTGTTGATATCTCACGTAGAATATAGGAACACTCTGTGCCTATATCTCTCTGGGCATGCCTGTAAATTATGACAGGATAGTTCATTATAGTACAGCCCTCTGTTGGAATTGCTTTTAGAAAAATAAAGACTTGGCTAACCCAATAAATTGAACTCTCTAGGCAAAAGTATGCAATCAGGTAAAAAAAAAATCAATGTCAATCTGTTATCCATACGGTGCGATGCAAGAGTTCTAACCTGCATGCTGGAGACTGACCTTTCAAATTGAAATAGTACTCCATTTCAAAAAGAAACCGCACGTCAGATGTTTCTCTCCTTTGGATTGGAAATGTGCTGTTGAAATGGCAGATCTGGAGACTGTTGGTTATAGTATATGTAGTAGCAAGCAGTGTTAAGTCACTGTATTGTGTTATCTTCCTGTTCAGTTATCTGTTAAGCTCAATTTAAACATGTAGCTGCAGTTGATCCAAAAAATGTTCCTCAAACTGGATTCCATCTCACCTGAGATTATGTAGAAGTTATATATCAAGACTAAGGTGGTCATCTTTTTTTCTTGTAATTCTTAGAGAGACAAAAGCATGAAGAGTACATGTCCCAGTCTTAAGAAAACTGACTAAGGTGTTGACTTGAATTTGCTTCTGTAAGTGCTTGTCTTTCTCCATAAGAGAATCATCTAGATAGTCACACAGACATACTTTTAGGTAGATGAAATGAGCTCCATCCTTAGTTCATAGAATCACAGAATAATTTAGCATGCGGGGAACTTTGGAGGTTATCTAGAATCATAGAATCTTTAAGTTTGGAAAAGACCTCCAAGATCATCAAGTCCAACCATCAAATCTGGTCCAATTCTCCACTGAAAGCAGGGCCAGCTTTGAAGTTAGATCCAACTCCAGGGCTGGATCAGGTTACTGAGGGCTGTGAATCAAGTCTAAAAAACGGAAATCCTGAAGCCTCTCTGGGGAACCTGTTCCAATGTTTGACCAACCTTGCCAAATTATTTTTCCTAATATCTTATCTAATTGAAATTTGCCATGCTGCAGATCTCATCCGTTGCCTGCTTAGAGGAAAAATGAGGTTTGATCTGAAAGAAACTTCGGTGACAAAAGTTGTATAGACCAGTTTTTTAGAAATATTCTGTTGTGGCTTAACCCCAGACAGCAACTAAGCACGTCATGGCCACTTGCTTACTCCTTACAGTGGGATGGGGGAGAGAACTGGAAGAGTAAAAGTGAGAAAACTAACGGGCTGAGATAAAGACGGTTTAATAGGTAAAGCAAAGCCACGTGCGCAAGCAAAGCAAAACAAGGGATTAATTCCCCACTTCCCATGGGCAGGCAGGTGTTCAGCCATCCCCAGGAAAGCAGGGCTCCATCACACGTAACATTGACTTGGGAAGACAAACGCCATCACTCTGAACATCTTCCCCCTCTTTCCTCTTCCCTCAGCTTTATGTGCTAAGCATGACGTCATATGGTATGGAATATCCCTTTCGTCAGTGAGGGTCAGCTGTCCCGGCTGTGTCCCCTCCCAACTTCTTGTGCACCCCCAGCCCACTCGCTGGTGGGTGTGAGGGGCAGAAAAGGCCTTGGCTCTGTCTGTGTAAGCACTGCTCAGCAGGAACTAAAACATCCCTGAATTATCAATGCTGTTTTCAGCACGAATCTGAAACATACCCTCATACTAGCTACTAAGAAGAAATTAACTCCATCCCAGCCAAAACCAGCACACACGCATAGAAAAATTGATTCCAAGGAAGAAGAAAAATCTGAAAATTAGTTTGCGTGTTCAGTTGTAATGTAGTTGTTGTTTGTACGCAAAAGCTGGCTGTCACAGCATCTTGCCGCTGGAGAAGAAAAATGTAGCTATTGTATGCATTGGAGGGATACAATCATAGTCTTGTATAGCCAGCCTCCAAAATGAAGAATGGTACTGCCAACATTAGCTGCTATATTTAGTTCAATTTAATAATATATTATGTGGTTTACATATAATGTAACTGTGGTATTCACTCCTTACATGCTTCAGGTTTATATACAAGTTTTGGTGCCTGAGTCATCTGTCTGCAGCCTCCATCAGACTCATATCCTCTGTCAAGTGTGGTGTGCGTGGGGAAGTAATGCATATTGATTAGTAAACTTTGCATTATTATTTCCATCTTTACTTTCTTTTTTATATAGATAGCCTTGTTTACATGAATAGTTTCTTCTTTACAGTAAAAAAAATTATTGCTAATACTGTCCTACTAGTTACCTTCTTATGGTACCTTTTTCCACAGTTTGAACTTTGCCATGTTTTATTTATAAAAATGCTTTGATTTTACATTATATCTCATTCTTTTATCTTCTATTTTTTTCATTCACTGTGCTAAACTAGGTCTTTTGTGCAGTATTTGTTGTAAACTTTGCTTTTTAAGTTGTTTTAAATGATTTTAAGCCCAACATTTTTTATTCTATAATTGTTTTCAAATATGACTGAAATAGTTTTTCTGTGTCACATTGTTTACACTTCTAAAATACAGAAACAAGGCTAAAAGGCCCCTTCCTTTGATTTTGATTGCATTTTTAAAAATTAATTTATTATTTGCCATTTCTGATTAAGTATAAGGTTTACTCATCTGTCAGTTATGTTTTTCATATTATCGTACATTTATTTGCTTTCTCTGAGTCCTTTGTCTTCCTTCTTCCATTTGTTCTCTGCATTTATAATGCCTACAGCTGAGACGAAACAGAATATAGATTCAGTGTGGCTGAGTGCAAAGTTCTCAATAAATTATTGTGCTGTCTTCTGATATATAGTGAGTTTAAGTCAGAAATACTGTACCTTGATATTTTGTCAGACATATTTTTCTGAAGTTTGCTAAATGAGTGTATGGATTTTCCCCTCTCAAATACAAAGAGATAGTAATTCCGGGAAGATGTGATGCCCAGTGAAGAGCTTAACTTGGAGGTCTCAGCCTTCTCTACTCTGATCTGCTCAGAAGTGACTTAACAACAAGGATTTCCCTTAAACGGGATTGGGGAGCACTCTTACACACCTTGCATAGCTTTTTGAAGTCGAAAAGGATTCATAAGTTTAGAACAGCTCAGTAACAGAAAGAAAACCCCTGAAGTGAACTACTTCAGACAGATAGAATAGTATTGATACTAACATTAATCCTGGTACGACAAAAAAGAAAGGATTGAATGGTGATATGAATTATGGATAGTAACCCCAAGTTCTTTGTCATGTTAAAAATGAAAATGATGAATTTTTTTCTTGCATGCTAACTGCTAAAGTAAATCATCCTATGACACTGAGCAGTAGCACAGAGTAATAACACCAGTGCATAATAGTAAGAGCTACAGTCCTTGAAGATCGTTCATTTGTGGGAAAAGAAACAGATAAAAAGAGATGCAGGGAAGTCGTAAAGCTCTTGGGTGTTCCTGAAAGAACAGAACGGTAAACTCTTGAATTCTAGCTTGTTATTTGACGAGGATTTCCTAGGAAATAAGATAAAACTCACCTATTGTGTTCTGGTTCTTTTATTCAATCAATGAAATAAGTATGAGGACATCTTATGTGGTCATCAAAACCACTGGACAATTAATGGACCATGATTTCACTACTGGTAAAAGAAGTTTTAAAGTGGATATTAAAAAAATGCGTGAGCATACAGAAACAAAACCGTGGTCATTTTATTGGGCTATTTCTGTGCTACTTAACGAAAACAGCAATCTGTAAAAGCAGTTATTAAAGTCCACAAGAAGTATGGAATGCTATATAAGCCATCTGCTCAGATTATCTATAGAAAATCTTTGCAGACCCTTTAGCAGTCACCTCCATGTTTCCACCAGCTGCATTAATAATTGAATAACCAACACTAAATTTTGAAAATGCAGATGTGATAAGTTGCTTGCTGAATCAGAGCCCATATTGTGGGCTTCACACTTTCTGAGAAGTATTACAAGCGCCACTGTGGGAATACCATGAAAACTGTTTGGGTTTATGTGGCCGAGGAAGGACACTATCTAAAAGTGTAAAATATGAAATAAGGTGACAGAAAACGTGGTAATGAGAAATTTATGAATGGGTTTTTGATCCAAAAATACACCTTTTTTATGTGATGCCTGTCTCTTGTCATCCTCCCTTTAAGACTGTGTCCATGCTACCCCCACTGAATAATCTACATTTACATTATATTTAAATTTGGTTTGAATGATTAAAGAAAAAAGTTACCCAAATATAACAACTTCCTCCTTAAGATACTGTAATTAGCATGCAGCTAGATAGCAGCTTGGTACCATTGTTTATAATGAAAATAGATGAGCATTTTGCAGGGTAAATGTGGGTAGCTTAGCAATTTAATCAAAACAGTGGGATATTATGTTAGTATTTGTCTGTGCATTTATTTGAAAGAAGTATGTGTGCAGATGGACCAGTTCTGAGTGTAGAAAAAATGAACAGCTAAGTCCATATATTTACATATGCAGTCCTTTCATCTGGAATTGCAAGCAAACTTGTTGCACTAGAAACTCCTGAAAAAGCAAAAAAAAAAGGGCACCTCTTGCCCAGGTGAGGTCATAATGTTAAATATTGACCAAATGTTCAAGAGAGTTATTCTGGGGAGTATCAGGGTTTTCTATAATACAGTAAGATCTGGAAAGGCTAATTGTTCTAACTGTGATAGCTGAGTTTTTAGAAGACATATGGGAATATAGTGACTGGTTTTTATTTTTTAAATTACAATCTTGCCTTTAAAAAGAGTTTATGTTTCAGAGCAGGTTATAATTATCTGTGTAAGATTGGTTATCCTTATCACCCTGGAACTAGTTTCTAATAAAAAGAAATCCAGAGTAATATTTTAAAAATCCTTGAGAAACCATTGCAGAGGCTGACCACCTTCTTTGCATCGTATTAGGTGTTACCAAAGGAAAAATATAAGCATTTTATTTCAGGGGATATGTATTTTTTTCTCAGGTGTACATTTTTGCTCCTCCAATATCCATTTCAGCTATCATAAGTTCCATATCATTTTTGAAATGGTGTGTGTTGTCAGTCTTGACGTTAGGCTATCAGAGCATTTCCTAGGACAAGATTTCTGCATGTACTCACAGCTCCCTTTCTGTGTGTGATACCTAATACAGATAATCCACATCTAGCCTTTATCAAATTTCAACCCTCAGTTAATAATTACAGTTTACTAAAAAGACAGTCTCTTTTCAGACACAGCAGGTGAATCAGATTATGTGCCTGAAATCAAAATGTGAATTCGACTTTTTTTAATGTACGGTGGACTGAAGGCAAGTATTTTCTGTCTTCTTCCATTTGCCTTGATTTGTTTTTAGAGCAGATTTGCATTCAGGATGCAAGACTATTTCATTACTTTTTTCCTGGGAATTCACTTTCACTGAATGTGTCATATATGAATTACAATTTGAAAAAAAAATACCAAACCACCAACAAAACTACTGTCACTCTGGGAAAGGGGCAAAAAAAAGTTTTCATAGAAAAGTCTCTCATCCCCATCTTCATCTTTCTAAAAAACCTAAAAAGAACTAAGATGCATTTATCTGCAAGTTACAAAAAGCATACTTCGTGGAGGCATGCCACAAAATTTTTGTGTAGTTAAAGCTTTGTAGAATGAAATATATCCTATAATTCCAAAACTCCACTGGAGAATGAGGAAATTACTGGATTTAAATCCTCAGGATTAAAGGATGACATATCTGTACTTTGTTTGCTATTGCATGTATTTCATGAGCTGGCCAGATAGCTGGAAAAAGTATTTACTAACTAGATTGCAGAGGGATGTCCCCTGAAGTTAGTATTAGCATTATCAGTGGCAAATAATTATGCATGGCTGAAGCTCAAAGCATCGATTTTAGTAAACTTCTTATATTTTCAAATATTCCTACTGCAGTTTCATTACTTTCTTCACAAAAATCAAGCAGATGATGGATTATTCCTCTTTCATCTCTGTAGAAATGAATAACTGTGGAAAATATTTTGCTATTTCCATGGCTTGAAGCATCAGTGCCCACAGAGAAAAATATGTCCTTTTCAGCAAAATCTTTAATTGTTTTCTCTGTTGAAAAAAGTAATGCACAAAACTACTCCCTGCCCCCAGGTTATCATTTTATCTATGGGTAAATCTTGGAAAACTACAATAATTAATTTGCTGTCAGAAGTGATGTATATGAATAAAACTATGTTGTGCTTTTCAGCAGCAACCTTGAAAAGCAATTTTCCTTGTTTTCTACATTTTCAATTTCTTAGCACCAAAATTCTTTCCAGAGTTTTTTATTCTTGAAAGCTATACTGGAATTATTTTTATGATTGACTTGTCGTATGCTGTCTTACATCTTACTGTTGACCATGAAGAACTGAGAAGTTTCTTCTGCATAAATTATGTGAAACTTTATGCAATTATTCATAGTTTTGCTGAGCCATGCATCATCATTTCTCTTCTCCTTGTGGAAAGCAGAGGACTCTTTTTTCACTTTGTAGGAAGTTCATCTTGCATTATTGATGGAATAATATTGTCACAGTCACAGTTATGATACTGTGGTAGGTTGACCCAGGCTGGACACCAGGTGCCCACCAAGCTGCTTTATCACTCCCCTCCTCAGCTGGACAGGGAGGGGAGAAAAACAAGCACTCTGCCTGGTCTGCACTGTAACTTGAGCTAGTAGACCTTGGATGTTGCATTCCACAGTAAGCAGAAGGGATAAAAATACCTTTAGGAATCAACAAGTTAATAGTGTCGGTTATATAAAATAGCATACAGCTGCACTGAAAATATGTTCTAATCTGTCTGTCTTTGCATTTCTGTAGCACTTGAAGTAATTTCTGTATGAAGTGTAGAAGGAATTAATGATCTGTTGGTACTGAATTTAAGATGCTGAACAAAAACTATTGTTGTTTGAGATCAGAAGTGTGCACATTTATTTCAAGAAACTGGTTTGAAAAAAATGAATCAACCTGCAGCAAACATAGTGCAGATTCATTCAGTCAATAATTGCTTGGGGAGGGTGACCACTCAAAACATTTCTGTCATTCCCACTTCTTTGCCTCTGTCTAACTGAAGCCTTTCTTTACTGGTGAAGTAGTTGTCTGTGTTGGGATTTGATGCAATCTCTTCTCTTGGTTTCTTTGTGATTTGATTTAGTTTGTTTTCTTTGAGAGATTCTTCAGTCTTCTGAACCTTTGGACAGTCACTGTCTTAAGCTAACGTCAAGGCTGTTACTCCTTGTTGTGTTAGGTGACCCAAAGCCTCCTCCAGTCTTCCCAGTAGCCCAGCGTGTGCTAGCTTTTTGCTGCAATGAAAACTTCTGCCTGGCATCCTCCTCTATTTACAGGCTGCTGACCCTAGATTAACATTTCCAGAAAACTCTAGAATGGCCTCTACTGAGAAGGTCTGGACTCTGCTGGAACAACTTTCTTTGCTGTCTTATTTCAGCTGATGTATTTCTCATTGAAGTATGCAGTTAAGTGTAATGCCAGCCATATACTAGAAGAGTTAGCTCATTAAATAGTCCCTAAAAAGCCCCTTCAGAATTTTTCCCTACGTGCAATATTTACCTGGATGATAAATGCAAAATAAAAAAGCAGAGACTAAGAACAATACTTTTTTAATGTCAAATATGAAGCCACAGTATTGACTTTTTGCAGATATGCAAGTCAGTGCAGTCTTGCGATAGCACAATACAAGAACCTTGTTTAATCAGTTATTTTTCAGACTGTTTTTTGAGTCTGAATTCTGTGCTGGAAACAAGGCTTAATCACAGGTACATTTCTCAGTGTTGCTGTGTAAAGCGTTGAATGACTGATTTATTGAAATAATGAATGAGGACATGTCCCTGAAAATAGCACGTGGGAGGGTCAGACTAAAGCATTTTATCTTCCTTTTATGCCCCCTTCTGCGCATAATGCATAAACAGTTATTTTTAATGATTTTTGGACTACTGGTCATGAGAAAAGTAAATTCAATTTGAAACAAGGAAATAGAGCAAGTAAATGCTATCCACATTTTTGCCTAGAGCTTTTTTGTTACTTCTGTTTTCAATTGCATATTCTTTACATAGCATCATTTTCCAGCCCATCTTACTCTACAGATTTTTTTGAAAGGGCCGTAGTATGATTTTCATTTTTATAGCTACATTCAAGAAGATAACGTCATTAAGGTATTTGACATCTTTTCACATCTCTGTAGGAATGGCCATTTAAATAAGACTGTGATTAAAGTGACCCTGTTTTTTTAATTTAATTCTTTTTTCCAACTTACTGATTTTTCAACGAACAGTAAACGAAACAGTTGAACAATGCATTATTTTCTTCCATAAGCAATAAGAGATGGACGTTTGCCCAGAGAAAAGCTGGACCAGAGTAAGACATCAGAGCCCTTTTAGTGTTGGTAATTAATTGCCATTCTGCCAGCAGTTGCCTCTGTTGGCAAGAAGCTTTGTGAGAGCACTCCCTGCTCTGCTCAAGCAAAATTAGCTGTGTTTGCTTAAGCAATTTCAATAGATGTCTTGAGTTAGTATGGAGCAGAGCGTACTGGGGAGCATTCACGTGAGCCATGCAGCTGGTGGGGCTGTTGCGGAAGGTGTTTTCAGCCAGCAGCAATACATGCAGCCAAGAGCAGTAACGTTTCATCCAATCCATCAGCCTTCTTGGATTCCAAGCTTGCACCAACACGTGCATCCTCTTTGTGTGTACCAGCCCAGAGGAAACCATGTGGAGAACAGTGGGGGTCCAAGCGCTTCCTTAGTCACAGTCAGACACCCCTGCACACTTGCTTCCAAGGCACTAGGTGCTAGAACAGAGATGGTTTGGGGACTTGAGTTTTCTTCTGTCTTTCCAGTTGAGGCTCCTACACTTTGTGTAAATGAGTATTCACTGTGCCAGTATTCACTGTGCCACTGGTAAGAGCCAGTGGGTATTGCTGAGTGCAACAGCTTTAAAAGAGAAATTGACCTTCTTGGAGGTTACCATACAAAGTTCTAGTCTTCCACAATGAGTGGGAGAGGTCATGACCCTGGCTTCCCTTAACAACCCTAGCCCTGGGTTCACAGAGGCTTCCGCCTCCAATTCAAGACTAAGTTCAGCAGAAAAGCTTGGAAATTTTTAAGAAATTAAACATCAGAAGGGGCAAGGGTGGGTGAGGTGAGTGAGTTTGACAGTGTTAGCAAAACTTAGGAATGAGCAAGAGCTCTGCATAAACCCGCAACGTCAGAAAAACAGGAACCTGTGTAAAACTGTGGCAGCTCTGCTAGGTAGCGAAGGGTTCTTGACTGGGCGAGACCCTGAGCAATCAAATGTGATTAAAAATTGCCCCTATTTTCACAGGAGGCCTCGACCAGATGACCACCAAGGTCCCTTTCCAGCCTCAGTTACTCTGTGCCTCTGTGATTCTTGCTGTATCTAGATGTTAGTTCAGACACTGTGTAAACATAGGTTTATCCCAGTTGGTGTGTTCCAATTCTGCTTGTTTGTGTAATTGTAGTGGTGAATACTAACAGTCACAAGGTAGCAGTCACAATTGGTAGCAGTCACAAGGAATCTAAATAGTTTTATTTTTGTGTAATTGAAGCAAATTGAGAAAATTATCAAAGACTTCAATAATGCTTAGTGCCATATAAAACTGAGCAAACTGCTATTACTTTTTGCCATGAGCAGTAATATTTCTTTTGGGACAATTCCAGCAAATAAGATAGTTCTTCAGGGTGGGGTGTGGGGTGTTGTGTTACCAAGCTATATCCTCATCCCTCATTCCCCTTACCCCTCCCAAGAATTTGATGTAATCTCAGTTCTCTCCATTTATAAACCTGATATGCGAAAATGTCTAATCACAGTTTTCCAGTAGAAGAAACCAGACTCATCGTGTCTGTTACAGAGGGGAAGTTCATGCCCTGTGACTCAGAAAGGAGAAGTTGATAGAGATTTTGTTTTAATTTTCTTGTATTTAATCTTGGCTTTCTTTTGACTTCTCTCTGCACTCAGTAATCTACCTTTTGAGCCTACTAATAGTTCAGAATCTGAAACTACTGGCATCGCAGTGGCTTCACTAGCTAGACTACATTGGTGCTGGAGGGCACCAACCTTGACTTCTTGAGATGTTTTTTTATCTAAGAAATAAAAATTGCCCTGGAGAATGCCTGCCCTCTGTCTAAGGGCTACTTCTCCAAGAAAGTTAGATGGAGACCTAAAGGTTTTCATTGCAGAATTAGGTAGCCCTTTGTTCAAAGTAGTTTTCGGGCAAGATTTGCTAGTTACTGTAGGTAGATGGTACAGTTCTGTTGAAGACTGCCTGCTAAGATTGACAGGCTCATATCTTCTGGAAAAAAATGAGTTATTAGGTTTTAAACAGTATTTTAAATATTTTAACAGTTTTTTATTAAACAAAAAGGTTTTAGTGCACACATCCATGCAGACATGCAGTGTGAGAATTCTGCAGTATTTTGGTCTGTAATTTGAGAGGTACCTGAACAAAGACTTTTCTGTGTAGACTCTAGCTGCATGGATTTTATTTCTTTGGTGTAGAAGGTATTTTTTGACAAGTATTTTTCTGTGAATGGCAGGATGTTAACATCTCCTCAATAAAAAATAAAATAAAAAGAGCATACCACTGCCAAGTATCTTAACTTATCCAAGGGCAGATGGAGAGTGTTTGCTCTCTGCTAATAAAGAGGAACTGTGCAAATCCAAATTGTGCCATTAGCTGATGGCTTTGTGGCTGAGAGATGAGATCCGAAACTAGAGGAAGTAAGAAGTTGGCAGCTGTACATTGGTGGCTGAGTGTCTGCTACTACACTCTTGATGCCGAGTCAAAAATTGAGACTGTGAAATGTTAATTGGCTTGCCAGGAGGTGGGTGAGCATTGTGGCTTAGTTTGTTAAGATGGTGCAACATTAAAAAGTGTCAGATGGAGAGGTTAGTTAGACAGATCTGTGTCTGAAATGGTAATTCAGCTTCTTTAGTAAAATTTTCAATAATTAGTATAAGTTTTATTTAATGTTCCTTTCAATCTGCAAAATATTAATTGTATTGTTTGCAAGAAGTCATAGCAACCATTTTTATGCTAAAGAATTTGTTAAGGAATGTTATGCTAACTTCATAAGAACACCTTCACCATTTTAATCAACGTAAGTCACCCAGAACTAAGGGTATATTTCAAATGCAGCTATTGATGCAAAGAAGTAATAGTACCTTGAATTTGTTGAAATTAATTCTGTATGTGTTTCTTCTACTTATTTACAGGTGACTGAGCTAGAGTGTGTGAGCAGTCAAGCTAATGCAGTCCACACACATAAAACAGAATTAAACCAGACAATACAGGAGTTAGAGTCTACGCTGAAGAAAAAAGAAGAGGTATTGGCTAACGTTTTTTCTTGGCTTTTCTGTTATGTCATTTCTAAAGGCTTCCAATATTCAGCTTGTGATGGCTGGGAAATACTGTATTGTTTCTTATAGATGTTACAATGTAAAATTTTTTTCAGCTTCTTTGAAATAATTTATATTTTTCCGTGTATATAATTACATCAGGCCAATATAGAGCTGGATATCTGAACAACAAAAAAAGTATCATGTTTTCCTGTTTGCTTTAACCAAGCATGTCTGTTTGCAAAAGTAAGTCTTAAGTGGTTTCCACAGAGCAGTCATTGCACTGATGCAGTCCAGATTCACTAAGAAGGGAAGCTGTCATTACGCATGCTCTTCTTTTTCTGGAGAATAGGGTTTGGAACAAGGATCAATGCCTTTTTCAGGCCAATCTGTTTTTCAGGCTATGTTGATATAGCTGACTTTTATGATCCCTAAGATCAGCCCTTTCCTTAAACGCATGCCAAGCCCCCAGCCTGAAACTTGATGATATTTATTGTGCCATCTGCCTTGGGCTGGACCAGCAGCATGAACATAAAAGGAATTGGAGTAACACCTGCACTGTCACAGGTTCTAGAGGAGAGCAAATTTATGCCACAGAATGATTGAGAATCGCCCCTTTATGGATGGGAAAAAGGAGGTGGAAATAGTGTGAAAGGTGTACGAAGGATTATTTGCCCTGTGTCGGACTCGATCCCTTGAGCACTCGCTGACAGACGCAGTGGGCACTGCTGTGCACGTTTGGAAGGCAGCGTGTCTTGCAGGGTCTTGCCTCCAGCGGGGCGGTTGTTAGGTGTTTCCAAGGAGGATGCAAGAGAGCACAGTTGTGACAGAATATCCTCCCCAAAATGGAACAAAGCCTTTTTCAAACTCCCTCATACTGAAGAGATTAGCCTCAGCTTGGTAATTTTTCCCATTTTGGTGCCCATTCACTTTTGAATTATGCTGAGCTGTTGGCTGCAAAGATATCTTTCCTAAAGGAGTGCTGGGAGGTGAATATGCACTTCTGGGGAAAAGTACTTAATATTTTTAAATTTGATACCTTTTAGTTTCATTAACTGTTTCTGTTGTTGTCTCCTGAAAGTAAGCTAAGAAGAGGATTCTCTTCTGTTCTTTGTTTTATCTATATTTGTTATTTTTATACCTTAGTACTTTCTTCTTGCTAAATTAAAGATACAATTTCTTTTAAACGGTCTTTTTACAGAAATCAGTGGTCAAAGCAGGCAATTTTTTGATGCTCAGCCCTGCTGCTAGTGCCGTAGTAAGCAGCTGACAGATGAAATTTGGATTTTTGTTTTGAAAAAAGGAGAAGGATAGATTTGAATAGAATTTAAAGTATAAAATCGTTTCTCTAATTACAAAACCCCTTAATTTTCCAGGAAAAAATTATTTCAGATCCTTTGTGTGGGAGAGGAAAACTTGGACTTTTATAAAAGAAAAAGCTTCTGTGTATTGCTGTTTATTCACAATGGAATTGCTGTTTTGGGACTGTGATTCAGGACTATTGAGAACAGGGCTTAAACTTCATGTGCTGTAATGTGCATTAGCCAGCTGCCAGCTTTGGTATCGTTGCAATGGCTTGCTCAGGAGAAGAAGCGGTAGCCAGCTTACCCGCACTGAGGCCAAGCCAGGTAACATGGTTTTAGCAAGGTTGTTTTTTCTCCCTTAGGAAATAGAAGGATTGAAACAAGAAATCGAGAATGCCAGAGAGCTCCAGGCACAGAGGGATTCTCTGACCCAGAAGTTACAGGTGAGCTATAGCGCAGCATCTTAATTTAGAGAGAAGGGAAAAATGATCATCGGGTGACATCATCAGCAGAAACTTGTGCTGTATTCACTGAAGATACCAGATAAATATGTAAGTTAGACTGCATTGCAAAGTGGTGGGTTGGGATCGTCCTTAGGAGTTTGTATCAAAATTTCCACCTGCTGTAAGTTGCTATTTTTACCCAACAGACCCAAATTTCATTTACAAGTCCACAGTGTACTCTCAGGCTAGCATGTGTCCTTTGTCAATACACATCCTGGGTAGTTCTGGTCTCATTTTCACTGCAATGTCTACCCATGGGTCTTGTGTGCCACTGAAACTGTCAGGCTGTGTATCATCAGGTTGGGATGAGTTTGTATTCAGCTTTTAAACATGCCCTGAGAAAGTAAAGGTTAAGGGGTTCTTGTGTAGTACAGACTTTAAAAACACACTTTGACATTTTCTTGGAATTATTTAGAATCATTGTGGTTTTGTTGGTTTTTCTGGGTTGTTTATTTACTGTGCGTAAAGCCAGATACGTCAGCCTACTGTAATCAGTGTGCCCTCAGTATACCCTCCCTTGCTACCTCTGAGCTCCTGTCTGTCTGTCACTGGGCTCGCTCTGCCTGCACATACGTACCTTACTTGTGAAACCTGCCTTTAGAATGAAGCTGACCCGAAGCCTAGGTGGGTTAAACTCTGAATTCAGACTTCAGAGTTTTCATAGGACTGGAAACTCAGGCATTAAATAGCTCCAAATCTGAAGTGGTGAAAGGTGACCCTCACTGTGTCTCTACCTAAATTACATTGAAAGCAAGCCCCATCAAACTAGCCACAGCTTAAAAATCATTAAGCAGCTATTCTTTGAAATGCGTCACCTGAATTGGAACTTCCTTGAATCTCATTTTAACTTACAGAATAAACCACGTAAGAACAAAATTAGTTTATTCATTATTCCCCATTCTTAAGTCAAATTATTTGGAAAAAGCATGTTATTACTCAAAACAATCTTTAAAGATTGTTTTGAATACACTTGAGCTTGCCTGTTCCACTATTGCAAAAATTGTTGCTCGCTTTTGGCTATAAATGGGAGTTTTCAGCTGAAAAGGCACATATCTGAGAGAACTCAAATGGTTGATTATCTTGAAAGCTGGAAATTGTTCTAGCATTAACATATGCAATAATTTCAGTGTTAAGACCATACGAAAAGTAATAGTGAGCCAGGAATTAGCTATCCTTAGCATGTAGAATTATGAAAGACTAATAAGAGATGAAAGATTAGAAAATGCTAAGTTCTTATTAAAATTTGTACTTTATAAAGTCAGTAGCTTCCTTTTGGTATATTAATATCTTTAGTAACCAAATGGATATATTGTGTATATATGTCCATACATCACATTGTAGGCAATCAGTTTCTGAAAATAGTTCTATTCAAGTAACTATAAAGCTCACATTAGGATCTGAATTAAAAGTTGCCTTTCTTAAGCCTAAAGCTTATTACTGACCTGATGTAGCCCATCTCAAAGATCTCAAGTCTTTGCTTTTCTATAATCACTCTGCTTTGATTATACTGGCCTTCTTTGAGCCACTTCACCCTGCATCTGTGACATCAGTGAAATGGTGTTTTCTTCTGTAGCTCCAGACCAACCATCTCACATCTGTTCACTTAGCTGACTCATAATCTGTTTTCAGGGTGATTGTTACCAGAGTCAATTATCTGTTTGTCTCAATCTTTTGTCTTCTGCTTTATTTTTCCCCTCTTGTTCTTGCAAATGGATTATGTGACTCTAAAATATTTTGGAATACAGCCTGAATCAAAAATGCTGTTGTCATGGTTTAAGCCGGGTAAATAACCACATAGCTGTTTGCTCACTCCCCTCCCCAAGTGGGATGGGGGAGAGAATCGGAAACAAAAATAAAACTTGTGAGTTGAGATAAAGACAGTTTAATATGACAGAAAAGGAAGATGATAATAATAATAATAATAATAACAACAACAACAACAGTAACAACAATAACAATAATAGAAGAATATACAAAAGAAGTGATGCATAGCACAATTTCTCACCACCCACAGACCACCAATGCCCAGATAGTTCCTGAGCTGTGGTCTAAACCCCCAACCAGCTTCCCCCAAGTTATATACTGAGCATGACATCATATGGTGTGGAATACCCCATTGGCCAGTTTGGGTCAGTTGTCCTGGCTGTGTCCCCTCCCAGCTTCTTATGCACCCCAGCCTCCTCGCTGGCGGGGGAGTGTGAGAAACTGAAAAGTCCCTGACTTAGTGCAAACAGTGCCTAGCAACAACCAAGACATCAGCGTGTTATCAACATTGTTCTCATCCTATATCCAAAACACAGCACTATACCTACTACTAGGAAGAAAATTAACTCTATCCCAGCTGAAACCAGGACAGCTATACAAAGAAATTACTATTTCAAGGTGAATTGCATTTCTGACACACTCATATCAGGGTATGAATTAGAAATCCATCATTGGCAAATCCCATTGAAGAGCAATACGTTACCACTGTGAAGGGTAAGTATTGGGGCCCTTGTTACTTAATAATTTCATTAGCAATGTTGAGTAGACATATATCACTGAGTCATGATCGGTGTGACACAGTAAGTCAGAATATCTTTATTACTATGGCTTATTCCTAAATATAGCTGTTGTGTATGGTATTCTGATCCTTGCACTGAATTCCACAAAAGATTATTACAGTGCAAACAACAAACATAACTTGTTAATAATTTATTTCTTTTCTTAAAGAAAACAATGCATGAGAAATGATTGTGTCTGCTGTAAAAGAGCTTGAAAAAAGTGTAAAATACACCTTGCAAAGGGCCTGAATGTATCAGAAGAGTCAGTTTATTGTTAGATGAGACTAACTGCAAATAAAGTGAAATGGCACAACTAGAGGAATAGATTATGTTAAATGGACACCTCTCCACTTCTTCCAATCTAGAAGCAACAGTTTTGAGGTAGACTGATTTGTAGTAGGAAACTGCACAGGAGCTGGACATGAACTTGTAATGCAATACCATTGCAAAAATCATTAATACTAATCTAGGGTAAATATGTGTAAGGATAAAATGTAAAATTTGGGAAGAAGCATTTTCCAGAAATTAAAAGCAACAGCTCCTGGCACATTTCTGTTATTTCTACTTCCCATACATCATTACATATGTTAAGCATAAGCTAGGGAAAATAAAACAGGAGGAAGTGTGGGAGAAAGTGTATCTGAGGAAATGTTTGGGAAGCAAATGTATGTGGATTAGGAAAGAGATGTCAGGAATGGAATATTAAAAAAATATACCACCTGGAAGTTTAAACAAAAGAAGGGAGCTCTTCTGATTTGAAGAGATACAGGACAAGGACTAGCAACGGAGAGTTAGGCTTTTGCTGAATATGGATGGAAGTTCCAACATTTAACATAAAGCTTTCGGTTTTACCTGGGTGCCCCCACTCTTAACAGCTCACAGCAGAACAGTTCCTCAGTTTAAGAGCATCTGAGAGGGACCTGAAAGATGATCTCCAGTGCTAGATACAGGCCATTGGGATGCTCTTCAGGCCCAGATATCACAAAATAAAACCACGTATGTATCCATGGATTTGTTCCAAAGTGGTTCCTTTTGCTGCTGGCTTGCCTGCTTACATAAATTAACTGTCCATGGGGTAAGAGCAGTGGCAAGGACACTTCCTAGAGCATACACATTGGGTGAGTATAAGAGAAGCAGTGATAGGGGAAGCAGGACGCTTGAGCAAAACATGGAAGAACAGCAGTCGGGTTTGTGTGAGCTAAAGGACTGTGTCATTCCTGCAGAGCTGAGAAGACCGTGAATTTCCCTCTTTGTCCTGTACTGCAGTCACTTGGCCTCAGAGGGTCTTGAACCTGTGCAGTCACTGCACCAGGTAGTACTTGTCAGTACCCAGTTTGGAGGGCAGGAGTAGGGTCCATGAAGGAGGGCCTTCAGAGGGTATGGCTGGGTTGTGATCAGTAAGCTTGTTTGTTTGTAGTAGCGGTGGGGTAGCTAATCACTACATAAGCATGTATGTATTTTAATTTATATTGTTTCTACAAATAGTCTTTTCAGTTAGCTTCCTTTAGTGCTTTGCTATATTGTTCAGCGTTAAACAGATTAAACTAATTCTACTCTTGGTCATGGCAGTGAGGGGTGATTTCTGCTCTCAGCTGTGCTGTTCAAGACCAGTACCCAAAACTCTGTAGTTCTTAACTTGCCCATTTCCAAACAAGAAGTAAGTGAGGTATTGCAGTTCGGCTCGGACGTGACCCTTTGCTGCACCAGCAGCCACAGTTATGAGGAGATCAGGTGCCCGAGGCTCTGCCTTCTCCACCTGCACCACTGCCGGCAGTCCCAGAGCTCTCCTGCCCTGCAGAGGTTGGGAGCCAAAACTGAGCACTGGCCGCATCACCCCATCCCTCCTCTGGCCAGGGATGCAGCGGCTGATTGATGCTGCCATCAGACCCCTCACGGGTGGAAATGTGTCTTGGGCCATGACACAAGGCTGCCGTTTTTATACCTGTTTATACCTGTTACTGCCCAAATACATATTCTGTATGGGTCAGGTTGTTTCTTATGGTTACGTGAGATCTCTCCAATTTAAACATGAATGTATTTGTTAGCTTTGAGTGAGACAGAAGGATCATAACAAAACAGTGGGAGAGTGGGAGGGCAGAAAGAGGAGTTGCTCATGCTGGGAGCAGTAATGGCTGCCAAATCTCCCTCCCTATGGCTGGGTGAAACCAGTTGTTGTGAAAACTCAAGAGCAGGCCCATTAAAGCTTTGTGACACAAAGCTGCTGTAAAGGGAGGTGGTGTTAAAAAAATAGTAATGTATGCAAATACGAATTCACCATGCACTTTTCCAGAGAATGGCTGCACAGGGTTGTATGGTGTACTAAATACACTGTCCCTGCACCACCTTTGAAAGTATTTTTCATAACTGAAATGATGAAATTTAGCATGAATTTACCAGACGCACAATGAATGGGAAAAATAACAATATGCTATTCCAGACACACGTGACTGCCGCATTAGTAATTTGATAGAAGAGAGGGCACCCGGTTTGCACAAAGCTGAGCAGCCGTCACCTCCCTCCCCCGCGAGGTGCAAGCCAGAGCTGTGAGGGGTCCCAGCGGGCTGGTGCGAGGGGGCTCCTCTTCCTCGTGAGCAGGAACTGAGCTTGCTCAGGGTCGGATGCTCTCGGCTGTGTGTAACGTGCCGCCACTTTGTCTTTCTTTCCCCCCCCCGCTATGTGGGAACAGCTCCTCGTACGGCGCTGGTGGCTCCCGCAGCTGCGCTACTGTGGGGCTCTGGGGCACCATGCGGCGAGACAAGGCATTTGGCTTGCACTTGCTGGTTTAAATTTGTTACAATCAGTGTCACCTTGACATCAGTTTTGCTAGTTTATGTTTCTGTCTTAATTTTCAGGGTGAAAAGGCCTGTAATGTGGGACAGGAGTAAGGTAGTACTCCTCCATCCATAAAGCAGTATTCTGGATGAGTTCCTGTATGAGACCATTTAACGGGGACTGTGTCCTTGTAGACTACTCATGTAGTCTAAGTCAGGGAATACTGAACTTAAGTAAGCCTTTGAGAAGCTGTTTTCAGTAGGTGGCACACTGGCAGTAACTTACCTGAATAAGTATATCACATCTGTTGTTCACTGACTAAATTTTATCCCTCTCCAAAAGTTTCTGTCCTTCAGATGAACTAGTGAAGTAATGGAGGAAGTGGTGGTACATACACAATCGTAATAATAATTTGGGTTCTGATTTCGGCTTAGTGGAAACTTTAAAGGGTCACAAACTGTTTTAAAAACCAGTTGACAAAATTAGCACATGAATACCAGCAGGAGGTTAGACTGCTTTCTGTTTGCAGACAACACATTAACATGTTATGTATTTTCTCTGAAGGAAGTAGAAATTCGAAACAAAGACCTGGAAGGCCAGCTGTCTGATCTAGAGCAACGTCTGGAGAAAAGTCAGAATGAGCAAGAAGCTTTTCGCAATAACTTGAAGACACTTTTAGAAATTCTTGATGGAAAAATATTTGAACTAACAGAGTTACGAGATAACTTGGCCAAGCTAATAGAATGCAGCTAAAGAAAACGGGATTTCAGTGCCAATCAGCTTAAAGATGCACTGTCTCTCTTCATAGGACTGTGTTGGGCTCTGCATCAAAGTTGCACAAAATTAGAAAATGCTCCTCTGAGAGGGCTTGTTTTAAATTTGAGTCGTATTTCAATGTAAAATTTAGAACTCAGCTTGTAGCTAGTTGAAGAAAAAAACAAAAAACAAAAAAACTTGAATTACAAATTACCTCCTTGTACATTATTGGCCATAGATAACTTGAAAGATATTAAAAGTAATTGAATGCAACCCTTTTCTAATTATCAGTGATGGAAGAATTAGCAGTGTCCCAGGTCACATCCCCTTTTTGTGATAGACATAATATAGGTTATCTGCTGGTTTATTTATTTAAGATATTTAATTGCTGTGGTTTGTGCAAGAACTTAGTGATGGCAGCCCTGTATTTTGTTGTTCTTAATAATTTCTCAGGATACTTTGCACTGTGGAGAAGCAGTGCCATTACCAATTTATTCTTGCCAGGAGTGAGAGAGAGTTGCATCTTTAATTGAAACAAAGTTACTATAACTGCTTGTATAAAGTTCTTCATTTTGGGTTTTTTTGGTTGGTTGGTTGGTTGTTTTTTGGTTTTATATATATATATATACACACTGGAAGATACCGTATTTCTTTATGGAGCTTACTCTGGTGTTCTACAGTATTGTCTAATGTAAGGTTTACTTTTTCATATGAATTCCATGTAATTACAGTGAAATACTATCTTCCACTTAACTGTGTTTTGAAGCCAACCAATGACGGAAGGTGAGTCCCCTAGGAAAAAAACAAAAACCCAAAAAAATGCAAAAAAAACCCTGAGAATTTTAAATGTAAAATTTGACATGCACAGGTAACAAGGAATAGTCAGTTGTTTGTTTTCTGGCCTTGATACATAAATCGAATATGTATGTCCAATTAACATGTTAACCTGTTCTGCAGGAGACTTTTTCAGAATGTCACATGAATTTCAGGTTTTGTGAATAATGGCTTATGGGGAGCACTGTTTTATTACAGATTATTACAGATTGCATTAAGGGCATAGAGCTGTTGCAAGGGAATACTTGTACACTGAACCTGTCCAACCAAGAAAGCTGTTTCTAGAAGTTTTGTTGTCATAGCAAATTGAAATGGAGACTTGTTTACTCTTTTATGGGTCTTCATATCACATCTTTATTGAAACTACACCAGGCAATATTCTGAACTGTTAACTAAATGTTGAACAACAGGAAATTGAATTCAATTATCCTCAGTCAGCAGGTTTTAAAGTTGTTTTGATGTAATTTTAACAGACTTTTGGCAAACACACATTTCTTTATATAATAGATTTATTTAAAAAAAAAATAACTCTTTGAAAGGTAAGCCAAGTGTCATGTGTCTTGCATCAAAGTACATTCTTGCCATAAATTGCTTGTAATGTTGAAGAGGGCTTTTTTAAAATGTATGAATGAGTGTCGGACTTCAGAGTCAAAAGATGCACGGACCTTTGTTTGCTCCCCAAATTAATTTGAATGTTAAACATGAAATCTAGCTGCTTATTAAATTTGTACAACACAATTTTCTCCACTTAGAGACTGCTATTCAAAACTAGAAAAGATAAGTTTGTTTTCATGTGTGTACTGTGTGTATATACCATATAATACACACATTTTATCATTTATATTAGAAATACATGCTTTATTTCTAAACTACCTTATTTTTCCTTACCAGTGATTTATCAGGTCTCCCCTGACTAGTCAGGAAAATGGTTTAGGTCAAATGCTAAACCTTCATGTATTATACAGTATGTAATGTACACAATGTTTCAAGTTTTTTCCATATTTTTAGGGTATTTTCTCACTTACTTTGTTTATTAAAGGTGGGGGGGGGGGCGCTTGGTTCAGCGTACTACTGGTTGAAAACTTTGTGGTGACCTACATGTTTTTCATTCGGTGGATTTTAGACCGTGGTGTGTATATCTTCATCAGGTCCAGATGAGCAGATATGACCAGTTTTTAAATTTACCTGGGGATGTTTGGGCCTGATTCTCCCATCACTTGAGCTGCTCTAAACCAGATGTGTCTTTGATGTGATGTCAGCAACATTCAGTTGGCATAACATCTGTGGAAGTGCAAGGAGAATCTCGCCTGTAAATGCTCAGTGGACATAATAAGGATGAAGAAAGAATAAAAACACAGAAAGTTGATGATGGAATAAATGTAATATTATTTTTAATGATATTATTATTGACATTTTTAAAGATATGATGTCATTTACATGTGGGAAAATAGTGGACAGAAATATTTCCACTTAAATTTTGTGAATATGTGTGGTACATGAGTATTTCTATGTATACGTACACACACATATGTATATACAGAACATGGAAAAATTTAGATGTGCACATTTTTAATATTTTCCTATTGAAATTAAATTTAAAATTGGAAATTGATATTTGAGAATTTCTTTTCTCATAGAGTAGATATGCTTCATTTATTATTTTTTTTTTAAATAATACAATTACTGAGGGCTGCACCTTTGAATTCCCAAATAGTTGCCAAACATAGTTATGGGATAAGGTGGAGATACGTGCACATATAAATAAAATTGTATTGTTAAGACTATTTTTAATGTTTATGTACAGTAGGTGAGTGTTTAGAAATTGTGACCTAATGTTCATACTTAGGTAGCTATACCTACTGTAGCCTCTCCACTTCTGTTTCAAGATAAAAGTTTGCCTGTTTGAAACATTACTTTCCCAGAGACGGGTATTACACACTGTATCTATCTTTGATGAAACTATGGGAGTATGTATATGAGAAAACAATGTTGAGTACTAGAGCCTGAAAACATGACCATGAACTTCCACCGAAGGAGGAGAGCAGTCACATCACGTACATCTTGTTATATGGCAACTACAGTCTTGTAAAAAAAAAAAGGCAAAAAGAATTACCAAAAAACCTAACAGAAATACCCAACAACAAACAAAAAAAAGAAAAAAAAAAGAAAAAAAAAGAAAAAGAATAGGTTTTTTTTTTATTTTGAAATACACTTGCTGTTCTGTGGGGAATGTACTTTTACCCTTTATTTTTTTCTTAAATCTTTTTCAAGTATGTGCAAGTGATAGCAGCAGCTACCTTAATCTTTCAGGTGCTACTGGATTTTTCATTAGTGTGTTATGTTGTGAAATCCTGACTTTGACATAAAAGATTTTTGTAAGTATATCCCCGTCTGGATAGTTAGTTTTTGGAGTGTCTTGTTCATAATCCATATGGCTCAATGATCCGGAAATTGCATTTTCCTATGTGGACAAAGTAAAATGTGTGAATTAACCTGTCTGTTATAGACTGGGCGTTCCTTTTCCTGGCTAATGTATCCAGGAAACAGGAGAACAAAATGAACTGATCATGCAGAAATGCTATTATAAGGTCTCTAAGAAAATACATTATCAGGTAAAATATCGATAAATAAAGGGCTAAACCAGATGTAACACAAATAAGTATCATTTAATGCTATTGGTGGCATGCCCAGGATAATTCCTTTAAAGAAAACCCTGCAACAATGAACAATGTGTCAATTATTAAAGATTAATATTTTGGAATGTGTCTTTCCAGTTGTCAGTTGTGAAGGGTTTCTGATTTCTACTCATTTTTCTACCAGTTGGGGATTAACTTCAGGTTTACCTTCAATAAGAGGCTAAACCTCAATTCATTCAGTCATTTTTTATATTCTGTACTGAAGTGGCTACTGAACAGCGCTCTGTGAGCACCACATTTGAAAGTCAAAATCAAAACCTTTTTCTGAAGTACCGCATGGAGAAAGGAATGGAAAACTGTTGCAGACCTTAATTCTCTGCAGAACTGGGGATATCAATAAAAGCACTTAATTTGTTTGCTTGCAGAAATCTTGGATCTTGAGGCCAAAGATAAATCTGATTAGAGATTAGGTCTGGATGTCAAAAGACAATTAAAAAAAAGGACCATCAAGAAACTCCGTCCAAAGGTGTGTAGTTCATTCCCAGTAACTGGACGTGCCAGCTAAGTGCACAGCTATACACCGATTTTTTTTCAAGAACCGGACCTGACTCTGCAAAGCAATGTTCAAATTGTCTTGTTTACATTTTCTTAGTAATGCTGCATATGTGCACTACCTCTGAATGGTGCTAAGCAGAAAACATATCACGGAATAGCAGATATTTTTTAAGATCTCCATTTTTGCTTAGTAGCATTAGTTCCTTGTTTTGCTCCACTTACTTCAGACAAGTAGGATTAATTTTCCCCATTGTGTTAAATGTTTGGGAACAATGAAGGGAGTTTTGTGTTAGATCCTGGAGTTGGTTCAGCACACGTCCACTGTTCTGGCTGTGCAGTGTAGCCAGAAAGCAGGTGCAGCTGTTTATATCATAATACCTACAATGCCTCTAGGTGCGATAGGTAGAAGCGGGTTTTCACACTGAGTGGGGTCTCATAGCTTGCCTGTCACAACCTCTCAGGGACCTGTGGCTGCCAGTATTGCCTCTGCACCGCTGGCACCAAATCCTAGGACCAAAGAAACACAAGCGTAGTTTGTACCCATATTCTCCCTTATTGCCGGGTCTTGTGCAAGGAAAGCTCAGCTGCAACAATACATCTGGCAGTTTGTGTTGTTTCAGATACAGGCGTGGGAGGGAGGCGTAGCCATCAAAGATGTGTTAGATTTGGGGCGGGGGGGGATGCAGAGTTGTCAAAAAGTTTCCCTTATGTGGAACTGGTAGCTGTAAAACAGGCGAGAGTGGTTTGTGTAGCAAAGGACAGGCCACCTCAACTGCGCAGCAGCGACAAAAAGCTTGTTTGGAATGATCTTGCTTTCCTTAGGTATTGACATCATGCTAACACTGACCCCACCTGGCTTGCTCCAAAACTCTGCTCTGATCGCTATAGGCTTCTCAAGGTCAGCATCAGGGGTCTGTTTCATGGACACAGCTGAAGGCCTGGCAGTCTGCAAACCCATGTCCTTTCAGTCTTTTACCTTCACAGCTCTAGAGGTTTGGTATCAGTATTAGTCATTGGTAGTGGCTGACGACACACCCGATTTTTTTCTTGCCATCAGTTCCTACCACTTGTGGTGTTAGCGTCAAAAGTTCTGAGCTGGGTTTTGGGGTTTTTCTTTCTTTAAACTTTGAAGTAGTTTCAGACCTTGTCCATCCCTGTTCTGGGGCTGCTCATCTGCTGTCATCCGAGTCTCATCTCACTGCATGGATCCAGCAGCGTGTCAGCGGCTTTTGCTTCCACTAGATTGAAAATAGCAACCTAGACGTGTTCTTGGAAGAGAACTTGCATTTCTGTGACTCTGGTAATTCCTGAAGAGGAAGAATTTTTTTCCCCGTAGATCAAGAAAGAAGCAGAGCTCAGGACCTTCACAAACAATATGTGCATCCAGGTGCTAAGGGGAGAGGAAAGAGCTACACTGACAAGGTATGTTTAAGTATTATCTGCGTGTATGGATTTCCTCCTTTTGAATTAAATATGGTCATGCAGATTTTTGCAAGCTTAAGATTTTCGGAGAGGGAACAAGACCTTGGAAATTCTCTTGAGTCTGGATTGTATTTTGTTAAATGATGACAGGAATTTAAACAAAACAAAAGAGATGGGAAGCAGAATGATCTTGTACTTCCCTGCAGGAGAGACATCATAGCCTTTACCTGTGGATGGAAATGTAAAAATTAAATCTACTTTCTGTGCATCTGAGTATACTGTTACTTTTATAATTCCAGCAGTATTGTTTCTCAGGAATCTGCAGCAATGGGAACCAGAAATCTGTCAGTGAAAGGCACACCTCTCTCTTTGACTTTAATTTAGTGAGAGGAGCCAGGATAGCAAATGTGTAGTTGAGCTACTCAAGCAGTATCTAGTCTGAGCATCCTGCACCGTCCCTGCTGCTCAGCCTCACTGCTGCACCCCGCTGGCTGTGTGGAAGCTAGCCCAAATGTGGCTGCACTTGCCGTGCACACTGGCCCAGAAGCAACCCAGGAGGATTTGTTGTTCTTTGTTCAGAAGCTGCTGGTTCAAATTGTAGCCCCATTATTACCAGTCGAGCCCTTTTGCTCCAGAGCATTCTGCACATTTGGAGATTTGCTTACAGGGGGTGAAAACAGAGGGGAAATTTCATTGTGCAGATCTGAAAGAAGCAGAGTAATGTGCTGGTTTGCTATAAGCACCTTTTCCCCACCTCTTTGAAAGAAAAATTATGAAATTATTATTTGGGGTGTTTATTGCTATCATTTGAACCTAGAAGTCAAATTTTTTTTATCCTATATTTCTTGTATTTTTCCTTTTTTTCTTTTCTCCTGTGTAACATGGAGCAGCCAAGCACATGTTTACATGTAAATGTAAGAAAGGCCTAAACTGGTTATGGCATGAGACACATAAACAGCGCCCTGCTCACCACGCAGGCACATCAGCGACCCAAAAACATTAAAAAAACACATCAGTAGGTATGGGGTGCTGTCTCTTGTGCATGACCATCTCTTAGCCTCAGTGAAGGAGTGGGCCAGCCAAAGAAGCAACGAAGAAGCGTCGGTGATGTTCTAAACAAGCATTATTGAAGCATGACACAAGAAGCATTTTGAATCAAGGCTGGCTAAAACAGTGAGCAATGCAAGTATTTACAGAAGACAGGAGTTTGTATGCTCCTTATTGATGATGATTGCATTGCATAAACAGAAAATTCCTGTAAGGTGTGTTTAACTCCTCGAATCAAGACATTAGGATTGGCAGGCTGGTTCCAGAAGAAACTAAGCTGATTTTCCTGCTTAAAAAAAAAAGGAATCGCATATCAGGCATCAAAAATTTCCATCAAGCCAGAGGATTTCTGTCATCAGCTAGGATAGGAGACCGATTGTTTGCAAAGGAATTACAGCAACATCTGGAAAGTTCCCTGAGAGAACTGGTACAAAGATGAGAGCAGATCTCTGAGCAGCAGCTGCCATCTGCCTGAGTCAGGCGCGGAAATCACCTACAGGACCTAAAACATGGCCTGGCAGGATGGGCAGGTAGCAAACTGCTGTAGATTCAAAGGTTTTTAAGGGAATTGTGAAACTTTGGCCAAATTGCAATAATGAAGCTATAACAAGGAGACATGCATCTAGCAATAAAATGCAGGAGGAATTAGGGCCTCACGGAATGCAGCAGAAGTCAGCCCCATGGCTGAGCAAACAACCACTCCAGGAACTCTGGGTATGTCCAAACATGTCGTCACCGCTGCAACCCTGGTTTTACTTACAGGATAAAAGCAAACAGATAAACCAGCCACTGAGGCTGCTTTTACAGCTCGGCAGTAGCTACGAGGTGGCTGTGGAATTCACCATGACATTGTAAGTCACTCTTTTGACATGCTGCACCAGAGGAAGAAGCTGCTACTTGAGGAAGTTGTGAGCTCGCGTCCATGCCCCCACCCCCCCCACCCCACCCCCCCCTTAAGCATAGCTCTGGGTCTTGGACAAAAGCTGAGGCGTAGCGACTTGGAAAATAGCTAACTGGTGACGGTGTCTCAAGGGATCAGGCCTTCATCAGCCAGAAGGTCTTGACAGATATAAAACTGAAGAAATTCTAATTTACAGTATTTCAGTATATTAGAAATTTTTTTTTAGGGAAATCCCATGACGTGCTATTGCTATGACATGTTGATGGGTTAATGGAAAATGTCTTAGTGTCCTTGTGGGAAAAAGCTAGGCTCCTTCCACTGGGTGAACTCCAAAAGGCACAGTAGCTACATTTTGCATTCAATCACTTAATCAAGCTGGTGCTGACAGTACCAAAAGCTTTCTTATTCAGAAGAATCCCTGAAACCTTGAGTATCCACTAAGGGCTTCAGCAAATTCATGTATCTGAGCCTCAAAAGGCAGGAAGACTTCAGGTCTGTCGGGCAGCTGATAGCTGGGAGCAGAACCCGGGTTTATCCCAGATGGCTGATAGTGCAGTCTTGACAAATGCTGGTTGGGACAGAGAGTTTCAGTTTAGAGTTTCTTATTGCAAATTGAGATTAAAAGCTGACAACTTCAAGGGGTGGGTTTTTTTCTGTGAAATGGGAAATAGCATTGACTTGAAACTGTAACTGCTTTTGAGTATTTAAATGTGTTTTAGGTGTACTATATGTTAGTTTGCATACAAATGTAAGCAATGCATGTCCAGGTAGGCAACATGTGGACCGTGTTCTCCCTGAAAACATAGCCTGAGTAGACACAGGGGTTTTTGTTTGGTGTGTTTTTTGTTTTTTTTTTTTAATTAAAGTGACAAGCTTCATCTTCTGAAGAGAGATTTGCTCTTTCAGTCAAGCATGGTTAACTAATGCCACCTTTGACTGGAGGACAAGCCCTGCATCCCTCCCATCTTTTCCCAGAGTGGATTAAATGAGAGTAGACGTGCTCTGAGTGTCACTTGGTAGCGTGCAGCTTGTCTTGATGCTGTCTGCTGGCCACGGGCACTGGAGGAATGGCCTGTGAATGGCCAGACCTGGCAGAGGCGACTGCAGGAGCACAGCCCAGCCCAGCGCGGCCCATGTCAGGCTGCCCCCTCCCCCCCCCCCCCCCGGCACCGTTTAATGTAGAGCTGAGTGACAGAGCAAGGCGGGGTGGGGGGACACGTAAAATGCTGTTGCACGGCGGGTGGAAATAATTTGTTCATATGGTGGTAGCAGGCAGAAGAAGTAATGACGTTACGTTTCAGTTTAGTTTGATATTAAGAGAAGCCTTCAACCAGTAGGCACTGCAATGGATCCCTTGGAGAGGCTGTGATCTTCCATCAGTAGAAGCCTTCAGGAAACTATTACGGGAATGACACAGCATTGTGCTCCAGCCACAGAAGGATAGGATGTGTGATTTATTTTTTCACATTATTTTATTCTTTAATGCCAATTCAAGAGGTTTTGGGGGTTTTTTTAAATATCATTAGAAACTAAGAGCAGTGTGCAATGGCTTGTCATATTGTTTTTGCAAGACTGTCCACTCCAACAGTCATTTTACTCACAGCAAGTGAGTGGGGGGGTGGGGGGGAAAGGCCATCACTTTATGATGCTTCATATGAAGTTGATTCATAAAACATCTGTTGTGTTGTTTAAAGTTGTGCAGTTAACATGCATGGCAGTTTGAGCATGCATTGATGATTTTGTATGCTAAGAGCTCAGTTACATTCCTACTGAAATTTAATGCGATTAAAATAAAGTACTGAGGAAGAAAAAGTATAGTTAATATAAATGCTTTGTATGAATTGCATGATTATTCAATTATTCTTACTCCTGTGACTTGACCAATAACATACAGAGGGAGTGTAATGCAAATCAGAGAAGTTGTTTAAGATAAAAGAATGAAGTAAATGGTGAATTTTGTTTGAAATACCATGAATGTGTTTGGCCTTATATAAGCAGTATGGGGCATAGTGAGACATCTCCAAAAATTCGAGTCTACTGTCTTCCATGGGGAGGAGAAAGAGTGAAAAGAAGGTAATACAGGTGTTTTGTCTGTGCCACAACACAAACATCCCACAGACAGCACACAAACACAGCAGGGATAAAGCAGCAAACACAGGGAATGATCTCAAATGTAATTTTTGTTTTGTTTTGGGTTTTCCCCAGAGTTTTGGTGGATTAATGACAGAGTGAACCCCAGCACCAAGGCAGACAGGCAGCAGCTGTAACAGCACTGATAAGAATCTCTGCCTGCTTTTATCCACCAGCCCTTCCTGTTGAGGCAAGGTTTCAAAGGAGATGTGCTGTCTGTGAGCTGATGAAAGTCTGGACAGTCAGCAATGACAGTAGCAGAGATTTGCATAAAGTTTAGAGAACATAAGAGGTGGAGAGTCTCAGTGCAAAGGGGGAAGGGCAGGAAGGCATATCTGTGGGAACAAGTCAGGTCTGTGATTCTGCAGGGTGGAGACTTGGGACTCCGCAGCACTTTGTGAGCAAGGCAGATTATGTGGCCATGCTGCTATGGCTTCCTGGTAAAACCTCTGGAATCGTTTTCTGCTATAAAGCAGTTTGTGTCAGCAAAGTGATGCTTGTAACAGTTAAATGGCCAATATGTTACATCTAAAGTTTACAGAGACTATTTTATTGTTAATTACATCCCTCCCTCCTAAAAGGTAAAAACCCAGTGGCGAAACTCTACACCACCAGACCTAAGTAAGCGATCCGTGATGTGAGCATAAAGCTCAGCTTCTGCTGGTGGTTTGGTGATTCACAGATAGTGCGAGTCATAAAAAAAGCAGCTACTTATCTTCTGAAGTCAATGCCACAGTAGACACCAGTTGAGGGTAGCAAATACTGTTAAAGAGAAGTTTGTCCTGCGGAGCACAACATGTGAAGGTACCCGCACCACAGTCACACACACTGCTGAGGGCATAAATACACCAATTTTGTTATTTTTCCCTTGTGTTAAGGGATCAGTTGGGCATAGAACCTGCCTACCCTGACTTACTTGCACTGTACTTCTACCAGAAACACAGGAGTAAAAGGAAAAAGATACACAATATAAACATATCTCTGCACACCATGAGTATTTTTGTAAGATTTATGTCTCAGTAAAAAAAAATAACACAAAATGGCTACAGGAAGAAAAAAACAAAAAACCCAAACAACGAACAAACAGCTGGCAACTCTACTCTGGGACATGACTGGTCGTCTATTTTGGGATATTTCCCCTCCCTCAAGAAAAAAAACGTTAAACTCTTCAAAACACTCATAAAGGTACTTCTAAAGTACCTGAGTTCTTCATATACGATCTAGTTTGCTTTTGAAATATTATACTGTACTCATACCAAAAAAGAAAATAGCAGAGAAGTCGCATGGTTTTGATTTGAGCTTTTCCATTATCATTACTTGCCTTTTTTTAAGTGATTGCAGGCAGAGGCTTGCTCTCTCCCTGTAATGGCATTGCCACTGGCTAGCTCTAAAAAGGTAGGAGAGTGCAGGAAGGGAGATAAGCTCTTAGTATTTCTGGGTTTAAATTTTTATTTTCATAGTGTTTTCATCTTTTCATTAAGAGATGGAAAGTGTGTGTGATTTGTATTTAAGCACAACCATCCTGCACTATTTAAGAGCAAGATTCTTCTATAATACCTGAATTATGTCAGTTTACAAAGATGTTACCTAAATATAATTATTCCCTGCTCTGACATAGCTTAGGCACAACCATCTGCCATTAAGCAATCACAGACAGCTTGAGGAGTTAGAAGAATAACAACGGGAACCTAAATGAAATAGATATGATTTTTTTTTTGTGGGAACCAAACTCTACTAAAAATATTTTTTAATGTTGGTACATATTCATAATTAAAATGAGACAGTGGTCAAATAAATATCCTTTAATAAAGAAAAAAAGAATATTTTAAAGCACCAAAACTGTGAGTATGATGTTACATTGCATGTACAGGAAGGTGAGTGCAGAACTTTGTGTACAGGTTTAAATTTGAGTCATGACAATAAAAACATGAAATACATGGCAATAAACTTGCATTGCAGAAAAGCTGCACTAAAGAAAAAAGAACAGAAGGCAGACAGTTAAAACTTTTTAGTTTTTAGGTATTGCTAGAAATGTTTGTTTAGATTTTTACTTTTTTTTAAACATACTTGTTGCTTAATACTTTGTAACATTGAGCATTTTTAGGCATAATAAATTTACAATAAAATACACATTTAATATGTCCTTTTGAATATAAAGGAGTTAAAGAATTTTCTTAAAGCCAAGCACAATGTGCTAATAGTGTTTGAGTCTACTGATAATATTGCATAAAGCTAATGAATGCCAAATTGGTTTTCTTTTGATTACTTCTTACTTATTCAACCGGCTTAACAAAGAAGTTAGTTTAATTAAACTTCACTGACTTCATTCATGCAAGACATCCTGCAGCCATCTGTATTTCTTAAGCTTTCATCTTATGATGATGTATTTGTCTGTATTTAAGATGAAATTCAAAACATACAGCAACCACAGTACACACCGGGAGATGTTAAGTCAGTACCCTTAATCCCCAACACCTATTTCCCAATTCAGAAATGAAAAATATGTGTCTAAATCTGAAAATCAAGCCAGTCTACAGCAAACTAATTACCAAATAGGTGACAGTCTCTGGAATAAAATCTCTGCAGGGTTTGGACTATACTCACCAAAACCAGCCATCATCCTTCTACTTGTTCCAAATGGACACACTACTGATTAATAGCCTCAGATACCAGCTTTGATCAGCTCTATATTAATATAAATCAGCTCTACATTAATATGAAAAACTCAGCAGACTAAAATTCATTGCTTGGTCATTTTCTGTATTAAAGGTACATCAGAGCATTCACATTTGAGAATGAAAGATGACCTTTTCTGTCAAATTCGGAAGCTCTGGGCCACAGAATATAGAAGACTTGCATCACAATAAACATACATAAATGTCAGGTTGCATATTCACCACAGAGCTGGGACTTTTGGAATGATGGTCAAACTGAATGGGGAGCGCCAAGAACCATATATACAAGAGCCCCTCAAAAAAAACCACACTGGCATGCCCACCCACCCTTGACCCTCCTAAAAATTCTAAGTATTTATGTATTAGGCAGCAATTAAATATAAATTTATTTTGTAGGAAAAATTTAAATTACAGTATATTTATAGGTTAAAAACAGCCATTGCTGTGCTTCTTTACAGCATTGATAGCAGTATGTCAATGTGCTTATCACATCAGTCAAGTTTAGGATGACCTACTGTCTGTCAGCTCCAGTAGCACTGAAATCATGCAACGCACTCTCCCAGTAAGGTGCTTCTGTTTACTCCTTTTCTTTGCAAGAAGCTTCACTTGCTCTTTACATTAATTCTGTAGTGTTAAACTTAACAACACATTGTCCATGCTTATGGAATCATTACTGGAAATATATTCAGGTAATTTAATTACATAAGCATTACAATGAAAATAAAATCTGATTACACACGAGCAAACTTGATTTACAAATTACACTCTTGAAATTCAGCGCAACAAACAGAGTAAGGGTAACATTAATCAGTAAAAAGTTTCTGCCTCCTCTTCTCAATAAGTTGCATCTTCAATAATGCAGCTGTCATTACTTTAATATTAAACATTACAGAATATAGTGCTTATACTCAGAATGATTCTTTACAAAAAACGTAGCTGAGTATGTTGAATTCTATCCCCAATGCAGCCACAAAAGAACACAATATGTAATCATACTATTTTACAGGTGTCTGGTGTAGGATGCAGACTGTCAGATTATTTAAAAAACAAACAAACAAACAAAAAACCCAACTTAAAAGTGATGTTTAAGAAAAATAAAAATGACATCATCTACCCTAGACAGGTAACTTAACTAAGATCTGAAAACACAGCAAAGTGAATAAAATAAGACTACTAGTAAGTTGTAAAGGATCGGGAACCTCTGTGAATAACAGCATGAAATTCATGTCGATGCAAATTCCATTTCTGTCCAAAATATTACTGCTGTTTACCTTACATTTTTGTTATTTCAGCAGAAATTGAGTATTCTATTTCTCGTTCCCACTCATGAAAGACTTTTCAGTCCTCAGATAAGCATTTGTACAATAAACACTATGCATTCCAACTCTTTACCTCACTGGATCAGCTACGCTATACTAAAACAGTTTTAATTTGAACAAAGAAGTTTCTAAAGATGAAAAAAGCATGAAAGCTGACAAACTGCTTAGGATAAATGATGAGCAACAGAACAAGGCAGCCACAACGATGAAGTCCAGCCACAAATAAAAAAACCCCGTAATAGGTAGAAAGGTCTTTTTATAGAGGCTCTCCTTCCTTATGTGTGTTTTCTATAGTGATGCTTGCTAAGATTTCTCAAGGACCAACACAATTATTACAGCTTTTCTCAGCTATGGAGGAACCAATCTCAATGCAGAACTGTCACAATTTCCCTAAGTTTCTTGTGAATATGCTTAAACTTCCCCCATTTGCTGCTCCAGCCATCCCAGTGCAAAATTTCACATTATAGAGGATAGGAAGTTTATGCATTAGCCTGTACACTACATGTGCACAATTTTTATACCAAAGTGGAGAATTATGTGAAATTGTGACATCTAGTGACTCATGGAGGATTAAAATCCAGAATATTTAATTTTTTAGCAGTATGTGGAGAAAAAAACATTTACTTTCCACATTGAAGATGGCAGGTTTGAACTGATATAAGCTGCTATGCTCAGCGTAACTACTTTTTGTGTGCGTGTGAAATATGCGTTGATATGGCAACTCAACTTCTATAAACTAAGCTATTACAGGAATTTAAGATTTCAGCTAAATTTAGAACAGATTAAGGACAGTAATTTTTCTCAATCATGCACACATCTTTCAAGGCAAAGATGACAGATCACACAGCAAACAAATCTGAAAACTGTAGTACAGCACGGTGTGGAGCTATTTAGATAAATCACAACATGGTGCTAAACTGCAGACACAAATGTTGTGCACAGGGACCACTGCACCTAGACTTGAAAATTACACTATTTTTCCTTGGCTTGGGATTTTGCTAGTGTCCCATATGCACACTCTAAGGAATAAAACTGCAGGCTGGAAGATAGGAAAAAATGGACATAAAATTTGCTCAAAACCCACTATTAATTTAGCACTAAGTTTCAGATGCACTGTATAGCCTGAATTGCCATTCTACACTGTAGTTCTGCTTTGTGCTACAGCCAAAAATTTATCTGTTTACCTCAGCTTGTAACATGTGGTATGACTGGAAGTACAAATGTAAAGCAAAAATACACCACAGCTTACAGTACAGTCAATGTCAAATGACTATGATGAACTTTGAAATTGCTGTTACTGCTGTATGAACACAGTATTAGACAGCTTACAACAACCACACCACGTAACTCGGAGTTCAGAGAAGCAGTTTAAGAAAAAAAACATTGTGTAGTTTTAGGTCCTTGGAAAACCAGTATCAAGCATTTCATAGAGCCGATCTCAAGACAGAATAATACAGACCTGACGACTAATACAGCAAAATTGATACAACTCTACAGCAACGCTGCTCACAGGTGCTTTGAAAATGAATGTTCATGAACTTTATAAATAAGGCAACCAGGTCAAGAAAATGCCTGTTGATAGCAAGGGTAAAGTGACATCCTTTCAAGATGTTTGACAGAACTTTAACTTCAAGACAGCCACAGCAAAACAACTGAAGGGTCCAACAGCTGACGTTCCTTTAGGTTACGTAGCCTACTACTAAGGTAAGTTCTTCTGTCCCTCTTTATATAAGTAAATGGCAAGACGTGAAATTTCTTATTATAAACATTAACACAGTACATGTTCTATTACATGACAGCAGCGATGAGTAACTCCACTTAAAAAAATCCCAAATCCATGTACCAGTTTCTCTCTCATGAGAGGAACAGTGAATGGAACACACTACACAAAGGACAGGGACTGTGTATTTCTCAAACACAGTGTATGTCATGCTGGTAAAAAGAAAATGGTAGTGAAAATATCACATGGAGTTTCTAGATGTTACAAGGCTACCTGTATCTCTGTACCGACATACCTCTTAGTACTGGGGTATCGCAAGAGTAGCTACCTGCAGCCGTTGGTCATGAAGCTCAGGATTACTTATAAGTATTCACTGCAGAGGAAGTTGTAACTCTCCTTTAAAAAAAGTAGTCAGTCATTTTGTGTATGAAATATAAACATTTTTGCAGCCACTAAAGGAAATCATAAAAACCAGCAAGAGAAGCATGATTTTCACAACTGAATTATCAGTATGTTTAAGTGCTTTGATATTTTTTAAAGAAGGCTGCTTAATCAAAAGCCATTTAAACCAAAAGAGAAAAATAATTTTAAGTATGAAATTACAAAATATTGCTTCTTATAACAAATGATAAAGTATAACTAACTTGGTTCAGCGTAGCTAAATAGTATTTTTAAAAAAAGCATGAAAATGTCTTTTTAAAAAAGGTTTAACACTACAAATGACCTTCTAAAAAGGTGCTGCAGTATGTCTTGCTAAATGTACCATGTTGTAAACAAACACATTTGTGAATATGTGCTGAATTCAACTCTTATTTCTCATTGTGCTGTGGTCACTTGTAATTTTTCATACTGACATACACTTCTTCAAACTAAGAAGAAAATGTCTTAGTTGCATGTTACTGAATTTCAGCTACTGTAGTGCAACTAGGAATTCTGCTCATTCTGGAACATCACACTGCTACGTAGCAAGCTTCTCTGCAAGGAGCTATTTAGTTGGATTTTCAAGCAGACAATATACTCAATGCAGTGAAGGGTACGTTTTATAGCTGGCTTGATCTCTTGGCCAAATCCCAAAGTTACTCTAAAGCAAGAATTTTACCAACTCAAAATGCCCCCCTCAATTAACTGGCCACACATTACTAATGCTATATAAAAAGTGCTTAAGAATTGGGCATTCTTGATTATATAAAATGCAGATCTAAACAGTGTAGCTTTCTGCCCAAACCAGAATTCTGGGAACAAATTAAAGAAAAAAAGTGACCCAAAAATTAACGTTTCAGGCCATTTTTTCCATATACTGAATCATTTGCCAAAGAAAGACTATTTCTTTGCCAAAGTAAGCCTCCTGTGGAATTGATGGTCACAACTGCTGGCTCTGAAATTTCAGAAATGAAGAGGAAAAGTAATCTTCAACTGACGTGTCTTTTCTCAGGTCAATGGCTGTGAATCACCTGTTTGGGAAAAAAGAAAAGAAAAGGAACATCTGAAAAGCTAAACGGCTGTTCAAATACTCCCTGATCAATATATTAGGCCATTCCAACATGCAATACTGAGCAGCATCTTCAAAAGCCTTGATTGTCTTTGCTCCCAGAGTAATGACACACTAACTCTGGAGCCAGGACACATAGAGTATGACCAGGTCTTGTTTTGGCTTCTGGTATTATTGGCAGTGAACACAGATTACAGTTTGAAGAGGCCCAAAATACTGGATTAGAAGACTATGGAGAGCAACAGCTCTCTTCTTATCTGTTATTTTGTCCATCACTCTCAAGAACCCAGGTTTCATATTACTGATAGTACTCTTAATGCACTATATGTACACACACAGAGGCTTGGGATACTTTTGCTAACCAGTAATCTGATTTTTCATACAGAAGCCACTGCATCTTTACACTGCTTGTTCAGCTGTACTTCCAATACACAGAATGCCTCTACATTTTTGTACATGTTTTAGAGTGTCTGTAAGGAAGGAACTGCTCTTAGAAAAGTTAGTTGTAACTTTATGTAGAAGTTACCTCATAAAGTAAGTAATACATGAGATGACTAGATCTCCTAGAAGAATGAGTTATTATTAGTATGTCTTCATACTTCAATAATTAATGAAACCACTTCAGTAGGTATTGTTAATACTCCTTGCACATACATTTAGATGCTTTTTGGCACTTCATAAACATACATCATGATATCAGATTTAGGCTTCATTCCTAAGACAAGTAATTGCATTACATTTAGCCTATAAGGATGTAAGTTTATTAAGCATAGTTCATAATGTATGAACCAATATACTTTTATATAACTGTTTTCAACCTAAAATCTCTATGCAACTGTTCTTTTGTATGTGCAGAGCTTAGTTAAAAATCAGTAGGTCAACCTTAAAGCATGGTATTAAATGGATAACCTTGTAGTAAAAAATACTATTCTGCAATTTCTACAACAGACTTTCATTAGATTTTACTCGTGTCATAAATTATGGGTAACCAGTCTATCTGTTCAAGCAAGCACAATAATCTATGTGAAAAGTACTTATTCAGCTGAATTTCACGAGGGCTTTGTCTCCATCTCTGTTCTCCAAGATTATTTCATGCAATTCCATAGCAGTGGCCTGTTTTTCTTCTCTGAGCTGTTAGCTATTTTGTACAACCATTTTTCAGTTGGATCTGTACTATCTGTTAAATAGTCTCATCTCATGAAAACAGGATTGTTTTCATAATAAAATATGATATTGGTAGGAGAAAGCAGGTCCCAGATGTGTGAAGAACTCCAAGGAGCACACACTCAGAATTCTGACACTGCATCCTGCTTTAGGTCCAAGTGACTTCATGGGACCTCAGCACTGGACAGGAGCGCAGCCTTAGAAGGGGAAGATGCCGTAACTACAGACTGGTAAAACAGAGACAACAAACCAGTGCACTACAGGTACTGCATGGCAGTGATTTTCAACCGGCACTCTCAACTGCTTCTACCAGGCTGCATAAGATAGCAGAGGAAAATGTGTATTTATATTGTATGGCAATGTACACATATATCCTTCTAAGAGGATGTACTTCCAATGGAAAATGTTTAGGAGGTCCACCAACTAGACTAAAAAAATTCGAAGTCGCTCTTGTATAAATTCTTCCTTTTTTTTAAAAAAATAGCCCACAGAATTAAAGAGTATTCTTGCTAGAAAATGCAAACAAGATCCCCAAGAATAAGTTAGATTTACTAAAATTATAAAGTCAAATCACCAAATTTAAATTTGCTCAGTTATCTAGAAAATGAAAAGAGAATAACTGCACTGAGAAAGCCAAATCAATTCCAAGGCATGTCTTCTCTTGTATCTGCCACTTGATTTCTGAAGGGCTGCAGTAGTGGCGGTTTTCAGTGCACAAGTAACTGAAAAAAGGTACATCCAAGCAAAATTATTTTCACTTTGAGTTTCAGCAAAAGTTAGGTACACCTGCGCTCCTTGATTTTCAACTCCAAAACTAGCAGTACAATTGATATGGAATAGAAAGAGCATGCCATAATTAAACAGTATAAATCATTAGTGTGGCCAATGGCTAGTTCATGAGGAAGTAAAGGCAACATTTATTTTCCTTTTTAAAAAATTTAAACATTATTATCTGAAAATAGCATACCAATGGAACAGTTTGAGACATAGTATTTCATAATCACAACAACATTCAGCAGATGTTGTGCTAAGTCACCATCACTTTTTTGAATGGCTGTAGCATTTTATCAATAGTCACTCTCCAGCTACAATAATAACTAGCCAAGGTAGAAATGCCTGATTGTAAACATCCAAAAAGGTTTTCTTTTTCCTACTGCTAGCTGTGTTGCAAGGATTATAAATATTTATCTTCCATACTTTTGAACTAGCCTTTGATTTCTAAACAGATTTTTAAATTCTTCACAGATTGTCATACCTCTCTCCAAATTTTAGGTTTAGTGGGAGCTTTCATTGAGACTTAAGTTCACCACATGCCAGGAGCAGAAAAGAACCACCACAGAATAGTGCCATATGCTGCTGTTGTAATCAAGAACCTCTTTGCGCTACTGATGAGGCCATAATTGTGAAAACTGATCTCTTGACAATTTCTGGTTTGTTCTGAAATTATTAATTTCATCTGCTGGAATCTAGTATCTGTACTTTCAGGCACTGTAGCTTAGTATAATGCAAGTTCATGGGATTCGTATGAGTAGCAAAAGTACATTTGTATATTTACTCTGTATAGTCTGGAAATTCAATTAAGTCAGAGTTTACAGATTGAAACCAAACTATCAAAGAGTCAGTCACACAGGGTAACCAGTGACACTTCAATGTGTTCAGCAGTCAAATCTAATTGTCCTTCACCTGGAGCTATTCAGTCTGAAGTGATAAACATGATAAATTTTTACAAGGCCAGAAGTAATCAGAAAGTAAGTACAAGGTGTGTACAAAAGTGATTGTGCTGCTTTGTTACTTAAAAGCTTTTTAAAGCTTTTTGGTAAGCTGCAAACAGCCCCTTTAAATTTACTAAGTAAAATAGAGCTTTTCATAGCAGCAGTGCTGTCAATATTCAGCAAAAGTATTCAAATAATAAAAGGCTAAGATGTTGCCTAAAAAAAAGTTTTCCTTACTATAAACCTTAAATTCTTTGAAAAGTCAGTGATACTAAATTCGTACGTGCATGTTTTACCACATTGGACATCAGATAGTTTAGTCACATTCATACTAAGTATCCTAGAATGCACAACCTGAGGCTTAGCCGCTACTGTTATACAAAAAGTGTTGAAGAAATATTTTGTTTTAAATGTAGGTTAATTACAGGTTAATTTTCCCAGTCTGTGCAAGGCAAACTCTCCTCTTCATCCTCTGATTCAGGGGATGCTTCCTTAATTCGTCGCAATGCTTCATGGATGCTCCTTGTCAGAGGGTCAGTATCAGGCAGAATTGTAAAGGATTCTCTCAAAACATCTTTCTGCACTTTCTTCAGTTTCACCCCTTTTCTGATCTGTGCCAAGATGTTATTGCTATCATCTTCATCAGGAAAAGGAGGGGGACTTCTCTGCTCAACTTTTCTTAAGTGAAAGCTGCCACGTTTCAAGGAAGCCAGCACTTCATCCATCGGGGAACTCACTGCAGTAAATCAAAAGAACTCCAGTATTATTTTTACTAAATTTTATCAGTCTTCATTTATATGTCCTACAGACCAAAAAGTAGCTGCATACTATTGATGCAATAGTCCCATACCATAAGTATAATGGTAGCTCCACTATTGTTTTAGCCTCCAAATTCATCTTACCTATTACTAGGTCAAAACTGGTTTAAACAGACAATTATAATTTCTAAAACCACTTGACCTCCTATCAGGTAGGTAGTAAAACTTTCTGAACAAGATTGCTGTCCTGATTGCTTTTGATTGTACAGGAAAATCAAAATAGCTGCAATGAATCCAACATTAATGAAAGTATTTATTACATTATCCTTCTCGACTTTGAAACTCAGGTAATGTGTATGTATCTTAAGTATTGGACTGTGCAGTCCATTCTCAGCACTTGCATTTTGTGGCAGATTTTACTTACTGTATGACTATTACTACATGCCAATGAGGGAAGCAGCAGTATAGTCAACTGCAACAACATGCATTTTCCTGCTTAATTCATGTAGGTATTAGCACCTAGTCACAGTATGCCTACATACATTCCCTTCCTTTATAATGAATGGAAACAGAGAAGTAAGAGTTAATAGTTTATGACAAATCCTTATCACAAATTTTAAACTAGTTCTCTGCAGAAAAGAAAATCATGCTTTTTGAAGAGCTACAAGTAGGTAAGATCTCTATCCAAGAGAATGCATTATAATAAAGTACAACAGTTTGAAATAGCTTGCATACACTAGCAGAGACAACGTGCAGCACATATCAATCAACAGATGAATATCCACCTCCAGTTCTTTTTTGTACATTGTAGAATACATTTTTAAAACCTGTTTTGCATGTATGAGTGGGCTTTGTCCATCAGACTAATGGCCCACACAGCTGGAACAGACACGAAGAAAAGAGAAAAGAATACAAGACTCCACATTTGAAGGAGGAAGGATTGTAAAACACTCATCTGTCATACAGAGACAAATTTCTGAAGCTTCTTCTTCTGAAGACTTGGAAGATCTCAGGGAATACAGAGCAGGTAGAGTGCTGCTGCAGACATTAACAATATTCTTAAGAGGAAGGATATAATTTGATTTTCTATTCGTGATTTAATGATGTATATCAAATTGCACACACAATACATGCTTTGTATAAAACTGCAAGATAAAATGGGTATCAAAAAATAAACAATAGGACTACAGAAAAAGAAAAATGGAGCACAGCAGCATCAAAATTGATAATGAACTCCAGACGCTGTACCTGTGACCTGCAAGATTCGTAAGAGCTTAAGAATTCTGTAACTATGCAGTTGCTTCAAGGGTTTTGAATTATTTAAGGACATTTCTAGAGGAAACAGTCTTGTTTCTGTCTGAGTGATGAAGACAGTTCTAATTTTGATTTTATCTGGATAAGGGAACGTGTCAATGGGGGGATGTTTTCTGTAGTTGTAATTGACAGAGCCAGATAGAATTTTTAATACAGCCATAGAATATTTATTACAGCCATATTACAGCAGTGTGAATCAGGGCCCACTCAAGGTACTTTTTCTCTGTGACTTCCAGTAAAATAGTTCAGCTGAGTGCTTTTGAAAATAGCGTCTCTGATTTTCAAACAAAAATTTAACTCCAATATAGCATGTTTTGCTGAAACACCAGGATTATTTTGTTGAAATATGGTTGCCATTCTCCCCATTTTATCTATGGAATAAAGAATAAACAGTTAAAAGCAAGGAGCACATAATCAACAAGTTGTAACAGATCTCCCAGCTCAGCACTGTGCTCTATTCATTCTCCTCCATTTCCATGAAGTCTTTGATCTTTTAACATTTATTAACATGCTTAGCTGAATGATTACAGATTTCATTTCCAATTGTAGTTAAATGTATATATTCTTACTCAGCTCTCAATAGTACCTAAGGATTTGTGGATATTTGTATGAAAATTTGAAGAAACTCCGAAGATAGCATTCTCAAGGTTTCCACTGTCCCAAGACAAATATTCATTTTATTAGGTCATAAATTATGTAAAATCATGTTATTAAAAAACCACTGCACCCTCAGGTGAAGCATATAATATTCACAGTGCTGACTGTAAACTAGATAGGAAAAGATTCTTTTAGGCAACGTTTAGCTCCATTTTCGAACTAGTCTAACGTGGTGTATCATAGACTCCGTCTCACAAGTGTTTTCTGTGCAATAGAACAAGTTGCTGTTCTTTACAATGCATGCTGCCGTAAAGGGCCTAACATTTGTTGGAGTTGCTGACATTTGTCAACTGAAAAGGATTTAACGACTTTCCCATTAATAATTATAAATTAATCACAGCATACACTTTTCTACAGAGCAATTCAAAAGAGGAACTGATGTGCGTTACAATTAAATACAATGAAATGAAAACATTACCTCTCCTCCTCTGCAAACCCTCTAGATCACCGGTCTTCTTAAGCTTCTTCTTGGCACTGACTAGCTGACTGCTATCAAACAGATGTGCTGGTGGGACACCGGAAGAGTGCTGGACTCCTTTCTCCTCACTCTGACGTTTAACAAAGCCATCGCTTTTCTCTGAGGATTTGGTGGCATCTTCCCTGGAGGGCAAAGGTGGAGGTGGAGGTGGAGGTGGTGGAGGCAAAGGGGCTGGAAGTGGTACTACAGTAACAGTCTCTGGTTGAAGCTCATCGCTAGTAAGTGGAGAAGTGCTAACATGAGGCAGTCCAGAGGTAACACCATTGGGAGGTAACGAGATATCTTGAAGTTGTTCTAAGCTTGTGGATTCCTGCACTTCCAAAGGCTGAACTGCATTTTCCAATTCCACCTCTTCACTTTTCTCTTGGATTTGTAAGGTTGCTGGCAAAGAATGAGGCTGATCGACACAGGACATTGAGGTGGCTGCACATTTTCTTCTTGCATGAGCCAGCCGTAGTCTGGTTGATTTAAGTATTACTTGCCCAGGGTACCGCTAAAGTGAGTAAGTTATTGACAATTAGATAAACACATGCAACGCAATATTCTAGATACTAAGTTCCTGTTGTTAGGGTTTGCCTGACAAGTAGAATTCATCTGCTATTTTCATTCATTTTGCTCTGGATGTGAAACCAAAGCAAATATATCCTCATCTTTATGCCAAAATTATCAATTTTCTTAATTTTTATTCTTGGTTAAGCCACAATTTACATGTGATTAGTCTAGTCAGGGGCATACATGGGTTAGAATTAGGATTTCACTGAGAACCAGACTGTACATTCAAAACTGTTTTTTCTGAAAACTAAAATTCAAAATTCCCTCTTGGTTTCCTTTTCTAAAACTGGTCAATGGCTCCCTCTGCAACAAAGTCCTCTTTGACTTAATACACTGGCCTTACATGTGAATCATAGTCCTTAAAAAGGTATCTCTTGAAAATATCCAACATTTTGAGACTTTCCAAAATATTTTTAATTTAGTTCTTAAATTTGCTGCCTCAATATCTGTCTTTTCATTAGTTTCATCCATAGCCATTTTTATGCAAAAATTTAAACTGCTTCTGAAAGACAGGTCTAATACATTTATACACAATTGTGGTAGGGCTATAGCAATAGAGATCCTAACAATATAAACATGCTCATACATTAAGTCAGTTCATTAACAGTTGCTGTTTAAAATAAGTAAATTTGCTCTAGTTTACAGAAGCTATGCAATTCAAAAGCCTTCCAAACAATAAGGACATGAAGACTGTACTGCTGAGCAAGACAGCTTTCCAGTAAAGAAACTTCTCATACATGTATTTTTAAATGTATTCAGCAAAACCAGAAGTCTTCACCAATTAATATAGTCTCTGTTTTCTTGCATTTTCACCCCTTTCCTTACTCTCTCCCCTTCATTCCATCCATTTTCTGATATTTCCATTATAATAGGAAGGTACAGGTATTGCCAGGTGTTCTAGCAATCAGTGGTAGTGCGGTTATGTCAGAGGGCAATGCCCTTTGTGGGAAATACCATTTATATTATACTTCTTTTAGGAACGTTTGCTAAGTGTCTTGTCACAATATTTAGATGTGACAGTGAACAGAAACTTATTATGGCACTGGGAATGTAACAGCCAGAGGAATTTGTTACCACCAATGCCATATTTTATTGTAATTTTTCCAAGGAACAGTTAACTATACAATGAAAGAGAATAGCTGATAGCATAATATAGTCCTGGAAAGAGTGGAAATTTCTTTTGCAAAAGAAACTGGTGGAGAAGAACAACTCTACTTCTATTACCTGTTTAAATGTGCGAAGTCTGTCCAGTGTTTTCTGTCGTTCCTGACTAACCCAGGAGCTCTTTCTTTCTTCTTCATCTTGTAATTGATCTCGCTTCTGAGAAAATACATGGAAAATACGTAAATATTACATCCAATGCTATGTTTATCATCATTTGAAAAAATGAATTAAAATAACACTTCTACTAATTGTTAGGAATTACCTAACAATCTACTTTTTAAAGAAACACATTTCTGAAATTCAAAACTCGGCCTTTGTCTTCACCTTAAAAAAAGTTATGCATTTCCTATTTTATAACATCGAAGAAACAGAAAGCTTAGTAAAGAAAGATTTCGATCTGGAAATGGAACAATTGAAGACCTGTTACCTTGAAAGATGAGAAAGAACCAGAGACGTGACAGAATATTATACTGAAAAAAGCCCCCTTAAATTTAAAATGGTATAAATTAGCCAGACAGCAAACCAGTATCCATCGTCTCTCATTCCAAGAACAAAATGACAAGTCCAAATTGCAAGGCTGCCCATTTAAAACAAGTCATATTAGTATTTTCACAGCGCAAGAAATCACAGAACTCAGTGACATAAAGTTTTGAATCCAATACTGAGCAAATTATGTAAACATTGTAATTTTAATTTACAACAGTAAAGGAAAGTTTTGTATTTAATTAACTTAAGATTTCATTATTTAATCCAGCTTGATTTTCTGTAATCTTACTTCAATGAAGGTTTGAAGCTCTTCCTTGCAGCTAAGACAGTTGTATTTTTTCTTGTTTGGGGATCTTACCCCAGTGAAAACACACATTTGCATCCACCTCCTTTAACTAGCCATCCATTTTCACAAAAATTCAGTGAAGTTACTATGTCTTTGAAACAAAACACTACTCTTCAGTCAAATGTATTGAAAGTGAATGCTAGTTATCAGATGGTGAAAGTCATTGTATGCAAGTTCAGAAGTTATCAGGTAAAGTGATAGAACAGGTGACTTAAAAAAAAAACCCTGAGCAAAACCAGCAGCTTTAATTCTTAGAGACTCACAGCATTAAGTATTACTTTTAAAAGCCCATCTTCATCAGCGTAATTAAAAACTCTGATCACTTTTGTGAACTTCTACTGTCATTCAGTCAATACAAAAACAGCGTCTGCCCGCCTGCCATTTTCAGAACTCAGCTAGTTGCCTGGTGTCCTTCATAAAGGGCCAATTCCTGTGATTTGGAAGGAGGTAACTATAAGAGGAAAACATGTCTGAGAAATAGTTAAGGACAGGAAACAGGAAAAGGTGAAGAGGAATAGAAGCATGTGGCAAAAAGAAAACAACAGAGCAATGGGGCAAAGAAGTTAAAACAGAAGTATAAAGAAAAGATTATAGCAAGAAGAAAGGATAGTTCTACCACCACGCCTGCACGTTACATATGCAATCAGGTCAAACTTTTCCTGAAGCAGTCTCAGACTCAAGGGGGTTTTTTGTTTGCTTTGTTTTTTGTTGTTTTGCTTTGTTTTTAAATAAGTAGTGAAATTGTAATTCTTATTTTGTTTCAGGTATGGACACCCTTGAGGTTTTCTTTTCAAAATTCTTCATGAAAATCAGTGGCTTAAAACCTATTTTACAATAATAGTAGAAATTTTCAGTCACACTACTAACAGAAAAAGAAAAAAAAAGCGTAAGTTCTTTATATAATGCAAATGGGCAACTCTATGAAATAAATAACAAAAGAGCCCTTTAGTGTTTGAGAGACAAGAAAGATCTTCAACTTTGTCAAGTCTTATTTTTAAGAGTGATAAATGGACTAAAGTCCACACAGCAAATTCCTTTGTCTTATTGTAAGAACTGGAAAAAAAAAAATTTTTTTTCTAAGTTCCTGAAAGAGTATGCCAATATGTACTGTCTTTCACAAGTAGCCTTTTCATAAAATAAATTATGCAGTTGACTTCCTGGACAAATGTATCAATGTTAAAAATGTATAAGTATGAAATAGAATCACTTTCACTAATCTAATTGAAGCCTGAATTAAAGAGACTTGGATTTCAATGCATCTTTGTGAGTGATCTTTATTAAATATTGATACTATATCAGCTCCCAAGACCTAGCCCAGAATTTGAATATTCTTTAACATAAAGTCTATTGCGTTCAGCACAAGAGTTGGACGAGCTAGTCTGTTCTCTGCAATGAGACTGTGCAGAGAATTGTGGAGCATACAGCTGGAACTACATCTTCATACAACACAATTCAAGTGATTACTTTTGTAGAAAGAAGAAAAAAACACAACCAAACAAGCTTACTAAGACACAAGAATAAATCTGTACAGTTTCCTTACTCACTTCACCATATCTGATGCGGTAGTCAAAGATGTCTGGAATCATTTATGTGCATATGATAACAAACTGCATGCAGCCTAACCCTCACAGTAATCACTTTGACTGTGAACCTAGCATTAAAGAACTGTTTCAGTTGCTTGGGTTCACTGTCATCCTACAACAGCTATATACTCCCCCTTACCAGCATAATACGATACAGAAATCCATGGTGCAAAGGTCAGGGATACACACTATCATTTTAGAACACCTATCACTCTGAATACTCTCCTAATTAATGTATAATGAGGAATGCAAGCTATTAACTAGAGGCTAAACTCAACAGCAGAAAACTCAAACTTACTAGCTGAACAGTATGGTGCATTTTGTATTCCTCCTCACTCTGGTGACGCTGCTGAATCTTTTCATTATGCTTTGCAATACAGATCTCCTGTAGAGACATAAAATGTTATCTATAAAATATGAATTTCAAATATTGATTTACAGGGTGTAATGTCATATTTAGCAAACAGCACTAAGAATTAGAAAAATAAAAATTAGAAAGCTCATCTCAGACAAGCTAATTTAACTTACAGGAAAACCATAAAATCGAAACAAAACCAAGAGAGACAAACCCAAACCTATTACTTTTAACTGTCAAAAGAATATACACAAGTAACAGCTGCTTGAAAAGACTGTTCTACAATACCAGTACAAAAGTGGCAACAATCACTGAAAATATTTCATAAAACCCTTGTGTATTTGTATACATGGATAATAACTAACTCTCAAGTATACTACATATTTTTGTTTGTGCAACTAGGCAGCTTCACATTTATAAGTGTGAGTTCATCTTTTGCATGTACTATCTGCAAGCACAAACATTAATAAAGTTGTTACAATTTTATGCATGCACAAGCAAGTTCACTTATGTTACAGAGTTCACGTCTGCAATGCCTCGTTTTTTAAAAAAGCATTTATTACATTGCCTAAAACTAAGAACAGGTTAAAAAACCCCAGTCCGTGTTATAACAGATGACAAGAAAGAGGATGACACTCAAACTTCAGGTAGATGATATAAAAAGAACTGAATTATCAGTTACAAAGAAAAGGCATGTGCAGGAATTTAGAGTAGTGACAAGACAGACAAGTTCATAGGACAACACTGACTGAGGGCCAGGAAATCAGACAGTATGTCTATGAAGTTAGGCCCGGTACAAGCACCACACAGAACCAGAACAAAGTCACATGTGTCGTTAGAAACAGTTCTCATGGCTGTATAAGAGGGGGCAGTGTTAGGAGGCAGTTTGGAGTGTGACTGCAACTAGAAGAACCCAGAAGCGATAGGCTTCCCAGCTTCCCACGCACCAGTCACCTCGACTTACTGGGTGGAGCCAGACAGGAGCTCTGCCTCTGCAAGCACTGCTTGGGGCAGCTGGTGGAGTTACCAGCCATCAAGTAAGATATTACACCAAAAGACAGAAAAACAAGGAAGGAAACCCACAATTCTGGACACCTGGAAATGCAGAAAAAGCTACGTTCTACAAGCTGACTATGGAGATACTGTGCTCACGTAAAAAGGTAGCCAGTGTTCCTGCATAGGACAGAAACACCATGCTGTCTGGAATGCTTCCAAACAGTAAGACCATCAGTGTTGCCACTGTATACAGGTAACACTCCAACAAGCGCATAAGTTTCTGTGGAAATACTGTCCCAGCTTCATCAGAGATTATATATATAGCTAAACACTGCTGGGTTTTGTTTGTTTGTGGAATTTTTTTCCCTGATGAAAAGACTTTAATTAATACAGCTGGAAAAGTTAATCCCTTTAATTTTTAACTGCAAAAGTACAAACTACTTCATTTCTGCATTTCAAAGACATAGCAACAGCTTCAGATATTATTAGAGAATCTGAAAGACTTTTTGTAATACTACTACTGTTTTACCTTTATAGTTTATTCTCTATTTCTGTGTTAAGTTTGATTAAAAGTCTTCTAAAATAATGAGGAATGTATGTTACGAGATACAAAAAAGTAATTTAAAATAATGAGAAAATGCGTGTTAGGTTTGGGTTTTTGACATATCTCACAAATACTTTAGGGGCACTCTTTTATGAAACATTTTCTCTCTAGCATCAGTATTTAAATCTTTCTGATCAAGAGCAATAATGAAAGATATTTTAAGCATGTAAAGAGGATACATGAGACCAAACATACTTGGTGTTGACTTTGTACTAATAAACAACCTACTTTAATGTAATTAGATCTGACGTGAAATAACAAAAAAGACTAGGAGGGCCTGAAAACATTGCAGTACAGGATTAGAGATCTGAATCACCTTAATTAATTACAGAAATGGTCAAAAAAAAAGGTTGCCAAAAAAGGTAGGGACAAATGCAGTCTTCTACTTGTACACAAGATTAAGTGACTGCGAATAAAGGATGAAGTAAAAAAAAAAAAGCCTGGTGGCAGCATTAATGAAAATTATCTCAATTATTATGGCAGATGACAAGTTGAACATAAACCAACAAACTCTGGGAAAAAAAGAAAAAATCGTAATTGGGTGTATGAGCAGGAATACAGCCTGCTGCACATGTGAAGTAGTCCTTCCTTTTCAGCTCTCGGAAAGCCGGAGCGTTATGTCCAGTGAAAGCCAGACTTCAAGTAAGTTGTTGACCAACTGTATGGAATTAAGAGAGCATAAAGAAGTAATGTTCATTTCTTTTTTAATCACCTGTCTGATTTCACAGTATCAAATTTTACTTCTAGTAAAGAGACAAAAATGGAGAGCTGAGGAACCATTTCAACCTTCATCACTAGATAAGCTACCATGTTTAAGACTAGTAGTGTGCAATATACATAAAAGAGATCTGCATTAGTATATTTAACTAGTTCCAGTAAGCCTTGCTTTCAGATTGAAAAGTAACCCAATTAAAAGGTTAGCTTCTCATGTAGTAAGCTTGGTATGTGTAGAAATTATATTTTACTATAAGCATTCTGTGTAGTTATGCTCTTATGTTGTGGTATTAATAGTAGTAGTAACAACAGCAACAACAACAACAATGAGATGATGATAATGATGAACGCATACCAAGTAACCCTATGCCAGCTGTCACTGCATCTACATAACAGCTGTTTTGGCATGGACTATGCTTTAAACTGTGGGCTTGCAAAGTAGTAAAGGTGTCCTATTACATGGGCACAACAGCATGTGAGGAAGCTTCCTAGATGAAAGCACGCATTATGAACATATCCCAAACAGCTTCACCAACTAGTTGCTTCTCCTAGTCTGCTCACGATGAGGAATACTCTTCCTGGATGTAAAATAATTCAATTTCTCCACAAGTCTATTTTTCCAAAGGTATTTTTCTAGACGCCTTCTACATCATCTTTTTAACCTTAACTCTTTGCTATAAATCAGGGTCCCTAATAAAACAGCTGCTTATTCCATATGATAACCTAATTAATACTGCTGTGCAGCCAGCAGGGGGTAGACTGGGATAACAGCAGCAATATCCTGCATGAAAAATCCATAACTAGCTTTCAAGAAGTAAGAAAAATAATGAGACTGCTGTTAAAGTCTTACTTCTGAATGACTGTCATCAACACAAAGGAACATCAGGAAATGACTGCTTAACAAATGCAAATAGGTTAGTATAAAAAAATGTGAAAATAAAGAGTTTATACTCATGGTAGCGGAGTGAAAGAACATCAACCTCTGTGAAACCATAAATTTAAAAAATGCTGGCTCAGATGTACAGAATCACAACTGAATGAGTTGTCTAAGTAACCGCTAGCAAAAGTTTCTAAGTAAAGGTTTGGTACAATTATTTGACAACCACATTAAAAAACAAAAGCATCAGCTGCAAATACAGGGAAGGAATTTCTGAAAACCAAAATGATTAGAGACTGTAGTCACAGAAGTTTGTATTACATATAGTCTTATTTTATACAGAGTAATTGATTCCCTTTCACTGCATTATCTCCTCAACAGAAAAGATTTCCAAATACCTGGATAATGAAACAACCCCCTCCAAAAAATAAAAACTGATGATAGAGAATATTTTCCTATTGTTTTCTTAATCATGATATCTGCTGCTAGAAAGGAGGCATTCTCCTAAGGGTATTTTCAGTTGCCAAAAACCTAATAATGAGCATGGACTGTAATTTCTAAATATATCACAAGATTGTGATATACACTGCTCAATGCACAGCTTGCTTTTTGTTTTCAACTACAGAACTGATAAGGTAAAAAAAAAAAGAGAAGAAAAAGGAAAAAACCTGCCAAAGCCTCACCAACCCAATCCAAAACAGAACACTTGTTTACAGTTCTATTTTAAGATACTTTGCTGAAACAAGTATTGTCAGGAACACAATCTGATAAGCATTAAGTAGATTCTCATCTCAGTTCAACATCAAATGTTTCTTAATTGAGAAAGACAGACTTTAAGATTTACCACGTAGTATGTACTTTCCAAATGCACTCTCAAAACCTCATTTTTTTTCTCCACTGAGCATTCAGTGATCACTGCACCCATTCTCACTATCTAGAATCTGTTTTTCCATCCCATCTGTATCTTTGTTCTGCATGCTTAACTTAAACTGCCAACTCTTCAAAGCAACAATCCTTTCTTCCTCCCAGTTTTCTAAAGTACAACTACGACCCACATCAGGCACTATTAATAGTGTTCATTAACAATGTTTTGCAATAGGACTAGAATGGTCACTCAAGATACAAAGCTTGTTTATGTTTGAATCAAAGCCACAAAAGCCTTCATCTTCTGGTAATTACTATTAAGCTTAGTAGGGCTCTGCATTATTCAGCAGTAATAAGAGCAGCTTACACCTTATAATGTATGTAGCTTATACAGTAAATATCTTATAATGATATAGCTTATACAGTAAATACGTCTAACATAAATATCCATCAAAAAGGCTATGTTCTTTTCTGCCCAGCAAGTGCCGCAAAATGGCACACAACTGATTCTGCCTATTCTTTTTGCTCAAATAAAAATCTTTAATTTCCCTTGGCAAGTTTAAATACATGTTATTAATCTGTGATTTCTTTAGAAGCTGAAAGCAAAGTATTTCACTGCAGCACTCAACTCCAGATAATGCTACGCTGGGCAATGAAATCAGCAGAACTGGAATTAGTTCTAAGAGAGCTGTGATGTCCGTGCTATGATGTCCAGCAGTGAAGTTCCACACGGAGACATTACCTCAGGTTGTGAAAGCAGTGTAGCCATGCTCTTCCAGCACAGCGCTGAGCAGACATGACTATATTACTCCTGCACGCAGATCCAGATGAGCAATACCACCATATACAACTCTGCATCATGTCTCAGTGCACAAGCAGGCATGCTGCAACTGCTGTTACAGCCCAGAAGTAATTCCTTCAGCTTAAACAAGGTATTTTATCATAGCATAACCTTGAAATAAATGAGCCAATTGAAGGTGACGAGTTCTTTATACAGATATGAAGGCATGCTAAAAAAATCTCTACTCCTGCTTCAGAGTTGCTTCTTGTTAACTCACATAAGTTAAGTAAGGAACAGCAACCAGGCTTGTCGCTTTTAAACAGGTTTGTGTACTCTGTAAGATGCCAGCAGTGTCTTTTCACATTCAGGAGAAAATAGCATAACTATTATAATACAGCCTGTATTAATTAGCATAACATGACTGATAGGATTCATTACTTAAAGTACTTGATATTTTTTCTTTTTACAAACTCACATGAAACAAACTCAATGACTCTGAGCAAACTACTTCCCATAACTATCAAGAGACATTTCTTTTATAATGATTTATTCGCAGTCTTCTCCTTATTGCATTACTCAGAGACAGGACAGTGACTGAAGAAATATAAAAAATCCAAAATATAAAATGTATCAGCTACTGTTTTGTTTGCTCTGTTATGCTTCATATTCAGGTACAGAAAGAGATATATTGTTATGAAGGGGACGCAAGACCTGAAGGCTTTTCCCTCAACCTACTAGAACTGCTTATATAAAGGGGTCATCTCCCACATCAAGGGACATGACTGGGAACATATAACCACACCAACCCCTGATCTCAATTTAGAATGAGCTCCCAACTGGGACTTCTTCATAACCTTATAGCATAGGGTGGAAATCTATTTTATAACAAGTATTACAATGCTCTCCTCAGAACTTTGATCTATTCTACTCATTAAGCTATCTTGCTCATTAATAATACATATTCATGTAACCACAAACTGCTAGGGAACAATAAACAAGTCATTCTGACAAGTCATTCTGGAAAAAACGAATGAACAAATTTACATACACTTGATACACAATTTCAAAACATTAGCTATATCAAAACAATTTTCTGCACAACATCCCAATCATGCAATGCATGAAAAAAGCAAATGGCCCTAAATAGCACATCTAGTTTTACAAATTAAGAATATATACTGGATTTCCTATCCATCTGCTGAATACAGAGTATCAATGAGAAATGACGTAGTTTAAAAGGATGAGGTGAGAAAATGAAAATAGAACTCATTAGTGAGAAAACACCCTTGAAAATTCTCTTCTGCAAATATATATAAAACTATTTTCTCTAAAAACGTGCATTCTAGCATGGGCTTTCCACATGAAAGTATTCTGATTCGTTAATAAAAACAAGTTTATTTGTTGACTTCAAAGTGATTAAAGGTTACTTTAAAGCTAAAAGGTAATCTGAATCTTAAATATATCAATTAAATAATACATGCTTTTATATTTGGTACTCTGCAAAACATCTTTTACTAAGTAGTAAATACAATCCATGAAAATTCTAGGAGACTTGGAAGTTGTATCTGAAATGAAACCTTTTGAAGTTTTATTAAATTTGCTAATTATGGTAGAAATTTGCAATTTAATAATACCTTCTTATTTCTGAGGTAGGCTTTCTTGGCTGAAATACGTCCACGCCTTGCTTCCAGCTGACGGATTTTTTGTTGTAACTTTTGCAGCTCTTCTTTTTGCAAGCGTATAGATGTTGCCATATCCTCTTTTTCAAGCATGGCTTCCATACTTTCATAAGTGTCATAATACACCACTTCATCTCTCTTCTCTGTTTTAAAAATGTCAGCAATGAAAAAGTCAAATCAGTAGTTTGTATTTTATTAACATTTTGTTTTGATCAACAACCCCTCCCACCGAGTCGCAAGATTTAATGTAGAAGAATGCTGTAGTCTTTTCAGCAGACTATCAAAAATCAAAAGGTCAGAGGAAAAGCACTAAACAGCAAAGCACTGTATAGCTTTAAAGCTTATATAAAGAACAGAAATCAATACCAATGAAGCACATCTTGGTATTCAGGTAAGCTCAGAGCATTAAAATACAAATGCAATTGTAAATGTACGCTTGTGTCTGTAGCATAACTTGATCACAATGTCCACACATATCTTTGGGGTCTCTTAACTAATACAAGGTACACATGATGTGCAGTAATATCCTCTGGTCTTCGCTATGAAGTTCAGGATGTTCAGACTCTTTCTGAAGTCTTTGATATGAGACTCTTCTGCGACAACCTCCTATTAATTTCAAGAAAGGGGAATCAGACAACAAAACACCAAAAATCCTCTTTTAGAAGGTTTTTGACCTCCCAGTCACTGTTTCTGCTCAGAGGCAACAGAGGGAGGGTAACTTCCAAGGCAATCCTTCAAAGCATTATAGGCCTGGAAAGGAGGTCATTACTAATAGTTTTATCAACAATCATGTTTTTTAGCCTCCTGAGCGAAGCATTCAGTATAACATTGAGCTCATCTCTGAATGCTGCCTTCTCATCTCTTGCCAAGAAGGAAAGAGTGATTATTATAAATCCTTGCAGAACGCTGGGATGAAGAACCAGCAAAGGCCTCTTGTTCCCTATTTCACTGGCATACCAAGTAGGATATTTCTGTAATACACCAAGAGGGATATGCATTACTGCTGGCTGAAACAAGCAGATACAGCTGGCATGACTGTCAAGTGTCTGCTCTGCAGCACCACCAAACCTTCTCATTTCAACTTCATCAACTACTTTTAGCAAGACTGTAACTTCCTCCTACTTCTGCTACTAGATTATTTGGGGAGAAGGGCAGGGTTTTCTTCAGTACACTGTCCATTTTCAAAGCTGTTGTCACTTCATGTTATTTCTCATGCTAATTTTAGCTCAGCAGAAGATATAGCTGGACCAGAAAAGAAAGCACAGCATTATATTAACCTTAAAATAAAAACTAATAAAAACAGACCTACTACATTCTTTACTTTAGTGCTCATTTCAAAAAGAAACCAACACAAAGTTTCATCCATATGTAAAGCTGCCAAGTCAATAGAACCCACTTTGAGACATCAGTGAGTAAAAATAAGACTCAAGGCTAACAACTATTATATTTTGTCATGAACTTATAAAATGCAAGAACTTACATGAAAATTTTCTTTTACAACACTTTCATGCAGAGTTAAAGATAGGAATTTACAAGTAAAACTCCAACAGCACACCTGCAAACCAGTCAAATCTACCATTTATAAAACACAATGTTAAACTATGTTTTACTGTTCAAAAAAACCCCTTGGCAACACTATTGCAACCTCCATTAAACATTCCAAGAATTTTCTACAAACAGCTTATGAGCTTTTGGAGTGACTACAAATTTGGTAAGTGCTTAAAGCTTCTAACGACTGTACCACTTAAAATAAAACAATTAGAATTATTCCCTTTTAGATATGATCCACACCGTTTGCACTCGTTCAACCCACCCTCCTACCAAAGCAGGAACATACTATCACATTCTCTGTTGACAGAAATGCATCTGTCACAAAACCATTTTACAAGAACGTACAAATAGTTAGTATGGATAAGGTAAAACCCTTTAAAATTCTAACCTAATAAATTCACATTTTGTGAATTTCAGTGCAGGCATTTGGTTAATGACAGTAAAAATCTACTACTGTTGTTTATAATATGACAATCTATTATCATTTGATACTTTTCAGATCCAATGTGCTGAATTTGACTGTTGGACTTGATCATCTTAGAGGTCTTTTCTTACAGATTCTATGATTCTATGAATTTGCAAAATAAAATGTTTTTCTTCTAGCTTACAACCAACTGGCAGTTAAATCAAATCACTCTCAAAAAATTCTGTGGAGACTTCATTAGCAGTATTGGTGATGTCCCTCAAATCCAAACAGAATCCAAAACTCTCTGAACTATCTCTGCAGAGCCAATACAAAGAGTAAAGAGTAACAACGGCCTCTACAAGTCACTAAGACACACGTATTTCAAATCATACAGATGTGCACAATTAAAAGGCCATTTCTTGACTGACTATAAGTACACTTTTAAAGGGAAGCATAACAGAAGATGCAGCAGACCATTCTTTTCTCTTTGTATAAGAAATAACACATATTAAAAGAACACTATATGTTTTAGATGCTTTCATTCAGATTAGGTGCCGGTCTTCAAGAGATGTAGCCACTTCAGTGTCACCTTCTTCACATTAATTGTTCTATCCCCACCACCTAACTAAAGTCTGAAGAGGTAATTTCATCCTTTAAACAAAATACCCTCATATTTAAGAACTCTATTTTTAATTTTCTGTCCTATGGGATATTAACCGAGGACTGTTAAAAAACAGTAATTCCTTCTAACATAGACTGCTGTCTTTACTTAAAAAAAAACCCCAACTTTTGGATTTTGCATTAAAGAGCAAAGGAAGAATACTGGACTATTTTGTTGCCCTGGGGAAAGGAGAGGGTTGGCTGTTTAGCTGACTTGGAGTTTTGGTTTATTTTGGGTCAGGTTGTGGGGTTGGGGTGGGTTTTTCTTTTAGATCTCTGGAGAAAACATTAGTGACAAGATGTAACGACCTACGATGTTTTTATAGCACGCTTAATCTCTGAGGGCCCTTATGTTTTACTATTACTACATCAAAGAGGAAGAATTCTGATACACGTTTCTTCTCAGCGTGCTGTTCAAGGGTTTTCCTTGGGTCCACAGGTAAGCAAACCACACCATGTCTTCAGTACCAAAATTAAATGTCTGATTTCCCAAGTACAAAAACTATCTATGTCTAAAGCACCAACTAACTCTCCACAGAGGCACCTGGTCGAAGTTGCCACATTTCTTTAAGTCATTTACAGAGTATTCAATCCTCATCTTCCATACGTGCAGTTAACCATTGTTGCCATCACAAGCCTAAGAGGAGGAGATTCACGTAACAGTGAGAAGAACCCATTATACCAATGTTTTCTCTTTTTCCAGAGCCAACTCACAATACAATCCAGCTTCAAATCACTTAAGTGACTTTTCTATAATCAAATTTGCTATTCAAGCCCTATGCACTAAACAATAAAACAGAGCTTGTGTGAATAAAAACATTAACTATGGAAAGGTTCAAAGGACAGAACTGGATTCAAAAACGCAGTATGATTTACCTGTTCCATTTCGATAGTTCCTAAGTACACAAGGTATAGTAGGTTCTGGAAATACAAAGTTTGCATCACTGCTCTAAATCAGTGAGATGGTAATACAATAAGCTTCGAAGTTTAGCTGAAAGACTCTGGATTTGTAAGAATACCTTTTGAAAACCAGTCACTTTAAAGAAATTAGTAATACCAATGCAAATTGTTAATGAGGCAAGTTCAGTAATTAAGACATTTCCTCCTCCCTGAATTTAGTTTTCCAAAACTTACATTGTATCTTATATGCTTATTTCCAACACAGGCAATCAGAACCAGACCAAAATTTCTATATGTGTATGCATATGCCTTATGAACAGGTGCAAATTTTAATTTAACAGTAGTTACATTAGAAGATCCAGTTCTTCACATGGTAAAGAATCTCATTTCATTCCCACAGGTTTTACTAGACTCTTAGGAAGAGAATTATCTTTTACAGATTACGTCTTAAATAAAATGCATAAAGCACCTGACATCAGTCTTCTGATGCTTTCAAGTTGTGCTGTCAGAAGCAGCTCTTCACATTTCAAGATCTCAAACTGCACTTCATATAATTGAAGCTGTAGATCATAATAATCAGCTTCTAACTGGTCCAAATGGGCTATGGCTTCTGTACCACCTTTCAGGCTCTGCATCTAAATGGGAAGAGAAAAAAAAAAACCACAACAAAAAACCACACAACTCCAGGATAATGAAGAGAACAAAACCATAGACTTTACGATTACAGATAGATACAGTCTGGTACACTAAAAGTAACATGTTAAAATTGAACACATCAAGAGGAGAAGATTGGTTTTGAACAGCCACCAACTTTCAGACATCTTTAATATCTGACATTTTTTCTACATGGTGATGAAAAAATCCATGGCATTGGATTACTCTTTGTGACTGTCAAAGTAACAAGTCATATAATGCATAGTGTGAGACATCCCTACCACCCTTTTACTCTACCACTTGGTTCTCTGAAGACATACAATGTAAATAGTATTTTCTTATCTTCAGTCTAAATAGTCTAAAAGTTGTTTTGCTAGCAGCATCTAGAAAACTGCAGTTAAAACTGTCATTAAAGCTGAACTGAGGAAAAATGTGAAAAGTGGTGGAAACAGGGATAATTACATGCACTGATCCTCTTGTAATGACAACTTAACTAAGGAATTTCATTGTTTCTGGAGTCCTTCACAGGAGAAAAAAAGATCTAGATTAAAATATTTATATATATTTTAGCACTTGCTTGTGTCATATGTTTGACATAGAAAAGTGACACAAGATACAATGAACATGAACTCCAATCATCCTCTTTCATTCAGACAAACAAGATTTAATTGCTCAATACAGTTGGCCATTCAGACCATATTTAAAAAATACCCACAGGCAAAGGAATCTTGCGTGCTGTCTCACTTTGGATGGAATACAAAGCCATGCAGCTTTACAACCTACATGCAGAAGAGTTATGGCCACATCCAAGTTCTCTACCTGCTCAAAAAAACGTATTTCTGATAGCTTCTCCCAGATAATGGATGAAAGTAATTCAAAATTTTACTGAAGATTTGTGATCTACCTACCTTACGATTCTGATGAAATGTGGTCCAGTGTCTGTATTACAGACATTCAATCATTAAAAAAAGGACGTCTACCAAGCAAAAAACCAGGACCTAGCAAACTAGATATTTTAAAAAATCTTTGCTATTATGTTTTTACATTATGGTGGTTTCTTCGAGGTATAAAACTATATCTGTAATTAAAAGCCAGAAATGGGTTTCCTCGGTTTTATTTATCATGCGTGTTTAAATATAACTATACTAGAACAGAAGGATATCTGTACTGAATTAAACCAAAGATCCATCTTACTCAATATCCTATTTTGGACAAAGGTTAACTGCAAGTATCCAGGAAGATGAAACATCATAGGCAGTGCAGTGATACCTCTCTAAATGTTTCACCAGCCTGCAGCACAGCTTCTAGCACAGCTTAAGCCACAATGCTGCCTTTTATACAAAATAGACTTACTTCTTGGATTTACTATTTTATACAAAATACACTTATTTGGATTTTACTTCATAAACTTGTCCTATCCCTTTTTTTGCAGCATGTATGCTTTTAGCACTTGCATCATTACCCATTGACAGGGATTTCACTGCTCAATTAAACACTAAGGACCCAGTGCTGTATTACACTTCTTTCCATACAAGATCAACAGACAGAAGACCTGTGAATCAATTCTTGTAATGTCTGTTTTAAAAATTTCTACTACCATATTGTATATTTACTGAATGCATTTTTTGTATATCAGCTATTAGCCTGAAAGGTTCAGTAAGTCTTTAAGTATCATAAATCTTACAATCAATAATGTATCATTTGTATGTTTCAGTCCAGTGTGACACCAAAATGTTAATTCTATTAACTCTGCTTCCATATTACGTTACTAATTGTGACCAGAACAATAAATGACATAATGATGGCATATTTGGAGTTAATTAGAGGCTAGTTCTCAAGACGAAAGGACTGATTCTCTTGAACTTTTCAGTTTTTGCATGTAAGAGAGATAATGTTCGTTGGTGAGGCAGAGTATCCTAGGTTTTGGCATTTTCAAAGGATTTTCTCATTGTAAAGAAATATACCATAGCAACAAAACATGGTGGAGCTTTTTTGTTTTGTTTCAGGATTATTTTGAAAATTAAGGCAATGTCATTCAAACTTCTACCACAACTAAGAACTTTTGCTTTGTCAGTAAACTGTGAAATTCACTCAAACTTATACTTTTCTTTTTCCTTTAAAAAAAAGGTGCTCTCAAATTTAAGACCACAGACTTTCTATAAAGACTGCATAGAGACATAAATGGGCCATCTTCAAAAGTATCAGCTAATGAAGTAACAGTAGGTCAGTAATTCATTCAGCTGCAGCGGTGCCTGCCTGATAAAGGACCTGTCTGACAACTTAATCTTAGCCCTACAAGCATACATCACAGATGCTGCCAGCCACCTGGTCTGTTTTAGGGGTACAGCGCCACTATGTGCAACAGCAATGGGAAATTAATACTGTCGAATGGTTCTCAGGCAGATATCCTAGCTACATAATAGCTGCTCATGAAAAAGAAAAATTGAGACCTTTAATTTCAAATATATATGTTGAAACCTTATGTGAGATACCATATATGTATGATAATTCAAAACAATACCATTCTTGGGAAAATTTCAGCGTTTTTTGTTAAAAATTTAAGAGTGGTTCAATTCTTAATGTTACAAGTTGCTATCTAATCTTTACTAGTAATTTGCTGCATCCTTGGTAGGTCTCAGGCTGATCAACACAGTGAAAGAAACATGAAGAACTTTAATGTGAGCATGTTAGAGGAAAGAAACATTTTGCAGTTGCACAAAGAAATAGAACTGAGGAGATCTGAGTTCAGTTTCCTGCTATGCCACAACTTCCTGCATTAGCTCAAGCAAATAATTTAATCTCTCTGGCCCTAAATCAAGTAACAGCGTTTACGGTCTTTGTTGTCTCATTCATACTAAGTAAAGAACTTAAGCAGGAATTCAGGTTTCTCAATAGTTCCAAGGCAGAAATATATTATCTGTAAACCCATACGTTGGTAATAAAGATATAACAGGTTAAAAGAGAAAGCTTCTAACAAGAACTATGAATACACATACTAAATGGATAGATGACAGAATGAATAGAAAAATAGCCAAACATGGAATACAGAAGAGAGGGCCATCAAATCCAGCTTTCTTTCAGACAAATGTAAAATTAACTGCTTTCATAAACTGAGTTTTTAAAATAATTTCCATGTTGTTATTGTTGTTCTTATTCTGCTTTTGTAAAAACAAAAACAAAACAAAAAGCTTCCCACAACACTCTGTGCTTGTTATTCCTTTTGGAAGTCTGTTCCAGATACTCCCTCCTAACTGCTCAGAAAACTTCTTCTCTATTTCCAATGTATGCACAACCAGATAATACCATTTGTTCTTGTGCCTGTACTGAACAGCAACACACATTGCTCTTGACTAGTATTTATTCCCATTAGTATTTTTCATAAAATCACAGAATGGTTTGGGTTGGAAGGGACCTTTAAAGATCATCTAGTCCAACCCCCATCCCCCCCCTGCACTGAGCAGGGACATCTTCAAGTAGATCAGGTTGCTCAGACCCCCATCCAACTTGACGTTGAATACTTCCAGGGATGGGGCATCTACCACCTCTCTGGGCCACATCTTCTAGTCCTTCACCACCGTCATCAGAAAAAATTTCTTCCTTCTATCTAGTTTGAATCTACCCTCCTTTAGTTGGAAACCATTACCCCGTGTCCTATCACAACAGGCCCTACAGCTGGGCTACTAGGCTCAATTCCCCTACTTTTGTGGAGAACAATTTTGATTCATCTTCACTTTATTTGTCAAAACAACTTCAACTCCTCTTGTAAACAGACTCGCCATTCCTTGCATCATTGTGGTAGCCCTCCCTGCAACTACTCCAGTTGGAAGTGATCTTTCTTGGGTGATCAGAAACGTGGAAGAAAGGTGTAGAAGAAATCTCACAAATCCATGTGCAGTGCCACTAACACTTCTCCCTTTGCTGGAAATACCTGATTTGACAGACTGGAGAGCATTTGCTGCTGTACAAACCTGTAGCACTGGTGGCTCACTTGCATTGCTACCTGGTTATAAAATCATAGTCACTCTCATCTGCTGTCATTTAAAAAGTAATTAACCAGCAGTTCACAGTAAAAATTTGTATTACTTTTCTCTAGCAATACATATTAATAGCTATTATTTAATTTTCTATTATCCAGCCTTTTAAATAATCTGTCACTGTTCAACTAGAATACAGAGTCATGTTTCGATCCACCCCATGTCAATCCTGACTGTTCTCTAGTTCAAGTACTCATTTTACTTCATCACTGTTGTCTGAGAAATCTCAGAAGGGAGTAAAATTCAGAAAAAAAATCTCAGGTCTTTAAGTGTGAATATGGAAGGTCACCCTAAAACCCAACAGAAAATAATTTTAAAGAATTTTTAAATTATTTTAAGGGAAACACTGAGTACTCTGACCACTGATAAAAGGCATGTTCTCACTCAAACCTAGCTATTTGTGGAACAGATTATTCCTCCACGCAATGAAGTATCAGGAGTCACCTATAGTCAGGCCATGATACTACAGGATATAATAATATAAAAAAATAAGGTTAAGAGGATGACTCACAATTAGTATCCTGGGCAATCACAAAAATTTCAGACACTAAAAGAAACATCTTTTACCCATGAAAAGGGTGTACCACTGTTTTTATAAATTTGCTTTTTTCCAAGACTAAATGTTCAAAAATGCATAGACAACCTGCTGAACATGGTGTCCTTGTAAACTGTCAGATCTGGTCTTTGCTCTGAATGGTCATACTTTCTTTCTTAATCCTCAACGCAAACCCCGCTAAATTAGTTTCTCTAGCATTTTAATATTTTTAAAGGAATATCCTCTTTTTATCTTTCACACCTAGAAAACAGTAGCTAAATGATTTGCCACAGAGGGTATTTTAGTTCTGATTTTCTAACAGTGCAGTGAGTCTGTTTTAAGTGACCATAAATACCTGATCTTTTTCTTTCTCTCAGCAAATGAGACCAAATGTCAGTGATGCACAAAATGCTTCAAACAAAAAAGGTCTCTTCAAATGCTGGGGTTTGCCCTCTTTAATACTTATCAAAATAGATTACCCAGTCATTCTCTGGGAAAAAAAAAAGAAAAAAACCATAAATTCTGTTCTAATAATGTGATTTCAAAAGAACTTATGTGGGCTTTAATAACTATTAAGTTCAAAGTAGGTTATCATTGTTAACGACTAATTTTCTAATAATGTCCCACTGCATTATTAAAAGCCTAACTGACTCCAAGTTTTGTCTACAGAATGCAAATAAAATTGTCTTTTTTTTGACCAATTTTAGTTTGCCAATTTGAACACTGAAAGCAAAGAAAGCAAAAGCATTCTTAATCTGTTATTAAAAATAATAATTCAAATGTGTTTTAATAAATATTTAAAGTTTTCCCTATTTTAGCTTCTTAGCCTTTCCAGAAAGTTGTGACAGAAAGAAAAGGTTTAAAAAATATACAATAAAAGCTACCAAGGTGAAACATACTTTTCTGAAAAAATATTATTTTGTATCTGTACTAAAATCACTGTCCAATTCTTACAGAAAGAAGATTAATTTTCCAGAAATAGCTATTCATGCCTTCTTGAATAGAATCCTTAATGAAAGTCTTATTTTTGCTGATGCCTCCAACTCAGGCCAAAGTAAAGTGACAGTCATGAAATGCAAGATACACTTAAACACTCAGAGTCATTGGAAGCAAATATATCTTTGATTCAGACTCAATATACAGGAAAGGAAAGTGCTCTCAGAATTATGAAAATATGAAAAACATTCTTAAAAAACCCAAGCAGTACTTTGTTGGAATACGATTTTATGAAAACATCACAGAACATTTATAATGTAAATTAAAATTTGTTTTTGAAGTGTATCTTTAGAACTGAACTGTATGCTTCTAAAAGCAAAAAAGAGAACACTAGTTACTGAATCCTATATAGGCAAGATGGGACTTGTTGGACTTTACGTCTCTGGTCACTCACTTCCATTTGTCCAAACTATTTTTACATACTTAGAGAATTACAAAGGATTCTTACTCTGATTCAATGTTTCTGTTTACTGTCATAAGGACAAGACTTGGCAACCATTCCATGAAAGCAAGCTCTGGTTTACCTCAAAAGGAAAGTTTTCATCACTCCCCTCAAACAAAATTCAGAACAACAGATAGCACTTAAGAGGAACAAATCAGGAAAATAAAAAAGCGCAATATATAATTTGTGTAGTTATTCAATTTTTTAAAGAAAATACAGATAATCATAGGGCTAACATTTTCAGTTGTCAAATAAAAAAAAATTATATCTAACCTAATCACCTAATCAGGTGATTTTCGTATCATGATAACTTCGAAAACGTAGTAGCTTTCCAAATATTTACAGTGTCAACACATTTTAGGGAACAAACAAGTGCTTGATTAATACTAAATGAAAACTACAGAAACAGGGACATTTTTACTATCAGTCTTAAAAATCAATCAGCAGGGTTGGTTTAGATTTTGAGAAGAGGGAATTAAGTCCAAGAAAAACAAGTATATTATTTCCCATCTCCTTTTCCTACTCAGTGAAAGCAAGTTTATTTATCTAAGTACAGCAGGAAGGTCTTCACTTCCTAAGCTTACAGGAGAAAATGTACCACATTTTCATTTGTTGTTGTCGTTGTTTTCTTCTTTTTACTGTCATCTTTTCCAAATACACCACCTAATGTAAACACCAAATATTTTCTTTATGATAAGACTGCAACCCTTCTTCTCCAATATGGGATTCCCAGTCATGTTTGTCACATCCAACTTTGCATCCTTAGGGCTACTACATTCTCAAAGCCAAAAAAAAAAGATGTTTCAGAATAGAAGTTGGTCCTCATATCTCCCCATAACCACGTTTTGACCCGAAGCTCTCTATACGTTGTAATATACCATCCCAAAGCACCATGCCCCTGCATGCCCATCAGATGTTCCTCAGCTCTCTGTCCCCAAAAGCCCCAACCTCTCAATTCAAAGCCCTTCATCCCCCAATATACTGCAACAAACTTCTTTTCCTATGCAGCCCCTAATGTTTTGGCACATCAAAACAATCAATCATTCATTTACCAGATTGAGATCTCATTCAACAAAAATTCATGGAAGGTCTCCACTGGGAAAAAAATAAGATGTGTTATAGAAAAGATGATGCATGGCTGCCCCAAATATGTGAACATGTTAAATATAATATTTCCAGTTAGTACTGCTGGATTCTGTCATCAACTCTTAGCTAAGGATGGCAGCATCCTGATAAACTTAGGTTTCCAGACAACTCTTGGCTTTCTAAATATAAAGAGCATTGAAATGGGGCGAACTTTTTGTTTTCGTGCTCTGGGTCTTGCAAGTACTCTCTCTCCTTGCACATCAAGCTGTCTTCTACAGAAGCTCCTAAAATAGGCACATAGTCTGTCAAGCTTACAAACCTACCAATCTATACAGTGCTAAAGTAGTGAATTCTCCAGATAACGTTTTCATAACAGAGCCACCAGTTTAGTCAAATTTTGCTTAAACATTTGAAAAGTGCTCTAAAAACAAGCAACTGATTGGACAGAATGTAAATTAACATTAGTATGACAGAAAGTTCTTAGCACCAAATATCCATATGACAGCAAATTTTAAAAGAGGATTTGTAGCACTTTTTCTTTTGAGGAAGTGTCATAAAACCCAATAAATGTGCTTTTTTTCTGCCAAGACATTTAAACACAGTTTAACACATGCACTCTTTCCTCAGAAAAGCTGTAGTTAGCACAACACCTCTGGAAGATGGCCTTCATAACTAGCGTAAGCAGAGACAAAGAGAGTACAGTACAACAAGCTAGTCATCTGCGTATTTGCTACTGTTCAGACACCTTCCATCTGGAATGTCAGAACTACTCCAAAAAGGCGGTCATGCTTCTGAGACCTAAAGTGTCAAGATTACATAGCAGCAGATTTCTGTCCTATCCCTTCTCTTCATTTTATTAATCTCAGTGGATAACTGTAAACATTAACAGTTAGAACTGTCTTCCTGGTTGACTAACCAGGAAAAGATAAACAGAAAACGTAAGTGGCACAAAACCCACTATACCTATGTTGTAACTCCATTTGTATAACATGGTAGAGTGTAGTAAAAGTTTAAATACAAACTTTTACTATTAAAAGTGGAAAAATAATGACTTTCCAATCTGGATTGGTTTTGTATTTTGTTTTGGTTTTGTTTTGGTGGGTTTTTTTACTTTTTTGGTAGTGTTTTTAAGGTTTTTTCCCCTGCATGTTTTATTTTTCTATTAATTGGTATGAAAACTTACCTCCTCTTTCAGTGCATGTTTCTTCTGCTCCAAACAGATTTCTTTAGCACGCATCAACTGCAGCGTCTCCTTAGAAACTGCATACTGAAGCTTTTCCATACGTTCCACTGCTGCTGCCCATGCTGCCTTACCAAATTTTTTCTGGTCTGCTCGCATTCGATCGTACACAGCTACAGAAGGGAAGAAAAGGCAGACAGCTTATCAGTCTAATCCTCAGATCATTAGTAATTCTACTGCAGAAACAACGCACACATTTGTATCCAAAAGCATACAAAGTTCCCCTAGCAGAGAGCAGTCATTGTACACAGTACTAACCTTCAAATCCAGGATGCAAGTACTCCTGTACTTCATGTAAAATCTAATTAGCTATTTCTTGATAATCTTATCATTATAATTCCAGGTTTTGTTATCCACAGAGGGACCATTCTGAATACACAGTACCTGAACACTTGAATCACTGGTTCAGAATTCTTAATAAAAATATCTCATCAATGCTACCATGTGGTCTTAAACTGCATCCCAATTTCTCCCTGCTTCTGAAAGCCCCAATTATCAGCTACTAAAGTCTCCAGTTTTCCTTGATAACTTCTATAGTGCAGTTGTAAGTTTGAACAAATCTGTAGAGCGAAAAAAAATTACAATTTAAAACAAAAATTTCAGCTTGACCTCAAGTGCAATTCTGTAAGATTACCAAATTAAATTTAAATACCATCTTTAAACTCAAAATGCTTCATAAATTAATTCAAATTAACTAAAATTCTAATCTGATCTTAATATGCAGGGATGAATGAGAACCTTTTTGGGAAGACTTCATCATAGCAGGAATCCCCTGCCTGACACAGATTTTCTGTTCTTGAGTCCCAGACTTCATCTAGGCTGGCACACATGAGACTTTCACCATTTTTAATATATAGAACAATCACATGATACTGTACACTTAGCCATGAAATCAAAGGGATAGCATTCAGTCCCCAGCTGCTAGAAGATATTACAAGATATTACTTTTAATAATAAAAAATTCCCTTATGTTTCATGCATGCTTCCTCTACCATCTGTTAGTATTTTGGTATGTAAGACCACCCTGTGATCAGCAGGAGGCCAAAAAAACCCCAAACATAACAAAACAGGCAAGCAACCTGTACACCAAAGGTCTGTGGTTGTAAACAGTCTCCAGGCATTTCATTTCCCAATGTTTTTCCCCACCATCCTGATTGCTGTACGTAAAAAAAAATCATGTGAACAAACCAAAAATAACTGTAACAATAAATAACTGTAGGTATATGTTCTTTATCAACTAATGGGGTATTTTATTTGCTGCCTTTGTCATACTAGAAAAGGAACTAAACTGATTAAATACATTTACAATTTGTTCTAATTAAATTCATTCCAACATGCTTGAACGGGTTTAGTCACTTTCTCAATATAAGGTGGAGTTTCATGTGGTACTTAACTTCGGTCGTCACCGAAAGGAAGCATTTTGCAGTGACTGCTTCTCTTGAGGCAGATCTAGCAGTCATGCAGGGAGATGAGAGGAAATCTACCATCAAAAAAGATTTTCTCCCCAGGGTACAACTCATTTATCTGGTTGCACAATCACTATCACCAAGGCAAAGAAAGAAACAGGAATCTGGAGTCACGCAGGGAAGACAGTGGGACATAAAACTCTATCAGTGGTAGCCCACAGTCAAACTAAAAGAGGTGACATGAAACCACATCCTGAGGTATGTTTGCCCTAATAAACTGATTATTTAAGTTAAAATGGCACAAGGATGAGAGTGCAAATGTACATGACAAGTGATATGACCTGGTTTTATGGCATCAACTCTTCAGTAAAACTGCCGTATTCTTCAAGCAGAGAAATGCCAAAGTTAGATCCCTGAAGCTTTCTGGACAATAGAGCAGCTGTCACAAAGTAGTTATACTGAGCTGTTACTTTGTATTTAGAGCCATGAAAAACATTACTGAAAGGCAGGGGAGACAGGAAAAGGGAACGAATTGAAAAGTAATAAACACTTACTATGGTGGTCTGCCATATCCGGTACAGAAGACAGAATCCATCAGGGACTCTATGGTCCCTAAATCCTTTGCAAATGTGCAGTGCAGCTAACACAATCACATTGAGAAAGTGGTTGTGAAACTTTTATCTAAAATTTCTATTCTGCTCACTTCTGATGATGTTCTGAAAAGACTTATTGGTGAAAGATTCGAATAGACACAGAAGATAAAAACAAATGGGAATGACAACTGCATTTTTCTCATGGAAGACTGATGAAAAAAATAAATAAATTACAGTACAATACAGAACATGATAAATATTAAATAAATTTTTAAAGATCTTTCATTTGACGAATAGGATAGCAGAAAATAACTACCTTTCTGTGTTTTAGCAGTTATTTCAAAGTATTTAACTGTAAGATCTTGAATAGAAAGCACAGCCATGTGGGCTTTTCTCTGCCAATCAGCATCTTCTTTTTGCAGACTCTCAATTCTTCTAGGGCCTAGGTAGTCATTCTCTATTGAGATCTGAAAATGAATCAGTCCATAATTAATAACACAATTAATTGTTACTATTTTGCCAACAGCAACCAGTTTCAGGGTGGATAAGAAAGAAAAACACAAAGGAGAGAAAACTACCAGAAAATCACCATGGCTTCTCTTCTAACATTTTCTCAAATTCACTTTTTGGTCTGGAAGTTCCTCGTTTGGACGCAAAGTTCTGGAGAAAGTGTGGTCTAACAGAAAATCTTCTCATCTCACAAAGAGATCACATCACCAATCTACAGTTTCTTTTCTAGTAATCACTTTCTCAAAAAAAATATTCCAGCTATTCTTCCTAAAACCCCTCTATATTCTCTGTGAGAAGAATCCAAGCCTCATGATAAAATTGGCTAAGATAATTTTCTTTTCCTGACAACGAAACTCGCTTTTGAAGACTTTCATGTTTTGCAAGATTTACTTCAGATAATGCTTTGAAACTGAGAACATTATGATGGCTTTCACAAAAATGGTTGTCGGAAAGCAGACAAAAAGAGGAAGAAACAGCAGAAGCCATTAACTTCAACAAACATCTATTTCCATCAGCTATTGCTTCAGAGTAACAGAACATAAAAGAACATATTTCTAAACCATATGGATATGTTTCTGAAGGAAAACAAATTAGTTCTTCAGAGGAAACAAACTGAAAGGAGGTCCCTAATCTAGCATGTGAGCAAGTGAGAATGAATCAAAGAGGCAAGACTCTTCCACTGGAAACATTCTTCTCTGGAAAAGTTCACAGAGTGTTGCTGAGTTTTAAAAAGAGTTAAGTAAGTTTATTGTGAGAAGATATGAGAAACATGCCTGCAACTATAGGATTTTGATACGTTTTATATAGTATACATCTCCTAAATAAAGAAATAGTCCTCAAGGTACTAGATTTCCATCTACTTACAGATTTAGGTAAACATGCACTTGAAAAATTTACACTCTCATGATCAAGTTTTTCTGTCTTTGAAGCCTCTTTCCTTGCCCTCCACAGCCTGCATAACATTATATCAAAGTCTCTTCCTTCCCTAGGTCCAACACTAAAAGAAAATATCATACATCTCCAATTTTCACCCTCCTTTAATCCTTGCAGGGACACACAATTTAGGGTTTTCTGCATGTTTAACATCCTTCCAGAGTTCCATCAAGATGTCTTTTTGAATGGACACTGATTCTGCATCTTTCCACACCATTTCCCCCCCATACCCTAATCATAGGTCAGATCCAAGGCTGTTCTGGTCCTTGCTTCCAACTGTAATTACTACTAGCACTTGCAGAAAAAGAAAAAAAAAAGAAAAAAGCCACAAGGCATGGACACATTGATAATTCCCAACTTCTGTTACTAAACAGCTTAGAGGCTTCAAGAATATCTAAGGAACCTGAAGGTGCACAAGTCCATGGGACATGATGAGATGCATCCGCGGGTCTTGAGGGAACTGGCGGATGAAGTGGCCAGGCCACTCTCCATCATATTTGAGAAGTCCTGGCAGTCCAGCGAAGTTCCCACTGACTGGAAAAGGGGAAACATAACCCCCATTTTTAAGAAGGGAAGAAAGGAAGACCCAGGGAACTACAGGCCGGTCAGTCTCACCTCCGTGCCTGGCAAGATTATGGAGCAGACCCTCCTGGAGACTATGCTCAGGCACATGGAAAATAAGGAGGTGATTGGTGACAGCCAACACGGCTTCACTAAGGGCAAATCATGCCTGACAAATTTGGTGGCCTTCTACAATGGGGTTACAGCATTGGTGGACAGGGGAAGGGCAACTGACATCATCTACCTGGACTTGTGCAAGGCATTTGACACTGTCCCGCACAACATCCTTGCCTCTAAATTGGAGAGACATCGATTCAACGGATAGACCACTCAGTGGATAAGGAATTGGCTGGATGGTCACACTCAAAGAGTTGTGGTCAATGGCTCAATGTCCAAGTGGAGAACAGTGATGAGTGGTGTTCCTCAGGGGTCGGTGCTGGGACCGGCACTGTTCAACATCTTTGTCAGCGACACGGACAGTAGGATCGAGTGCACCCTCAGCAAGTTTGCCAACGACACCAAGCTGTGTGGTGTGGTTGACACTCTGGAGGGAAGGGATGCCATCCAGAGGGACCTTGACAGGCTGGAGAGGTACAAACCACATGAAGTTCAACAAGTCCAAGTGCAAGGTCCTGCACATGGGTCAGCACAATCCCAAGCACGACTACAGGCTGGGCGGAGAATGGATTGAGAGCAGCCCCGAGGAGAAGGACTTGGGGGTGTTGATTAATGAGAAGCTCAACATGAGCTGGCAGTGTGCGCTTGCAGCCCAGAAAGCCAACTGTGTCCTGGGCTGCATCAAAAGAAACATGACCAGCAGGTCAAGGGAGGTGATCCTGTCCCTCTACTTCGCTCTTGTGAGACCCCACCTGGAGTACTGCGTCCAGCTCTGGGGGCCCCTAACAAGAAAAACATGGAGCTGTTGGAGCGAGTCCAGAGGAGGGCCACAGAGATGATCAGAAGGCTGGAGCACCTCTCCTATGAGGACAGGCTGAGAGAGTTGGGATTTTTCAGCCTGGAGAAGAGAAGGCTCCAGGGAGACCTTACAGCAGCCTTCCAGTACCTGAAGGTGGCCTACAGGAAAGCTGGAGAGGGACTGTTTATCAGGGAGTGTAGTGACAGGACACGGGCTAATGGGTTTAAACTGAAAGAGGGCAGATTTAGATCAGATGTTAGAAGGAAATTCTTCCGTGTGAGGGTGGTGAGGCACTGGAACAGGTTGCCCAAAGAGGTTGTGGCAGCCCTCTCCCTGGAAGTGTTCAAGGCCAGGCTAGATGGGGCACTGGGCAACCCGGTCTAGTGGAGGGTGCCCCTGCCCATGGCAGGGGTGTTGGAACTGGGTGATCTTTGAGGTCCCTTCCAACCCAAACCATTTTATGATTCTATGATTCTATGATTCTATTCTATGATTCCTGAGCTGATGGCTAATCTGAATCATTGTTAAGAGCCACTGATGGGTCTGTCCCTTTCTGGAACACATACATGCTTAGTGTCCATAGTTAAACTGTGGAAATTACTGCCACAGAGCATGTGAGGTGTGTTTAGTAAGAGTTTTATTGTTTTTCTTTTATTTACAGGTTGTTTTAAAGCATCACAAATTCATTGAGGGGCACGTTTTTCTTTTATTATGGGAAAGACTGTAAGAAATCATTCAGTATTTTCTTTCCCTTATCATTCATATCTCTGTCTTCTTACATGAATCCCATGCTTTGCAAAGTAAGGCAATCTGATTCATTTACTCTGTCCTTGCACTGACACTGTTTGCAGAGAAATACCTTTCCCATCCTCACTGCCATCCAATAACTATTCTGATCCTACAGTATGTTTCTGAGAGAGAGAAACTAAAACTGCAGCATTCAAGATGCAACTATACCATGGATATATATGAGGGTGTGATGTTGTTTCTATTTTGCTTCCGTTTGGCTTTTTTCCCTTAATAATTCAAAACGTTTCTTTCCTTTTTCAAAATGTTGAATGGCAAGCTATTTTCAGAGAACTCATCAAGATAATTCTCATACCTTTTTCTGCAGAGTAATAGTTAATAAAATGCATACAAATGTGCATGTATACTTTTGGAGGTTGTCATCACTTTTCTACACATGCATTACTTTTTATTTATTGACAGAACCTACTGTTCTATTATCCAGCCTTTTGTAAGGGAACTTTTTTAAAAAAAGAAAACAAACCACAAACAAAACCTTTTTCACATTCAAACATAATCAGGTTTTTCCACAAGTCTTATTAAACTGTTTTGCAGTTGAACATCCAGAGCACTTTTCTACTCTATTCACCTTGCAGACAGGCAGATTTAAGTGATCAGATACATTCCACGGTTTTTGAATCAGCAACCTCATACCAAAACTTCAGTTTCCTCAGTGATTCAGACTCCCAGTCTGCCTTTCATCAGATCGCCTGTTTAGAGCATTTTTTCAGAAAGCCCATAAACCACTGATTTTAAGTCAGCAAAATATTTTGCTATGAGTTCATATAATAAATTTAGAGCATTTATAGTTCAGAATGTAAACAGAAACTGGCATATAACCCTTCTGAAACAGACTTTGAGATTATAAAGATTACCACAGCATAATTCAGCATATTAAACCAGTTTCTCAAACAAGAACGCAATATGTTCAGCAAAGTTTATCACCTTCATTTGCAAATCCAACCATTTTGCATAAGCATAGATTACCATTTCTTCCCTACTGTACAGGTTTGTCAAAAAACAAGTTTATTTAATTATGGTTTCTGATGGTGTGAGGACACATCTTCAACTACAGATATACTAAAAGATACTTAAGAATTCTTTGAAGTGCTTCAGTCTCTCTGCTGAGTACTACCTTAGCTTTTTTTTTAACAGACATTTTTCATCACCTTCTTGTCAGCAAGTCACTAGTCTATAATTGCAAGAGGGTGTGTTTCATAAACTGAGAGGAATGAAATTGAGCTGATTGCCATGCAAGTAATTTTAAGTTTTAATCAGTGCTGCTTTAGTGTCCTTCAATGTGCCTTGTGTAGCTTTGTATTCATGTTTTTCAACGCAAGACTGCCATGCACTCAAAAATATGAGGCTTAAAAAAATAAAAATGCACAGTTCAAAAACCAGCTCACTGAGACATCAATTGTTCAAGAGCCAATGATAAAAATATGGATTCAGTAATACAGAACGCATGCACTTGATGTATGGGAGCAACTTTACAAGGTAAATTAATGCTAGATAAAATAATCTATAAATATTGTTTGCCCCGTGGTTTTAAGTTCATATTTGTCTTCCAGATTTTTGAAAAAATATACAGATACCCCAAAACATATAATACAGCATTTGAATATCAAGCTTCACTGGCCTGATGCCTGTGTTACATCCGACAGTTTGAAATCAGAAGAAATGGACCAGTAACCTAAACAATGAAATCTGAGTTGGGATTGTTCAGCCTGGAGAAAAGAGGGCTCCAGGGAGATCTAATTGTGGCTTACCAGTACCTGAAGGGGGCCTACAGGAAAGCTGGTGAGGGACTGTTTATGAGGGAGTGTAGTGACAGGACAAGGGGTAATGGGTTTAAGCTGAAGGAGGGTTGATTTAGATTAGATGTTAGGAAGAAATTCTTTACTGTGAGGGCGGTGAGGCACTGGAACAGGTTGCCCAGAGAGGCTGTGGATGCCCCATCCCTGGAAGTGTTTAAACCAGGTTGGATGGGGCTTTGGGCAATGTGGTCTAGTGGAGGGTGTCCCTGCCCATGGCAGGGGGGTTGGAACTAGATGGTCTTTGAGGTCCTTTCCAACCCAAACCATTCTATGATTCTATGATATTAACATGCTAAAACTCACTGGCTGAATGTCTTTACATATTATTACATCTAAACCAGAACAGTCCAGAAATAATAAACTTTAAAAATGCCTATACAAATTCAGCACAGCTTTTATGTGCATATAAATTACAATATTGTCTTCAATTCCTTTACAATACCTTCTCCAGCATTCCGTGAACATATTTATAGTCCTGACTGTTTGGCTGGCTTATCAATACAACTTTTCACATTTACCTTACAAAATATGGTCATACTAGACACACAGAATATGTCTAGTAAACATATCTTACATTTTAATCTTGAAATGAGTACAGACTTGCCTCTTTGATGAGCATTTCTCAATTTAATAATACTATTCATTATGAATTGGCTTTTATTTGTGTCCCCTTGGGGCAAGCCAGATTATTCCCATACCATATATATATAAAGTCCCAAACACTGCTGTGCTTGCAGTCTCCAATTTTTTCAAGGATGCATGGTATCTGGTAAACGTTTTGCCATGCTTAAAGGGAGGTCCCCATGGATTTGAGCAGCACCTACAAATGTTAAGCATATCTATGAACAAAACCAATTTTCCGAAGCTGGGAGCCCAAAAAATGAGAAATGTATCACTACTGAACACACTGTTCTAGGGTAAGATGACTAGTCCACAATTAAACAGAAATTTTGGCAGAAGTCAACTTTCCAGAGACACATTTAATTTCATAATAAGCCATCCTTTTCTCCTTCCATAATCTTCTACCTTTTTCATTATGTCTTCCAAATTCAGCAATATTTAAGTGCTTCACATTACAGCTTTGATTTTTCATCCATACTAAATGATCCATCCTTCACGCTAAACGAGGCAAACTACACCTGAAAAACTAGCATACAAGCAGGTTAAAATATAAAAAACAAAAGAGAAAAAACCCCACTTCTATCATGGACAACACTAATCTGCATTTTCAAGCTTCTAAATGTTTTAAATTTGTTATGAACTTTTATTCTGGTTTTTTTGCTGATTGTGTTCCCCTCCCCCCCCCCCAAAAAAAAAAATCTACAGAGAATACAGCTGTCCTACTCTAATAAGCCTCTGCTGAGTGGACAGAATTTTGTATTTGTTTCTCCCTTGCCTCCTGTAGGCTTGTCTCTTGCTAAAAGTTTCACAGCAATAGCAGAAATTTAACACCCAAGATACACCTTCCTATTTTTATGTTTTGCTCCAAAAGGAGAAGACACTTAACACTCTTCTCAAAGATTACAGGCAAAGCAATTAACTTCCTCCTAAACTAATTCTGAAACTTGACAAAATGGAACTGATTAAAACACTTGTTAACCCCCCCCAAATTCTTAAAAAAAACCCTAAAACAACTTCCCCACAAATTAAAAACAGAGACCTAATAGAGAAAAGGTCTAAAAATCTTTTAAAAAGTACTTACAGAAGGCATATGCAATCTTGACTAAATACTGATATTTGTATTCAAGCTTAATTATCCTTGTAACTTATTTTTTCATTTTAGCACTACATTCTGCAGGGTTTTCCTTCCTTACCCTGCCCTACATCCAAACTTTATCTTTCTCCTTGTAACTCTTTGTATGTAAACAGTATTATATGTTCACAGCTCCCATTTCACTGAGGTAGTAAGCGTCAGAAATACTTCTGTTATGCATGAAAATGGAGCTAACCTCAGCCGTAAGGGTTTCTAGAAACCTAAGGATCTTTGTTCCATTATTAAGACTGCCAGAAAAACATATGCAGCAAGTTAACACAAACCATTTCATGCACAAGTTCTATTTATAAAGCAATTCTTCTACCCTAGCTACCCAGCGTAATATATATTTTGTCATCATAGATACAAGTACTGTTTTCTCTCAAACAATGAAATGAAAAACAAGAGATGGCATCTTTCTCTACCACATAATACAGATGACCAAGTTTTATAACTCAAAAATTGCCAAGTTAGGAAGAGAACTTAATGTACATTAGATGCAGCTATGTACAACTAAAACAATCAACCACGGAACATGCCTCTGAAGTTTACCAAGGTTACTCTTTCAGCAAAAGTAGAAAATGAGGTATTTTAAAACTGGAATTCAAGAGCTCATTGAGATTAAAAAAAAAAAAAAAAGCAGAAAATCAAAACTCAACTCTTAATTCATATTGCCCACTAATATAATATTTGTCTTTTCTTGTTTGACAAAATAACAAAAAAAACCCCATCTTTTCCTCTGCTACAAATTCAAATAAAATGGGAGCTATTTCATAATGCTTTGCAGAAAGGTTTTTATTAATTGTAGTGTTCATCATCTTAAACCATATAATACATCTGGAAAAAATATTCATCCCAATTCTCTTTGCAGCTACATTTATTGTTCAGGGGGAAAAAAGCACTTTTAGTTCAAATCTCATCACATTACCTCACTGAGTTACCTTCAGATTGCTGAACTTTCTGAAAAATTACTATGCCCGCTTCCTTCATTCTATGCTCAAAACCAGAGAAAACCACTGTATTTTTAAATTGAAACCAGTAAAAATCATGTTGGCTAACTGAACAAGGTGCCAAGCTGAGACAAATTGACATTTGCAATACAGATTAAATGCAACAAACCCATTTTAGCTTCTATGTTACAATACATACATTAAAAGAATCAGAAGGCTACAGTCTTAATAATCTACATAGGAACTAATAATTTTACCAAAAGTACTTCTGAGATGCAATAAAGATGACATATGCTATTTTTAGTTAAGTATGTAAAATTATAATTATTTTTAAATAAAAAAACCCATATGGATTATAAAACAGCTTTACCAACATGTAGGATCCTTCAGCTGGCTACAGTTTTTCAGCTCTTAGGAAAACGTACTGTTAAAGTGTTACAACAAATTATAAAACACTTCCATGTTTAAATCTGTACAACATTGGATGAAAAGCTACTGACTTCTCATGGTTTATCAGACTATCTCAGAAAACTAAAATGAATAGTAACTTCCTGTATAACCTTTTAAAAGAATTAACAATAGCATAGATACTGTACATATGTCTCCACTTTATATATTAGTTGTATTCCCAGTAATCACCTATTAAATTCAGCAATTAATTTGAACAGTCAAACACAGTAGATGGTTAGCTACTATGTCAGAGACTTCCTCACCCCTCAGAAGCACTCTTCTGAGTGGAGGAACCAGAAAAATAGGGTCAAGCTCTAGTGGAGAAACCATCGCTGCATATACTGTATAACAGAAGTAATAAAAAGTAAATAGTAACTAAAAAGCATGATTTCCCCATTAATAAGAAGCGCAGTTACCTTTACCATACCTTTATCTGCTGTCTTCTAAGCATTGCAAGTTCCCTCATATCTCGGAATGGCTGTAGTAAGTACTGGTAGAGCTCTGTGGTAGCTTCTGCAAGACTACTGTAGGCTTCATCTTCCATTTGATACAGTTCAAGCAACTCTACCATGCTTTCCGTGTTCTTATGTTTTTCCAGAAGCTGCAGAAAAAGTTCCAATTTCAGTGAGCATGTTCAAACATTCCTGCTAAAAGTGCCAGTCATTTTTAAAGCATTTTTAATCTATCCTCTTGCATTATGTTTCCTCTCCCACAAAATCATCACTCAGACAAAAAAAAACCAAACAAAAAATCTTAATCCCCACCCACATCTTGAATTTAGCCAGTGAAGTATGAGCACGTCTCTGATAACCTTAACTCAAAATGTGCAGCACTCCTATTGATTTTTTTCTTTCCAAAAATCTCTGAAAGGTAATGAATATGAGCACAAAGACAGCATAAAAAGCCACTTAATACAAGAATCTATTATGTAGTAATTGGATATGCTACTTGACACATTTACCACTTTTGGGTGTCAGGGGAGAAAGCGATAGGAAAGGAGATAAAAGAGGAGAAGTCGCATTTTGATCTTTCTAGGTTTTTCGGTGTTGGGGGGTGGGGGGGAGGTGTTGCCTGTCTGTACTTTGGACCCACACAGCCTCGTTGTATCAGCGCAGCTCCAGACACACACAAGAATCTAAAAGAATCAAAACAGTGATCTCCATTTCTGGTAATTTTGCCTTCCGGTTTATTTTAGCCTAGACAGTTTAACCATGAAATTTCAAATGCATTAAGTTTCCATTAGATTTTTTTTTTTTAAAAGTAAATTATCTAAGTATTATAAGCTTAAAAAATACTTACAATAATTTGTGGTTTAATTCATATGAGAAAACACAACATCATGAAAATCTGTCCATTCCTTCCTTTAGTTCTTATAAAGCTGAAAATTTGTCTGTTCATATAAATTTCTGCAATGTATGTTTTTAATGTACATGCTTGTTTTGCATCTATTTTGGGCATTTGCCTGGGCAGACCTCACATGCTGCTGGAAATCTTTTGCCATTTATAAAAAAATACTCAACTGTTCAACAAAAACTAATCTCATACAGATATGTGGAGTACTTGATGTATTTACAAAGACAAGATTACCTGAAATTAATTCCCCTCTTATGTAATTTTCAAAGTCTCTTGTCCTTTATATTATCATCTCAAAAACATAAATTCACAGTCCATGTTTATTTAAACTTAACATAGATTAGGAACACTATGGAATAAGCACATTGTATCTTCTGTTTATTCAAGCTGGATGCCAAGCCTACATGAAATGTTCTCAAGTATACTCAACGGCATCAAATATTACAACTGGAAGAGAAAATAGAAGGAATTGCAGATTAGAAATTGAAGCTTTGGTGAACAGTCCTCTGGTGTCTGGTTCATTTGTATCCCAGGACAGTCAAGAGAAGTCTTGATTACCATACTGTCTACTCAATTTGCTCCATTACATTTGTATTACTACACTGTGTTTCAGTTACCTGACTGGATAAGAAAAATTTTCTCTTTCTTCATAATGTACAGTTCGCTTCTGAAGATTCCCTGAACCCCACCTGGGTTTCCTTTGAAGGACTAAAGACTGGCCAAGATTATAGACAGGATGCAGAATGGAGCACAGAAGCTCGTAGTAGCTTTATTTACATGTTCAGCATTAAAATCATGGTCAGAAGACAAGCCAGGAAGACCCTTCCCTCAGCAAGGCTTAGCAGAAGTGAAAGGTCTGGGAGAGATGGTGTAGAACAGATGCGACATTCCTCAGCAGCACAAGGCAATTTGTTGTATTACCTGAACAATTTTACCTAGGAAATTACTTCTAATGCAAGGTCATTTGCTACACCCTTCTGCTCTCTTCCAGCAGCCTGTAGTATTTTGTGGCATTTCAGTGTTCTCACAGGAGTACTGGGTAGTGGTCTGTGGCTTGCAGCCTGTAAAATTGACATCTGATGAACTTTCAGGGCTAAACACACATAATCTAACCTCCAATTATAGGGAAAAAGTCATCCCAGGATGCTCTTGGGTTTGGGTCCTAAGTCTCTATGGATTTCATGCATTATTCCAGCCCATTAGCTGTTTTAACCATCTAGCCTAGACAGCCACTTTATTCCTCAGCTCCTCTTGCTTGTTGCTAGTGCCTAAGAACAGAGTTGCCATACTCAAGCCTTCTCCTACTTCCCCGTCGCTATCAGAAAACCCTCTTGCAGTCCCGAAGCTGTAATTACCCCTCTGTCAAGGTACTGAAAAACCAAACCTTTCTTCTCAAGCCACAATTGCAGGAAGGGTCTCTATTATTAACATTACAGTGTGCTGTAGAGCTGCTGCTAACTCCCTTTTAGTTGCTTAGGCATCTTCTTATTAAATAAAATTACACATTTGTTTCATCATGAAACTCTACTATTCTGCTAGGATACAAATCCTAGAAGGCAACAAATAATGACAAAAATTAGAGAAAACATCACCATTTAAAGGACAATCGTAAGTAATCTCATTCCAGGAACAGAACAATACAATGCAGGGTGTTTTCTTCCCTTTACAGACCACTCTTAAGGCCTATTTAATAGTTCTGATATTCTGGAAGACAGTCACAACTTTGCAGAAGTTGGAGTGAAAGTCCCAGGGAATGAAGGACCATTTCAATTGGAGAAAAGGAGGCTGAGGGGAGACCTGATCACTCTCTACAGCTACCCGACAGGAGGTTGTAGCCAGGTGGGTGTTGGTCTCTTCTCCCAAGTAACAAGCAATAGGACAAGAGGAAATGGCCTCAAGTTGCACCAGGGGAGGTTTAGATTGGATATTGGGAAAAATTTCTTCACCAAAAGGGTTGTCACGCTTTGGAACAGGCTGCCCAGGGAAGTGGTTGTGTCACCATCCCTGGAGGTATTTAAAAGACGTGTAGATGTGGTGCATACGGACACGGTTTAGTGGTGGACATGGCAGTGCTAGGTTAACGACTGGACTCAATGATCTTAAGGGTCTCTTCCAACCTTAATAATTCTATGATTCTGTATATGTGGTTTAAAGGAATGCAGAAGGGTCAGACTATTCTCTCTCACTTTTTGGAAATGATGTGATTACCAATCACCAAGCCTTCACCAATAAGCTGTGGTATGAGCAGAAGACTGATAGCTTTGATTCTGCTTCTAGACAGAGCCTTGTAAGCCTGATGAAGAGTCCAGGCTGCTCTATTGTCATCAGTCCTAAAGGGGCACTCACACAGGAGACAGATGATGCTAAGCTGACTGCATAGAGGACCTCTCCCACTTTGCTCAATAAAGCAGTCCAATGGAAGCTTTCCTGTTCTGGATCAAAGTCAGATGAAGCATTTTTTTAGCTGGCTGCTTTCCAGGAAGTTTTCAGACTATCAGAAAACAACAATGCTGGGTCTAGCACAGAATTCACTAAATTAATAATGTCGTAAGGCAAACCAGGCACTCTTTAGACTCACAGGTAGTTTAGCCGTGTGTGTCAATTTTCACACAGGCAGTACCTAGACAATACACTCTATTAGAAACATGAAAATTCAGCTAATACTTTTTAGTAAAATGGAGACATTGGTTAAGTTGGCTGAATGCCTAAAGCAACCTGGTACCTTACACCATGCAGTTTTCAAGATGTTAGCATAAAATACATTAACAATTTTTGCTGCATGTTTTATGTCCCACTCATTATTAATTCTCAGCACAGACATTCAGTGTTACTGTTCATTTACTTCAACAGTCTCAGTATGAATTTTTTACTTTCACAACTTTTTAATTATATTATTTAAAGAAGTGGGTGGAGGAGGGTAGAGTAATATCCTGTACAGGCCTGAGTAGCACTATACCCATTGAATACTGCATTTATTTTAAGAATCATGTTTCACAGATGTTACATTGTTTATAACTAAATGAATCCATATATTTTAGGCAACTACTATTCAGATAGACTCTAACCAGCAGGAAACACATTTTTTTCAATTTAACAGCACATACATTTCAACTGTATAACAAAAATTGTCTTCAGTATTTTTAAAAAAATATTTTGTCCATAAAGCTTTAAAAGCATTACAGCAGACAGTGCAATTATAAGTGGGTTGACCTCAGTTGGGAGTGTAATCCAAAGCTTGATTTAATCAGTGAAGGGTCTGAGTCTTACATTTCCTTTGCTATTATTCCCAAAACTTTCCCTGTTATTCCTATTTTGTGTATTTTATAAAAACATTGCAATATGACATATATCCATTTTTAGCTAAAACAGGCCATAAAGGTATTTTGCAGTGTCTTCCTAAGGTTCTTCATGTTTTTTGAATAATAGTACTTAGAAAATACCTTATTTTTCTATGAATTTTAGATTCACGGAAGCCTGATGATATTACTTGCCATTTCCAGGACAAATTCTAAAGATGTTTAATTGAAGCACTGTATTTAATGTCACAGGTAAAACTAAGGATAGTTGTTTTCAGAGACAAGTACAGTACTGCAGATAGTTTTTAGATACTTGATCCTTTCCACTGAACAGGAGTCCTAAGAGTAAAATAACAAATCCCCCTGCTGATACACTTGCAATAGTCTGCAATGAGCTCCAGACAATGAGTTCCAAAGTAAAGCTCCAGAGAACGTAAAATTTAGGTGCTAAATTTTAGCAACTGAACTTAGAACACAATTTCTTAGAACATGCTTTAAATTGTTTCTATTTTCTCTATTTTTAAGCAATCTTTACACAACAAAAAAAATTCTTGTTAAAAGCAAACACACTCCCACATGTCCCGGTAATGAGCAGGAGTCTCAACTACATGAAATCTGTGCTGTAAGCAAACTGCTTTTCTCTCTCTTACACGCATGGTCCTATACTTAAACGTCATCTGCTGTGGTTAAAAGATCAAGCCTTGCCAGGACATTTAGCTTTCTGTTTTCATAACTGCATTGCCATCAACGATACTTACCTCTGTGGTACAAAAAGACCGTTTGCATTATTGTAGCAGGTGAATCCCCCAGTAATGGACCAAAGCCTGACTCTCCAATACAGATCTAAAATATATTTTACTGTTGGGGCAGAAATCATCTAAGAGAATACAAAAGGTGGACACAAAGTTGGGACAGCATAAACAAATACAGTGATACTGCCCACATGAGAAGTGCTGGAACCAGCACTACATCTGTTTAACCTCTTGATATTAAAAGAAGATACAAATGAGCAAGTTCCATATTAATATTATTTAGAAATGACACAATTTATAATTGGTACATAAAGCAATCATCCACCTACTGAGTGGACAAAGAAGTCCAACGTTTTCAACCAGGCTTCTGAAGATAGGAAATTGGAAGTATATGCCAATACATTGCAAAGGTTATTGTCTGTATTTTGGGAGAATTTTCTGAAGGGCTGTTTAAAGAAGATTAAATTAATTAGAGATTAATTAAAATAATCAAACCAGACACAGACACAACATACACACAGCAAGTTGAAAGTCTGCAGTTATTCTAAGAAACAAACAGCACACACACATGCACACAAAACAAAACCCAAAAAAGGTATTTGGAAGTAAAACACAGGGTGTTTAAAACACAAGAAATAAACAGGAACACTTCCGTAAGATGTGTCTTCTAGGATTCTGAACAGCTGCTCATATCAAGTAAGCCACATTATTCCTCATTAAAGCCTGTTTAAAGCAGCCTTTTACCTGCGTGCAGAGCCAGTTTACCTCAGTACATGTGTGCAGAGATGTATTGGGCTTGCATGGCAAGATTTTGGTAGCAGGGGGACTACAGGGGTGGCTTCTGTGAGAAGCTGCCAGAAACTTCCCCCATGTCTCACAGAGCCAATGCCAGCCAGCTCCAAGACAGACTCGCCGCTGGCCAAGGCCGAGCCAATCAGCGCCTCTGTGATAACATATTTAAGAAGGAAAACAAAACAGAGAGAGAGCTTTTGCAGCCACAGAAAGGAATGAGAAGATGTGAGAAACTCTGCAGACACCAAGGTCAGTGCAGAAGGAGGGGGAGGAGGTGCTCCAGGTGCCAGAGCAGAGATCCCCCTGGAGCCCATAGTGAAGACCATGGTGAAGACCATGGTGAAGCAGGCTGTCCCCCTGCAGCCCATGGAGGAAGGATGAGGGGGTGTAGAGATTCCACCTGCAGCCCGTGGAGGACCCCACGCCGGAGCAGGTGGAGGCACCTGAAGGAGGCTGTGGCCTGTGGGAAGCCCACGCTGGAGCAAGTTCCAGGCCGGACCAGTGGACCCGTGAAGAGGGGAGCCCACGCCAGGGCAGGTTTGCTGGCAGGACTTGTGACTCCATGGGGGACCCACGCTGGAGCAGTTTGCTCCTGAAGGTCTGCACCCCGTGGAAGGGACCCACGCTGGAGCAGTTTGTGAAGGACTACAGCCTGTGGGAGAGACTCACGTTGGAGCAGTTCATGAAGGACTGTCTCCTGTGAGAGGGACTCCATGTTGGAGCAGGGGAACGATGAGAGGAGTCCTCCCCCTGAGGAGGAAGAAGCGGCAGAAACACCGTGTGATGAACTGACCACAACCCCCATTCCCCGTCCCCCTGTGCCGCTGAGGGGGGGTGGAGGTTGAAGCCAGGAGTGAAGTTGAGCCTGGGAAGATGGGAGGGGTGGGGGGAGGTGTTTTAAGATTGGATTTTATTTCTCATTCCTCTACTCTGTTTTGCTTAGTAAGAAATCAGATGAATTCCCTCTCTAAGTTCAGTCTGTTTTGCTTGTGATGATTATTAGTGAATGATCTCTCCCTGTCCTTATCTCGACCCACAAGCTTTTCGTTATACTTTTTCTCCCCTGTCTAGTGAAGGAGGGGAGTGAGAGAGCTGTTCTGGTGGGCACCTGGCTCTCAGCCAGGGTCAACCCACCACAACAAGTCCGTAGAAAAAGAAAAGAACTGAACTGGGTAAGAAAAATTGAAGTAGTATTTTAACGTAGCAAAGTGAGCCAAAACATTATTTCCATGTATGCATCATTACTGAACAATGCAACTTCTCTCCTCCCACCCAAAATTCTAAATAGACAACTCAGCAGAACTGTATGTATATATATAACTTGTTGGAATTATCGTAAGGCTCAGGCTTAAAACTGCCAATTGTGACAACAACGAGATCTCTTCTGAAAGCTCAAGAGGGAGATGTCATCAATTAAAAACTATGCATTTCCTTTTCTGTAAGGAAGACAAACATATCTGTAACATCATGATAAAGTTGCTTTTATTTTAAGATGGTACTCATCTGATGTCCTTACCTTACTGTGTGATGTGGCTGGGCCACTCCTGAGTTACACTACAATGCCAAATGAGTGCCTATAAAGACCAGGTTATTTGTTTGATTTTAGTATATTACTTAGAACAGCACAACCACAAATAAGCTACAGAAATCACAGCAAACAAGGGCTAATTGCATAGGAGCGCTCATTGTACGGGAGCAGTAGGCTTTTTTCTGCTGTTAGCAACGCAGAAATAAGTATTTACATTGTAATATAATTTCATGAACACAATAGATCTGTTTACTGTATTTCAAAGTTATTATGGCACTCTGGGACTCCCTCCCTCTGGAAAGGGGCAAAATAACTAAAAGATAAAGTCACTAATGAATCACTGATCAGTTGGAACATGGTAACTCTGAATAAAAAGACTTCTAGGCAACACCTCACCCTGAAGGCTTGGCAAAGAGCATATTTTACATGTCCTCATGGGTTCTAAGCAATTTTTTCTGCAGGAGTCTGATCAAACAAAAAAAAAAAAAAAAAGAAAACCAAAGCCAGAAAAGCCAGAAGACTGAGAACATACATTACATAAGTGTTCATGCTGTGCCACAAAATGCATTAACTTTTGGTCCACAGACCCTCTTCTTCTGTGCTTCTGAACGATGCTATTAGTTAAGAAAACATATTCACGTATTTGCATACAATGAATATATTTACTTAGCAGGTACTACAATGATACTTTTAAAACCCTTCTCTGTGTAAGGTTTTCAATGTCAGGACATAGGCCGAGATAAATACCCACTCTGCTAAAGAGCAAATGCTCTTTTATGAAAACAAAGGTGAAAATTTGATGGGAAGAAAAAAAATTTAAGAGGTATAATCAATTTCACTCTGAAGTCAGCTCACGGGAATCATATCAGCAGCACTGAACTGGTACTCTTACCAGTATTACAATGCATTTAGCATGGTCGCAGATATTCACAAATATGTGATGAACCCAGTGTTAAGACTTTTAAAAATATAATTCAAATTGGGTAAAGCATTGTGACAATACTAGATTGAAAGCACTGATATGGGTGAATTTACTTTTTAGATCTGGGCTGAGCTAATGGCTTGCTCCTATCAAAAGGAGATCCTACTTCCCATCCCCTCTTCTGTCTCTTCTTCCAATTCCACCCCAGTTCCTTGTTCCTTCTGCTCTCAGGTGTCCTCTTCCTCTACTGCACTGGCTTTGGTATTTCAGACCCTTCCACAAACTAACTGAGCATCCAGCAGAAATCTATCTCTGTAGTTTCTCTTGGATTAATTTACCAAGTTGAATCAGCACACCACAAGGACAGAGAAGCACAACAGGAAGGAACACAAAACTGAAAGGGGAAGGACACAAAGCAATAGGATCCCCCCCACCCTTTCAGCACTAGCAAGCTGATGATCCAGTTCTTCATCTCCCTCCAACAAGGAGGTGGATGAACCACCTTTAAACCCCAGATGACAGCTGACGGTTAACTCAAACAGCCCTCTGGGTGATTTCTCGAGGTTGGCACAGTTCAACAATGTTCCAACCTCTACAGCACTTTATACAATGGCGAAATCATGGAAAGGCAGGACTAAGAGGGAAACAGTACTATGCATGACTAAATGTAATTTTAAAAGTTTCTAAGCTAAAATAATGGAACTTTTTATTTAAAAGTTCAATACACCATCCAAAAAAGCCCAATAGAAAGAACACATTTACAGTCCATTAACAAAAGGCTAAATATCAAGAAACTCCTGAAACCCTGTATCATGCACACTACTTTTCCTCTTATTCTAACAGCCAATATCATGTAAATAACAACCTATTAAATCACTTTCATAACAGCATATTCCAGACAAAAGCAATTTATATTAGTATCAAGCAAACACAGACTTGTATCATGTGGTGTTACCCACTTGGGTTGGTTTTGTTCCTGTTTTCATGGAGAAGTGAAGGGGAAAGGATACACAGTGTAAATATTATGGATAAATAAAATCCACGTGTGATAAAGCAGCATGATAAAACACAGTTAAAACAATACATACCGTTTACCTGTTAATTCAACTCTTTCAGAACAGCTCCAATATGCAAGTAGTTGGGGATTTTTTAAACTGCTCCTACATATGGATTTTTTGCTGAATTATACTATTCTGAAGTGACAAAATGGTACAATTTAGAATTCTGACATCTTATGATTATAAACAAATACCACATGACTGAAGGATGAAGAATTTGGGCTCTGAAGACACTGTGCTATTTGTAGAAAAATGGTAAATTTTCAGACACTTCTAAAACTGATCTACAGATTTTCTCCCTCAAAAGCTTCACAACTGAAAAGAAACAAATGTATAATTTCCTTTTTAAAAATTTTCTTAAAACAGATATAAAACAACAGTGCTATTTAAAGTTTGGGTTGTTGTTTTGGGTTTTTTTTTTTAAAAAAAGCCCTAATCAAAATTACCTCTGTTTTAAGCATGAGGTTCAACTAGAAAACCCAGAGAGGTTCCTTCTAACATAATAATCTATGATTCTAAGCTATTGAAAAGTCTTTTACAATAGCTTCTCCCTAAAGTAGCTTAAAACAAGTCATGATGCAATGCTATAAAGTGAAAAGCTGTGCTACTACTAATTTTAGATGACCCACATAAATTGTCTGCAAGTCATCACAAACAAATGTTAATTGATTATTTAAACAACATTTTTCAAAGGAAAAGAACCCCATCCAGTTCCCTCACACCAATATCGTAGCATTTTTTCCAAAAGAACATTATATAAACGTTTGTCTACAAATGCATTTTGGAAAGTACAGTAACAGTAGCATAAAACAAACAAAAATTTCCATTACCATTTAAGAAAGCAGAGGTACTCAACTTACTCTTAGAAAAAAAAAAAAAGGTTACTTTTCTAACACCCTTCCAGGAGCAACTTGTTGACAAAAAAATTCCACAAAGTATTCCAATTGTTCTGAATGCATGTCTATCTGCCCCATATGTAACAAAAAACCCAAAACCAACCAAACAAAAAAAATCCATACATTTGATAACTTCTATCATATAAATACCACAAGCAGAAAAGAATAGAAAGGAAATCCAGAGATAAGGTCTTACCAGTAAAAGATTTTTAACTGAAAACAACCTCTGCCAAAGCGTTTGCAACTGGTGAGCAGTGTCATAGGCAGATACACCACTAGCATTCTATATACATCTACTTTGAACAGCTCCAGATGATGATTTTCAAAATCTAGCTTGCCAGGGAAGCTCTCTGCACATCAGAACACCTTTCTGCCTATGACCAGAGAAGTTAATCTAAAAGTAAAATCCAAACTGCACAAATGAGCCTCTAATAAGGTTACTAATAATAATGGACACAGCTGAAAAGCAAAAGCTAGTAAACAAGGAGACATTTGTGGAGACGTTTCCAGTTAACATCTACCACTGTGTGTTAAAATTCTTCATGAAGTTTTCAGACAAACTAATAATGGTTTGGTTTATATTTCAGGCCCAAATTCTTTGGAATTGGGCAAGTTTCAACAACAAACTAATTAAAACAAAAACACATTTCCCTTACTAATTTTCACAGCTTATGACTGGAAGATACTATGAGATCATCCAACCTCTTGCCCAATAAACATGAACTATTTTCTTTGTCTTTATAATCCTGTTTCAAGTTATGCAAGGGCTTCAATAATTAAAGACTAACCTGTATTCTAGCAAACAGCACCCCCAGATTTCTGATGAGATCATACTATTACTTCCTGTAAGGGCACAATTCTTTTCTCACCATTCTTAAAACATTCTTGCATGTTGCTATTCAACAGCACTGCATTTAAACCAGGGATTTTCAGTGAACTATCCAAGATCTTTGTTCTGAATGGTTATAGCGATGTTAGTGCTATGCAAGATCTATGAGTAATTCTAATAAATTGTTCCAATGTATATTAAGTTTGACTCCCTTCCCCAAAAACTCAATCTTGTAATCTAGATCAGTAATACACTATACGGTTAAACCTATACTTGCTGTTAGCCTCAGAGGCTCCTGTCCCAGAGCACTATCATGTTGAATACCAATAGCAGGACAAAGCTTCTGGACACTGCATTTTTAACACAGAAAAATATTTACAACAGCAGAATATCTTATTTACAAGCTTTTACTACATAGTAAATTAACAATAACTTGTGGCATATTTTAAAAATAAAGTTAATTTATTTTGACTAGGGTTTGTTTGTTTTCTGTGAAAAAGAAATAAACAATGCAACTATTATGTTACTGGCAACTCCTGAGTACTCCAACTGCCCAAAATCACAAAATACATTTTAAGTGCAGGTTCCTCTATAGAGTTCAATTCATGTTCATTTGCTTCTCTTGCTTTTGTATGGTATTAAAAAAAATACATTTTGGCATTATAGACTCACCCACAGTAGAATTATAGTATCACCAAATGTTAATAGTTGATTCTTCTCTGGAGAAAATAAAGGAAGAAGATGACTGAGCCTATCTCAAAGATACTCTCAGCTGCTAAAGCAACAGGCTCAACATCCCACAATCCCACCTTATTCCATTGCCAACCCCTATTCAGTAGACAGTCTTACAAACAGCTCAAATATATATACATAACATCTCTGAGTTAGTCAATATGTATCTTAAGAGTATCATGATTCTCCTTCCCTCTCCTCCCATCCTATCTTCCTTCTTTCCCTACCATATTCCTTATGGCTAAGTTTTCATCTCTTGAAAAGATAAAAAAGTTCTGCAGATGTATCTTTAGTTGGACTCAATCCCCACTTTGACTGAAGCTCTTGTCAATAATAGCAATTTCCTGGTGGACTGCAATGGTATGTTTCTACCAATATAAAAAAAGGGATCCTTAAAAGCACCTCCCCAAAGAGGAAAAATGGTAGGTGCAGCCATTTCTGAAAAAATCTGCTTTTCAGTGCCTTCTTCAGCTCTGTGGTAACCATATTTACATATATAAAGAACAACAGAAACATCATTGATCATCTGTAAGCAGTGTCTTGTCATAGTATAGCAAAAAACATAAAAGATGAAATGATTTGAAAGAATCTGCTTTCAAATTCTAAACCTGTCTGTGTAATACTATCTCAGCCAGAAACAAAGGGCAAAAAGGAGTGACTGGATTAAGAAAGCAGTTTTAAAAGGCATCAAATTGAAGACAGGACATTCAATTGAAGAGAATGAAAATAATGCTGGAAAAATTGATAAAAAATATGCAAGAAGACAATGGTAAACATGAAGAAGAGCCAATCCAACACCACCTCTAAAAAAGAAGTTAAGTGAGCAGTGAATCCTGAGGAGCATAATGGATTACAAAGTTTATTATCCAGGTGGTACACACCTCTTCAAAACATTCTGGCATATCAAACTGCTGCAACTGTGTATCAATGACAACAACTTTAAACAATAAATAGAGGAAAGTCTACCTCTACATCCAGGGAAACAAAACCATTCAAATTTTGAAGGGGAATATCAAAATAATTTCATAGCAGAATACTCCCCCAACTACAAGACGTAACTGGTTCCCCAATCCCAGTTCAGATAGCTAAATAGAGGATATATTGGATTTTATACCCTTTTTTCCCCCCAGGTACTTGGATAAGGAAATGAACTATGAGACTGGCAAGCTGCTGTCTTCAGTTTCTAAAAATTAAGTCTAAGCTTACTGACTAACGGTCATACTGAACAGTATTGCTATAATCTACAGAATATACTCTTATTTTTAATGTAAAACTTAAGTTCTGTCAAGCAAGACATAATTTTTCAAGCAGATGTCTTCAAAACATGTACAAATGTTATGCACACAAAGAAAAGGACATGTACATTATTTTCAGCATTCTGCTGTTTTCACATACAGCAGTAGTATTCATCATCTTCAGCTAGCTCGTCAAACTTTACAAGGCATTAATAAAACACAGAAGTCTATCTACATATATTGGCCATAAGTGCAATATAGAAGGTGGAAAAAAAGAAAGAAAAAAAAAGAAACACACACAACTTTCAAATCCAAATCAAGTGTCCTACTGCGACTGGAAAAGAGACGATACAAAAAGATTTTTTAAAAAATCTAATTAACCTATGATCACAAATCTGTAACCCTCTGAAACAATTTGTTGCTACCTATAAAACAGAAGTAAAAGGAAAAGGCAGTAGAAAAAAATAAACATTAACTCAAGAAGATATAAAATGGAAGAAGGATAGAAGATAAGATTTTCAATTAAAAGGTAAATTGTTAGTTTGCTTAGGACTTAGAAGGTTTTAATACAGACTAAAGAGAGAAGTACATACTATGGTAATATGGTCTAATGTCCTTTAAATACTGGATTCCTAGAAGCCATTTTAAAGCATGTATTTTAAAATGGCACATAATCATATCTTAGGCTTTCAGCAATTGTGAGTCTACCATATGATTAAGCTGTTGCATATTTAATTGTCCTTGCTACTATAAGTGTCCAAGAATCTAAAGTGATATAGCCCATTCTACCTTACTTCCACATCTTCCAGTACTATCAGATATCATCATCAAGTGTTTAACCAGTAACATGGATTTACACATACAGAACTCGTTTCAGAAACTCAGTGAACCACTGAAAACAAAATACCCATGTGACTTAGATTTTTATTATTTGCAGAAAAGGGGAACAAGGGAACCACTCCACATTTAATTCTGCTTATCTGAAAATGTATTGCAGTATCCTTGCTATTGGGTTTGACATTTGCAGAATGAGTCAGGTGTGAACTTCCATCACCTAAAATGCCAAGCCTTTAAAATATTTATTAATTTAGGACTAGTTTGTAACAACCAGACATAACTGCTAATGACTCCCGCTGCAAATTAAATAATAAAAAGATGATGGCTGACATGGAAGAAAATACCTTTCATTGGACAGCAACACAAGTACTAACCAGAGTACTTCTATCATGTGTTTGCTAAGAACTTGGAGTCTACTTACCTGTTCTACAGAGCATGCCCTGCAGCTGCTGACATATTACATTTTGGTTAGTACTAACCTGTAGCACTGGTACAGTATTTAAATAGCCTATTCACAAAGTATTTAGAAGTGAATCAAAACAGTTTTACTGGAAACAAGTGTTAACATTACAAATAATGAGTACATAAAAAAAATATTTCAAAGAAAAATAGGCTGGATTTCCAGAATGCTCAGCATTAGCCTTAACTCTGCTCTATTCATGTCAGTAGGAAAAAAAAAAAAATCCAAAGTACATCTTATTTTAATCTCTCTGCTCACAACGTTAAATCTGAACCAGTGTTCTCTTCTCTCCTGAGACACCTTATATATCTTCTAAATCTAGCTATTGCAGTTAACACAGAGGATCCAGTTTTCTTTGCTTCTTGCATAGAAAGATATTACGTATGTTTTGATGGAAACACTATGGCTAACATTTATTTTTTTGTATTAATGAAACACCACATACTTTTTTTGTAGTGTTTCATATTATTTACTTTTCCATTATTTATGAGTGTGACGTTGAAATCTTTCTTTGAATCACACTGTGCCTAGCAGTAGATCATTGAATAGAAGCAGGTCACCTTACCTCTGGAAAACTTGTATTTTTGGTACAGTGCCACGCCCACCTACCATATGCACGTTTACTTTAGAACTGAATGTAAACTCAGTCAAAACCAAGGAAGTAAAATCCTCCTAGCAACTGAGACAATCCCAAATATTAATTTTCTTCAAAATACTAGAACAGGTTCAACAAAACAGAAGAATAACCTATGGATATTATTTAGGCTTTTTGACGTAAACAGAAATCTGTGTCAGCACCCTTGGAAAGCAACATGTGAAAGCAAAATGTGAAATTCCATGATTTATAACCAAATCATTTACTTATCAATTTCTGTGATTTGACAATCATATTTCATTCATTGAAAACAAAAAATACTTCCTTACTAACACCAGTCATTTAAAAAAATTGTATACATACTGATTTAAGAAGAAAATGACCAATACAGATTTCTGTAAAAAACCCTGTATTTTCTTCTCATATAACTTGTTACTGTAATAAAACAAGTAAAATATTTTATGTTAATTTTTCTTAACCTTTCTAGCCCTTTGACTCAAAAGGAAATTAAGTCAACTGACAAAAGTTCCCAGGGCTATTCTGGGGCTTAATAAAATATTCCACTATACAAGGGAAGGAGATTAAAAATATCAGCAGGTCCTCACTCCCAAGGCAGTCTTAGGATAGCCACAGAAAATAAGACAATGTCAGAATTTCTTCAGAATTTAATCATCATTAAGAAGTGTTTCTGAACTTTTCTACTAAAACAATTCAAAAGAACACACACGGAACAGAGATGTAAAATGGTCTTTAACGGTCTGTCTGCAGATACCAGAATTCACAGATTTTACAGAGCAACAACAAAACAAAAGCAAGTCTCTGACTAGTTTTATAACTGGCATTCAAGATCCTATAAGCTATCATCTCCCAAATTTCAGACTGCCATGGCAATTAAGAGCTATAAGAAATAGAGAGATTCACAAGTACCATTAATTGAAAGATGCTGAAGTAGGCATATAATGTAAAGACAGGCTTCCCAAACTGACAACTCACTATGAAGAGCAAGTAAAAGGATAACCATACAATGGAATATGTCTGTTGGTGTGACTAAGCCACCAAACCCTTTTAATCATAGTTTATACTAACACCACTTTTTCTTCGGCAAAGCTGTGACTATGTTCAACCTTTTGCCAACACGGCATTGACAGAGGTATAACACCATCTTTAATATTACTATACTCACAAGAATTTACAAACATGTACACTTAGCCTTAGGAGGAAAACTCCTCCCATGTTATACGGGGAGGAGCATAGCAAGAAACTGGCAAGAACAGGGTACAGAGAACTACTTCTGCCTTCTAGACGCAAAGTTTAAAAGTTTGGAAATACTGGCCAAGAAGCTGGGATCCCAAATAAGGATTCAGTGTAATGCTCTCTGTTGAAATAATAACATCTTTTTATCGGGTCATTAACTGATTCTGTATCATGTCTGCATTTGGAAACTCAGATCTCTAGCTGCACACCTGAAGAATTCTTTAAACAGGCATAAACTTAATGAGCAAGGGCTCTAAACAAGTGTTTTCAAAAATGAGGTAGAACAATAGTTACTCCTTTACATACAAGTTTATACTTTAACATAAATTAACATAAATTAAATTCCTAAGCTATTCCAGAATAAATAGTTTTATCTGAAAAAATAAAAGATGTGCTATTTCAAAACTGCAGTTCATGCAGAAGAAATTAATTCTAGGTCATACAGTTCCTCTACAACTATTTTTCTTCCTCGTCTTGGATCTGTTTCTACTTGCAACATTCTTCTGGCTTATTAAAGGTTTATAATTGAGACAGAGATAAAAATGCCTATTACAAAGAGCAACAATTATTAACTGCTGTGAAAATAAACTGGCTTGTGTGTAACTTATGGAAAGCAACAGATGGCCAAATAGGGGATGCTGAAAGAAGGAACATCAGAGTTTTTGTTGCTCACTTTGCTTCTCCACCCCAAGGAATATTATTAACAGAAACTGCAAGCATTTCTCCAGTAATATCTAACTGCACAGAGGAATTTGTCCTGGAAAAAGAGATATATGAAATAATTATATACTGCAAAGGCATATTTTAAAACGTTAAGCCAAAGTCTTGGAGTTTTAAACTTTTTTTTTTTTTTAACACAATTCTATATTAATGAAGTCCCTCCACATTCATTATGCTCCTTGATACCATTTTGCTTGCCAGTGCTGCTCAATCCCTTCCCCTTTCCCCAGAAAGTTCTTGTAAGAGGTAAAATCATTTAAAATTGCAGGAATCCAACATTCCTGCTAACAAGCAGAATCAGCTAAGAGGCAGACTTCAAGCACAGATGGAAAAGTAAGTTAAAGAGAGATGAAACATTGATTTAGCAAGTTCTCTTGAAAGTACAAAAAACCTTTACTTCAAAAATACTGAGCAGTACCCATCATCCATTGCTTCATTTGCTTAGAATTGCAATGACAAACAATACCAGTATTTGCTTAAAAGAAAGACGTTTCCTGTGGACCAAGTAAACCACTAACAGGTAAGGAAAAGAGAAACCCGAGAGCCAAAAGGGAAAAGAGCAGGTCATTCTATTGGTTTCTTTTCTTAAACATGAACTACTGTTAATTAAAGAAGGATCAATTTACACAACTGAGAGTGACAGAAGTACAGCTGTACTTACTTTAGGTACACTACTGGATCGTTTACCATGATAAAGGAGGGTTGTACTGTAGTCAAATATACAAATAGGCTCCGCTACTTTATCTGCACCAAGTTCCGAACATTGATGTAGTTTACAGATCTTGATGAATAAAGCTTGCGTTGCTTATTAATAACCAATTTCTTTTTTGCTGACAGTACTGATGCTAAGCAAATAGAAGCCGATATTCTCAAAAAACCTGAATACTTCTTGTACAATAATTCTGAATTAGTTTTTCCTCAAAAACACTACCCACTTTGAGCCAGGTACCCAGTTCCCAAACTCCACCCATTCAACAGGAATTTCTCTCGTCCTGCTCAGGTCCTTATAAAAACTGCTGAGCTGAAGGCTAAGTGAATCTAAGCACACACTCCCAAGCATTCATGCAAAGAGAGAAAAGCAGAAGACAGTATGCTTTCATATGTTCTGGACTAAAATTATTGCAGAAGACTAACAGATTAATTACCAGTTGTATACCAAAATTAACAAGGATGAATTCAGCCCTTTAAATAGCCATGGAAAAAAAGAAAAATCGCAGTGATATATCCTAACACAACAATTTCGAAATAAACTTGTACCTGACAATGCTACATCTGGATGCCATTATCATGATTTCATCATTGATTAAAATTGTTTTATCACACACTAACTCCAGTCACAAGGAAAAGCTCAGCCCAAATCCTACAAAGATTCAAAACTATGCTATCAAAACAGACAGCAAGCAGATATGCTCATACTCCATCAAGGAACAAATATTCACCACCACCACATTTCTGAACACACAACATTGGTAGGATATATGTGGGCAGCTGAAGCTGCCAAACTTGGCCTACATCCATACAACAGAATTTAGATGGTGTTTGCAAAAATAAAAAATTCCGTAACGTGATTCATACACATAGTCACACCTAAATAGATCCTGATACATTCTGGATCAAAGCCACCAAAACATAAAAACCAGTGCAAAATTCTCCTTTTTCACTGGAAAAATCTGGGTCCTCATATACCTCAGTCCACAAAGATGTGACAAAACTCTCACACACTGATGCTAGAAGTTAGTAGAACCTCCTCAACTACCTTTGTCTAAATAGTATGGTATGAGAAAGAGAGACGGAGTGTCCTGAAACATCCAAGTCTTGTCAGACACTAGCAACAGCTATGCAATAAAGACTCGGTAGGACCAGACAGCCTGCTTTTTAAAATACCAACTCTAAAAACTTATGAGCTGAACAAAAGTTGTAGTTACTCCAATTCCACTGGAAAACATAATCTCACTTGAAATACCAGATTCAGCACCCAGAGACTGTTGGAACCTAAGATCTTTTGGCCTCAAGTGCCTAAAATCTACTCTCAAAGTAAACACCACATGTTGCTACTCCCATTAAACACAAAAATTCAGACTCCAACACATCCTGGTGCAAAGCAAAAATCTGGACGCGAGACCGTGCCAAATCCATCAGATCCTTGTTCGCAAACATCTACGTTCAACTGCACAGAAAAAAGTACTGAGCCATACCCAGATGACTAGGGAAATCTGCACCTTCTTAAATCCCGGCCCTAGAGACCCTGGAAAGGTTAAGCTTCATTTTCTTACTTAGATTTCCAAAACCTTTTTTTTTTTAGATTAGACAGTTTTCCTGTACTTTTTTTTTGTCCTATGGTTCGATTGATTCCGCAAAGGTAGAGGGGAGCAGCTGGTGAGAACTAAGGATGTCACAGTAAGGAACAGGTAACACTATGATGGAGATATCTGGACCATGCGGTAGCCTCACCTCCTGGATTCGCCTGCGGGCCCGCTGCAGCACCTCCTCATACCCCTTCTGTCGCAGCTCACTCAGGCTCTCATAATACTCTTCAGGGTCGTCAGTCTCAGTGAAGAGTACCTGGGAAAGGATCTTCCAGCCGCAGCTATCCAAGCTGTGGACCAAGTAAACTTGCAGTTTGTAGCAGAGTGTGTCCATCTCCTGCTCGGATAGCTCCGGGGCTCCAAAGAGCACCGTCCACATGCCCGAGGGCTCCTCGGGGAAGGCAGGCAGGTAGGGCTCCAGCTCCGAGTTCACCGAGCACAGCTGCTGGTGCACAGCCCGCAGGTCTTGGAAGGAGAAGAGGCCGGCCCAGCTGCACTCCTCCCCCGCGGGCTCCGCGTCGGGAGCGGCCGGCTCGGCTGCCTGTAGCGGCGAGGGCGGCAGAGACAGCGCAGCAGCCGCCTCCTCCTTCCCCAGCTCCAGCACTTCTATCTCTTCGGCGGCACCTGCCGTCTCCGGGCCGGGCTGCGGCCTCCGGGCCGGGCTGCTCTTGGCGCGCTGCGGGCCCTTCGGCAGCGCCTCGGCCGCCGCGCTCCGCTCGGAGCCCCGCAGCCCCGTCTCGGTGCGGGGATGCGAGGAGCCCCGCAGCAGGCCGGAGTCCGTGCCCCAGGCCGGGCTCCTGCGCACCGTGGGGCTGCCGGCCTTGGGGGCGGCTCTGGCCTCGGGGCCGGCGGAGCCACCGCGGCGAAGCTCGCGGGAGCCGCTGCGCTGGCGCTGCGCCGTGCGGTTGTGGCAGGTGATGGCGAACTTGCCTTCGATCTCGTTCCAGGCCACGATGAAGACGAACTTGTGCTTCTCCCGCTCCTGGAAGGCGTGAGGCCTGACGGCCACCCAGTCGGCCTCCAGCGTTTCCTCCAGGGCGAAGGCGGACATGGCGCTGCGCGGCCTCCCGCACCCGCACACAGCCCCCACCCTCCCCGCTCCCGTCCCGTCAGCCGCCCCCGCCTGCCCTGCCGCGCGCCGGCCGGCAACGGCTCCCCGCAGCCCCGCGCGCCGCCTCACTGCCCACCATCAGCCATCTTAGCGGCGGGAGGACGGGGAAGGCGCTGAGCGGGGAGGATGCGCCGGATCCCCACCGGAGCGGCGAGGGAGGTGGGGGGTGGGGAGGGAGGACAGAGAGGAATCACCTCCTCTCTGCTCGGAGCCCGCCGCCGAGGAATGCCACCGCCGCCTGTGGTCATCGACCTGCCGCCGCGGCGGACAATACCCGGTGCCCCCGCACAGGTACTTCACGCGCGTCACGTGGGGCAGGATCTGTTTACAAGCGGCAGTGGCGCTGCGGCAACACAGCCCCGGCCCCGCCCCGCGGCCTCCCGAAGCCCCTCCCTCTGTCTGCCGTGCGCCCTCCCCATTGGCTATTGCCCTGGTTTGCCCGGCTGAGGGAGATGGGCGGAGCTTCACGCCCCGCCTCTCTCCGTCTCCGCCGGCCACGCTCGCGGTCTCCCTCCCGCCCGCCTTCCTCGCGCTCCTGTGGTGGGCGGGGGAGGATGATGTCACGCCCCTTCCCTCGGAGATACAACGCGGCCGTTTGGGCGCCGCGCACTGCATGCTGGGAAGAATGGGTGCCGGACCGGGGCCGATACGGGATGGGGTGGGGCCCGGCGGTTGCGCGGGAGGGGAGCGGAGCGGGGCCGAGCCGAGCCGAGCCGAGCCGAGCCGAGGGAAGCGGGCTGTAAGGATGAAATCTGCCACCTCTGCCGTGCCTGCACCGTGGCTCCCGGGGGCAGGCTGGGGGGCATCGGCCTCAGCTCTGGGCAGCTTCTGAGGCAGCGCTGGCCTTGCCGTTAGCTCCCTGTCAGCCCGATGGGGCACGGTGGTTTCAGCGGTCCTGTGCTGCAGCTCCCCTGGCCACGCTCCACCAGCCTGCAGCTAGTGCTGCTTTCCAGGGCCTCTGCCCCCCAGCTGGCAGAAGGTTTTTAAGTATGGAGGTACATGCAGGCAGCAGATCCTCCCACAGGGAAATGATTCCTGCAGAGGATTTGCCTCTGCTTTTCCTGTAAAGTGGTTTTCTGCATGGTCACAGGAAAGGGTGTCATGCTTCAGCAGCTTCTTTGAGCTGTATTAGTTAAGTTTGATGAGAGATTGACCCAGAATACTTCAAAGATCTGTTACCAAGAGCGCCTAACAGCGTGCGTCGCAGCGGAAGTTTGCACTTGTGGTTAGACTGCAAAAGAGTGCAGCATCTGTGATGAGACCTGGAGACAAGGACATGCTCTGAAACTGCTGTCTTGGGCAATTGTGTACCTTTATAACTGAAGATAACTGCACAGAGATACGACATTTTATGCTTATGCTGGCCAGTCCTACTTAAGAATTGCGGTGTTCTCCGAGGTTTCCAAGTGTACTGCAGAGCACGTAGGTTACAGTAAGGCAGCACAGGCAACTCTCATAACCATGTCTGAATGGAATGATTACTTCCAAGACCAGGGGCCAGTTTTCTGGTGCCCTTCAGGGTACTCCATTTCTCCTCTTGTATAGATAAAAATATTTCTTACTAAAACAGTGTCAAAATACTTGCATCAAAAATAAGATCAGTACACAATATGCATTGGCCCGTCTGTGGTATTGTTGTCCTGCTGCAAATTAGAGGAAGCACTGGGGAAATAAAACATTCTCAATTGAGTTTGCCAGAGAAGCGAGAGTGAGTCACAGCTTTTTCTAAAGTTACTGCATTGACTAGCATCCTGTCCTTGGAGGCTGAAGTATTTGAGGAGGGCCTCTGGCAAGCCAAACATTCTCTGGTCATTAACAAGGCAACCTCGTATATGGAGGAGAATCAAGGTTATGTCTCAAATATTCAAAGTCACAGCTGTTAGAAAAAGGGAGGAAATTGTGGTTCAGCAGGCAAAGAAAAGACCGTATCTGCATTCTAAAGCTAAGGGTGATGTGTGCCATACATCTTGGAGAGCAGCATTCTTTTCTGTTACTGTAAATTTAGGCACGAGATCAAAGCACCTGTGAAGTGATCTGGAAGATTTTATTATACCCCATGTGAAGTGGCCAAGCAAGCAAGCAAAGAATACATTGGTGGAAGAAATACAGTCTCTTTCTGTTACGTATTCAGCAACAAATTTTCAGTACATGAATGTAAGCAGCAATCCAATTTCGTCTGTAGTAATGCATGAAAGTAAAATTAAAACAATGAAGATGTAACAATGTATGTATATGTCCAGGCTTAAGATAATTAAACATGATTTCAAAATTCCTTATCAAAGGATCAGAGTCTCAGTATTTCAGGTACATTACTGTAGAGGCTGAGGTCTTTGAAGCAGTATTAGCCTGGCTGTTCTCAGATAGCAGAGGGGCAAGCTGGTATGATTTAAAGCAGATGCTGGGTAAATATAACATTTGGAAGCTGGCTGAAAAGTAGTCTGAAAATCACTCGGCTACAATCAAGTTCCTGATAGGCCTCTTTTCATGCAGCAGAAAAGTTGTGCCATCAGCTCTCAAGAGCTATTATACTTTGCCAAAATTGTACCCTTTCAGAAAAACCTGGAAGTAGACAACAATTTTTCAAAATCACTTTATCAAGGAGCATTGAGTAGTCTTCGTAGTAACTTCTGTACTGGGGGACATGCATAACTTGTCGTTCATAAAAATATAAAGGGCAGGCTTTTCAGATGTTGGTGAACTGTTCTTAAGGGTGGTTAAAGGAAATACATCAATGATGTCTACTAAATAAACCAGCAAAAAATTAAAATTACATTCTTAAAGGTCTTAAATTGCCTTCTGAACAGGGCTTGTGGTGAGGCGCACTCTTCATCACTAAGCTGGAGTGGGTTAGGTAGCTCCCAATCAGCCTGACCTGCAGTTGATTTCCACACTTTAAAAAGGTGCCAAGTTTGCGGCAACTTAAAGAAGTACTGGGGAGTGTCTCTGAAAAAAACCTGAGCTGTCTGGAGAGAAGGGAACTGCTGCCACGCTGCTGCCATGGACATGGCACTTTGACACAAGAGGATGTCATTGCTATCACAGAAACTACACACGTGAGAAGCCTAGTTAACTTTACCAACAGGGCTGTTGGAAGTAGCAGTTACTCAGCCGACAAGCTGTATTATTACGTTTTATAGACCCAAAGCTTTCTGAGAGCCACAAGCGTCCTGTCACTGGTGAGCTGAAATGTAAGGTTAGGAACTCAATTGATGTCCTTTTTTTTTCTTTTTTTCTTTTTTCTTTTTTTTTTCTTTTTTTTTCTTTTTTCCTTTTTTTCTTTTTTTTTTCTTTTTTTTTTCTTTTTTTTTTCTTTTTTGTAAGAACTGGGTGAAGCGCCAGAACTTTTAAGGCAGGGAGTACTTTGAGTCATTGCTATCCCTGGGCAGTCTCCAAGCAGTGATATTTAGTAAGATGTTGAATTAGTAAGCCAGTGAAGTGTAGGTTTGCAAACTTCCAGGAGTTACTCTGTGCTGCTTCTGCCTTGCAGTATCCTTTCATTGAGCCTGTATCTGCTGGTTCTCAGACATGATCTCAGTGCAGGTTGGTGTTGGGAGAACAAGGAAACTACAGAATCCAAATTCAGCACAAAAGGTAGCCTGCCTAGGCAGATGCATACATAATAGATGCAGAACCAGGCTGGTGATGGAATGAAACCCTATGGAACTGCATGTATGTACCTCCTTGCTTATGCGTGGGGTGGGTTAGTAATTGCCAGACATAAAAGGTTGGGTCCTCTGTGGATTGAATAACCTGAACCACTGCAAAGTGATCTCACCCAATGGTGCCCAAATTGTCTTCTGCATGCTGATGTTATGAACAAGAACAGAAATACTTCTCTAAGTGTTTGTAGAAACATTCCAGCACCTAGTGTGTGACTCCTACAGCGTGCTGCAGGCTGAACTGAAATTACACCCTTCTGGATCTGAATCTTTAAACATCTTGAATAAACTAGCTTTAGTACAAAGCGTTTCTTGAGAAAACCAGGTCTCATCTGGAAAGCTCGATTTAAAGTTTGATCAGTTCCAAACTACTGCTGTTGCAAGATGATTTCCGTCCAAACACAAGGCTATTGTATTCTCAGTTAACCAGCTGTGCAATTCCTTAGAGTAGTCAAAATGAAGGGGGGGAGGATATTCAATAGCATGCTTCAAAGTACTGTTGCATCGACAGTGTTTTTAGGTGTCCTGAAATTGCTATTAAGTATCGTGCTTCACACAGCTATGTTGGACAAGCATTCTTAATATGTTTCTGTTGATAGTATGATTCAAATTTAATGTGGGCAAGCCAAATACCAATGTCTGTTTGTTGTTAATGGGAGTCTTCTTTCTGGCAAAAGTTTTAAGAGTGTGTCTGTGTGAAGTGAGACAAGAAGTTGGCTGCATTGGAAGACTTTGTGATGGCTTAGTAGCAATGAAACATCCACCCAAAAGCATACTTTCTAGTAATAGTTTTATCTGCACTTGAAATTCTGGAAGTGACTACCCTTAACAACTTTGAAGTAAGAGATCTGTGGTAGTTTCCAAGGACGAGGAATTGCATTGTACAGCAGAACCAGTATAGCTGCAGTACATGTGATAGCCCATCCATTTTATGGAGGAAAACTGTATACTTTGGATATTTATGCTGGCTCTAAAGTGAAGAATTTTCTGCAACTAAATATTATTGCAGTTGTAGAACGGGGAGTTATTACTGTGTGATAAGCTTTACAAATGTGTGATAAACTGAACATGTAATATAATCTCTCATTTTCTGCTGAGAGGACCCAGTAGCTTAAATAGAAATCAATCTTTCCTTGAAAGGAGTCATTCATAAAAGTTAATCTCTCTTCTAGCCAAACAAGTACACTGGCAAAGTTAGTTTGTCTGTTTAAGTGAAAGGCAGAATGAACTTAATGGAGTAAAAATTATGTTGGTAATAGTCAAGAATCCCTCTTTGAAAGCTCAGATGATACAAAAAACTAAGTTTCCAATTTAAAAGTGCCATTGCAGTGGGAAAATTCTAAGTTTAACTCATAAGAATTTTACTAAATTGCATGAAAGTTATCAGTAGTCTCTGTGGTTGATAAAAAACCAGCTTGCAACAAGAGAGGCAATTGGAGCAGTCCTGTCTTGCAGGCTGGATGAGTTGGGAGTGATGGTGCTTGCGGCTGTCTTTAGTAGTTTACAGAGCAATTCATCAACTTGTTTGTTTACAAAAACTATATTCTTACGTGCTCCACCCAAGTACATGGGGATAGGGAAAATGATCCTGATGACAAAGAACAATTCGTAGCTTTGAGAAATACAAAGTTTTTTAAAAGTACTTGATTTTTGCTTTAAGGGCAAAAATGCAAGAAATATTTCTAATGTAAAGAAAAAATTTATTGTCATGCTTAATATCTCATAATTATACAAAGATAATTTTATCAAACAGTTCCCTAAAAGTTCTATGTTCTTTGAGGACAAGAGTAAAAACTCCAGTCATAATATTTTGAGATTTCTCAAAATATTGATCTATAAAGAAAATGCCCACTTAGCTCCAAATACAGTGTACTGAGCTGCACAGCAATATAAAGACTGTAGTGGAGCATTGGAAGCTATTATTCAGGGAAAGAGGAAGCAGTATGTTTAGCCACATCCACAATTCAACTGAAATCAAGAACATTTGTAACTACGGGGGAAAGCCACAAACCACAGAACAAGCATTGAGTTGTAACAGATGAAATACCTACATGAATCTAAAAAAAGGAAATTATAGTTCCTGTGGTAGTGAATACAATCTGCCTTCTGATCAATCAGTGGAATGAGAAAACAGTTTAGATGTTTTTAAGTAGCCTTAGAGGTCCATCGTCTCTTTCCCTGATATACTGATGGAGGGATCAATAGCCTGACAATCCTGGTCTGTCTGCAAGATCATAGCAGGCCTATACTAAAATAATTTGAATGTATGGAAAAAGATTTAACTGAAAAAATCTGGATTGCTTTTTGGGTGAAAAGAGTGGGTTGAATACCTCTTAGCTTTTGACCACTGTGTTGAGTTTATGTGAGTTTTGGTAGCAGGGGGCTACAGGGGTGGCTTCTGCGAGCAGCTGCCGGAAGCTTCCCCTGTGTCCGACACAGCCAATGCCAGCCGGCTCCGAGACAGACCCGCTGCTGGCCAAGGCCGAGCCCATCAGCCACAGCAATAGCGCCTCTGGGGTATTTAAGGAGGGGGGGGGGGAAACCCAACAGTAATTGTAGCCAGAGAGAGGAGTGAGAAGATGTGAGAGGAACAACTCTGCAGACACCCAGGTCAGTGCAGAAGGAGGGGCAGGAGGTGCTCCAGGCACCAGAGCAGAGATTCCCCTGCAGCCCATGGAGAAGACCAAGGTGGAGCAGATATCCCCTGCAGCCCATGGAGAAGACCATGGTGGAGCAGATATCCACCTGCAGCCAATGGAAGACCCCACACCGAGCAGGTGGATGCCCAAAGGAGGCTGTGACCCTGTGGGAAGCCCATGCTGGAGCAGGCTCCTGGCAGGACCTGTGGCCTGTGGAGAGAGGAGCCCACGCTGGAGCAGGTTTGCTGGCAGGACTTGTGACCCCGTGGGGGACCCACGCTGGAGCAGTCTGTTCCTGAAGGGCTGCACCCCGTGGAAGGGACCCACGCTGAAGCAGTTGGTGAAGAACTGCAGCCCGTGGGAAGGACTCAAGTTGGAGAAGTTGGTGGAGGACTGTCTCCTGTGGGAGGGACCCCACGTTGGAGCAGGGGACGAGAGTGAGGAGGAAGGAGCAGAAGAGACAATGTGTTATGAACTGAATGCAACCCCCATTGCCTGTCCCCCTGTACTGCTCAATGGAGGGGAGGTAGAGAAAATCAGGACTACAGGTAAGCCTGGGAAGAGGGGAGGGGTGGGGTAGAAATGCCTTTAGATTTAATTTTTATTTCTCATTATCCTACTCTGATTTGATTAGCAATAAATTAAATTAATTTTCCAAGTTGAGTCTTTTTTTGCCTGTGCTGGTAATTGCTGTCCTTGTCCTTATCTGAACACACAAGCCTTTTATCATATTTTCTTCCTCCCTGTCCAGCTGAGGAGGAAGGTGATAGAGCAGCTTGGTGGGCACCTGGTCAAGCCAAGATCAGGTGCCCACCACCACCACTTATTTTGTGATCCTAGCATCTTCCATAAACATGTAAGCTCTTGTTCCTTTGGTCTGAGGGAGGAAAACTTTGAATGCTGCGTGAGTCATTTATATTGCCAGTATGTTTCCAGGCCATCTGACCCCTGCAAGATTCTGCAGTGCTTATGTCACTGCATTATACGCTGGTTGAGATGAGCATAATAGACTGTTGTAAGCACAGCCAATACTGTCCTTGGGTCACAATTTGGATGGTAAAATTTCTAAATACATCCTCTAAAAGGCTAAGACTACATTGAGTAATAGACCTAAATTATTCAATTACATGATTAAAGGGTAAGTGTGCCATTTTTAGCCCATACTCAAGAGGTCTTAGCTCGAATCTGATACATTTAATCTATTAAGGTGGCAAAAATCTGCACTCAGCCAAGAAAGCATCAGGATTTGTTTGCATTGTTTGTGACTTTCAAAGCTGTCTTACCAGACAAGGAATTTGACCTCCAAGCAAGACAACACCTTCAGGGAGTTACAGGAGATGTGTCTTTTGCTTAATCCTCTAAGCATTCGAAGCATGATCAATTATCAGATTAAGTATCTGATTTATAAAGTCACAAGAACAGTGTCATAATTTTTTTTCACCCCAATTTTCCGATGTTTATTATTCTGCTCCTCATTCATACAGGTCAGGGAAGCCTAGGGATACTTAACTGATTTTCTTTATTATTTACTCACTGTCTCAAGGATGCCCAGTGCATTTCGAGTCACTTGCTGGCCTCACCACAGAAACAAGTTTGTCTCCAGGCTGGAGGTAATCTCCCTGCTATTTCAGCTATACTCTTCTAAATACCCAACCTGCTTATGTTAAAGCTGTCTTGTACACATTTGTGCAGGATTCAGTCACAGCTCTGGCTGCAGTGTAGACACACTTGAAGCCTTTGAAGAGCAGGATCTTAAAAAATTCATTTTTGGTTGGTACAACAGCAACAGAGTATGCTAAGACAGAGGCAGAGTTGGGGCAGAAGCTAAAACACAAGGCAGACTAACACCAGTCTTTGGAACATAAAAAATATTAGACTTGTATGATGTTTACTAAGCACAGAGTATTTTCCTAGGCATTTTGAAATTCTTTCTGCTAGTAAAGCACTAGTCAGCAGGCTACAGCAAAGTTTAAAGTCTTGCCAGCTTTTGAGCAGAAATAACTACTGATAGCAGTGATAATTTGGCAGATACGTGTTCCAGGATTTTGGGATCCAATGAGATTGGAGACAGTTCAAGACAGATGACAGCCTGCTGGGTAAAGAAATGCACACTAGTGAGAAAGTCCTGCAACAAAATTCTCCAGAGCATTATGGGAACACTCCACACAACGGCACAAACTCAGCTTATGGAGTGAAAGGTCACAGTAATGCTGCTGACGGTACAGGCAAGCCTTCATCCTGAGCATTCATATCAAAGCATGTCAGGATGAGACCTCTGCATCTAGGAGATCCGAGATGTTCTCCTCTACGTATCAGTAGAAGGCCTGACATTTAGCTTCACTTACAAAAGAAGTTCTTATCCTGATTAAACTGTTCTGGAGAAATACCGGATAGCATCAGCTGCTGTCAGTAGACATAACTACACCCGAAGCTGCTACATACTTGAGTCTGATCCAGTTACTCAGTACAGGAGAAACAGATGGTATCTTCATCTGGTTCCATCTTCAGCTGAATTGCCATGTGATACCACAGCCAGCGCCGAGGAAGGGAAACAGTCCTGGTAAAAATAAGTCCAAATCTTCCATTGAGGGTCCTCCATGCTTCCCAGTGGGTGGATAAAAGCCCTCCTTAAATCCAGATGGTCAGATTTTGAAGAGTAACAAAGTCCAGGAGATATCATATGGAGCTATAATTTGTAGTTTAAATGAGAGTGATGAAGGAGAGATGAGTTTTGTTTCTTTATGTAATGTCACTGGGCATTACTGTTTGGCAAGCCTCTAAGTATGCATTCTGTAGTGAAGAAGCAAAATTCAAGGATGTGGGATGGGAGAGGGCATAGTGTTAGAAATAATACACATTTCTGTATCCAAATAACGTTCAGCATTTGTACAAAGTGTTTGGTTCTGATTCTTTATTACTGTCATGTGATTGCTGATTAATAGCTGGGCTGAAAGAAAAGCAAGCTTGTAAAAAAGGATAACAGCAGCTTTTATTTTTAGAAATAATTATTTGTCCTCTCAACCGGTATCTCAAACTCTTTGCTCAAAAATTCACCTTCTGATTCTGGGCCCTTCAGAATAGAAACAAAATCCATATCATTACATTATAAAGTTGTTTGTAGGCAGAAATGAAACATAGCCTTTTAAACTGAAATTAGAAGGTTACCTGTGTCAGATTTTATGCTATTATTCTCTAGCCCATTTAATGAGTCTTACTGTTTTCAGTTCTTACATTTATGCCTCAGGCAAACAATTTATTCTATGAGCAATGGAACATTCAAAACTATTTTCTTACAGGTTTATGTTCTATACCCTCAATTCAATGCCCTAACTCACCCTGCACCCCCCAAGGCGCCAGCCCATCTGGGTAAGCATCAGTATGTGCTATGACTCATCTAAAGCTATGTTATTATAGGTATGTGTGTCTTGGTTGGTCAGCTGATACAAAGCATAAGCTGTGTGTGTATGTTAATGGCACATTTTTTTTAATCTTGTAAAAAATACATTTACCCATTGACACTGCACCATTTGAACCTCTTGAGGTCTCATCCAATCTGAATCATATTGTGATTCAACATCATTAAAATTAATTTACCTTTGGATACTTCAGCAGTTGGACTCATCCAACCTGAATTATTTTGCAATTCAGTGCAAAAATTGGCCAGCAAGTTCAAATATTATTAGGTGTGGAGTGGCAGGGACACAGACTGATGGGTGGTTATTGGGTAAGCCTTGTTTTCTCAGAAGATCAGGCTAGAGTAGTGTACCCAGCCATGGGCTCTGAAACTGGCATTTCAGTGTTGCTAGCTCAGGCTCTGCTTCTCATAATACTAAGTTTTACTTTCAGCCTCTGTTCAACAAATTTGCTCCATACCTGACATTACTGAAATGAAACTTAATGACACTAAAATTTATTATCATATATTTTAACAATCACCTATTTGTTTTTAGCATAATATAGCATACATAAGACAAACCAATTTTTGTTATGGTATTGTATATTTGCTTTAAGGCTGTGGTCTTGTTTTCTTTTGCAGAGAAGCTGGTCATCCGTAGCAATAGTTTTTATTAATGATTTCTCATGCGCTTGTGATTAATTACCAGCTGACACCTTTTCCAGCCACTCGTTATTCCTAGAATTGCATCATATGACAAACACATCTTAACATCCTTTGCTGTTGATGCAAGTCCTAAAGAATTCTGAGTTGTTATTCAAGTTCCTGTTGGTAATTTCTTGTCATCATACTGTGGAAAATCCTTTCTGTTTAATTATATCAAAGCTATATTCTGTATGTTTACTCCTTTTGGAGATATTCAGGTTGTCATAACCATAGTTATAAAAAACAGAAGACTAACAATGTTTAAAATAAGGGAGAGATATCTTTTATTAGACAAATATAGTTGAGGGAAAAACATGATCTTTAAATATTGTTAATTGATACTGTCAGTAGCTGTTAAATTCTAGTCTTTTTCCTTTCACTGTTTGCAGGATTCTTTGTGGTAGTATAAGGTTTGTTTTCTTAATGATTATGTTATTTTCTATTTGTTAAACACTGAAAGATGGCCCTGGTGTTTGGGTTTTTCTGCTTGGTAATTCCTTGTTTGTTTACCAACACAAAAAACTCATTTATGCATTAATCACTCTGTTTCCACTTATTTAAAGTATCACTGGTTCTTCTGTAATTAACAGCTCCATTCTTTCAGTGGCTTACTGTTTTCTGTAAGACTTGATTGACTTTAACCTATTCTATCTTTTGATCATTTTCAGCCAAAGTTTTGAATATGTCTGCTGACAGAAACAGACCTACTGAAGATCTTCACCTGTTGCAACTAATTCAAGTCAGCTGCAATGTATTCTGATTTTATTGGATATGTCAGAGGAGTTCAATGTCTTCGATCAAAAATATCTATCACCTCATCTCTTGTTTACCTTTTCTCTAGTGAGATACTAATCATTTATTTCTGGGAATGGATGTTTCACTTGTGACCTCATTAATAACAGGAGACTCCCCATCTGGTGCCTTTGTTTAGCATCCCTTCATTTTAATTTCACAAATTGCATTCGGAATTTTCCTGAGGATTCTGAGTGGTACCAAATGTATTTCATATGACAGTGAAAATTAATGTTTTACTGCAGGACCCTATTTTTAAATTATAGAACTGCAAAAGCTTCAATGCCATTTCAGCCATCAAAAGTATAACTTCAATGTAGCTGATTTGTAATTCCTTATTACAGCTATGTGAATGCAAGCCTCCACAGTCCCTCAAATCTGCATTGTTATTACGCTAATATTTTACAGATGTATGTGTGCTTAACTTTACTGGCCTGAATTGTCTCACTGACTTGAAAGGAACATCTTCTATCCCAAGTAGTATGGCAAATATTTTACATAAGCTATTTCTCTCGACATGTTTGCAGTCAGAGCGGGCACTAAGAAACAGGGGAAATGATCTGGGAAAAGGCTGGTATAAAAAGGGCAGCCTGCAGTGGGGCCATAGGTGGTGGCAACTTACTCGGGGTAGGCTTGCCTAGCTTAGGTGGAGTCAGATACTGCTACTTTTATTACAGAATCAGGAACTATGTCTGAAGGACCTCAACCGATCAGGCAGAACATCCATTCTCCCAGAACATAATCCACTGCAGGTAACTTGTTCCTGCTAGATGTCCCTGCCATGTCTTTTGTGATGTGTCCAACAACAGAGATTTCTCAGTCTTGTTAGGCAAACTGTTATACTGCCAAGTTTTCTTTGCGATGGGAAGATATTTCCTTGTGTCTAACTTATCTGCCTTCTGCAGTTTCATTATTGGGTGAAATCCTTTGGTTCTATATTGGCTAGGAGCAGGGAATAATAAATTGGGAGAGGATGGATGCCTGGGAACCTGACATGCATAGAGAGTCTTTCTCAGGGAAGTGGCTACAGAGAAGACAGTGTGGAATGATGCTGTGGGAAGAAGTGGAGATGCTGCAGTGGCTGCTGAGGCCAGAAGGGAGGGGTAAGCTGCAATGAGGTCACAAACTATACCGTAGTTGTGGACCAGAATCTTGAAGGCAAGAATATGAATGATCTGAACTATAAAAAGGTACTTGGATCTCATCTTGTCATCATAAAAAGAACTGAGTTTTCTCAGGTTTCTGTAACCAAAAGTAAAGGCTCTGAGTTTTAACATAAAGGTCTGCCTTTAACTTCAGTAAAGGCTATCAGGGTAAGAGCAGCGCTTTCCTGGGGACAGCAGAGATGGTAGGGGCTCTTAAATCAGTGAGGAGGGGGAGGTAACCCAAGGAATGACAGCAAAGCCGTCAGAGGAAGAGCACTGGGAAGAAGAAATTAATGAAACAATGACACAGTGTTTATAGAGTCATCTGTGGGGGATGAAAAGATGATAGTGGTATCCTGTGTTAATTAGAAGCTTTCAGCCTCTTTTACTGGAACAAATGAGTCAGGAGGGTCAAAGGTATTTATTTATATGACCCACTATACAATACTGAACAGTTAAAGTCTGGCCAGAGACACCCAAATGTCCTTCAACAAACACCCGCATCAAAAAAAAAACCCCAAACCCAGAAGTTTAAACCTTTATTAACCACAAAGAAAAATGCAGGGAAAGCAGTTGAGGGAGATTTTAAACAGATCTCTTACTTTCCTTTCTCCATAGCTGCAGTAGTCGTCGTTTGTTTTGTATCTTGTAATAAGGGAAACTGTTGTATTTGGCAGCCTTTTAAGTGGTATTAAAGATGGTAATAACTGTTCCTTTTGGACGAAGAAGATAAGATGATGAGCCAGAGCTGCTGTTATTGCTGTTGTAGTAAAAGCCTGAATCTGCGTCCTAAATGATAAATTAAGACAAGCACACACAAAAGGGGAAAGGAAAAAAGGCCAAGTTAGAAAATGCACCTTCTGTTTCTGCTCCTGATTTTAATTTACAGCATTGTTGCTAGTGGAGACTGAGCATAGCACATGGTGACTCCCAAGATTTGGCTTTTACGAGCATTGAGCTGTTTAAAGGCATTGGTTTACTCTGCCTCCCTGTTTTAGACTTGCATTGGTGCTGCCAGAAAGAGTTATCTGGCTGGCTAAGGCATAAGCTGAAGTCATTGGAAGAGGAGCAGAAAGAAGATGATGTTGGGGGAAAAAAGGGGCACAAGTGACGAGATGTGATGGCAGGAATGCACGTTATCTTCCAGCAGCTGCATTTGCTTAAGCTGGAGGAAGAGGCAGTATCATGCCACAGCCCTGTAGGCACTGCTGTAGTCAGGGTATTTCTTGAGACTGAGGAAAGGAGAACCAGAGGGGTCACAGTGGATCTACTTGTTTGCCACACAATCTTTTCATGGTCCTTGGATGGGTACCTGGAGACCTTTCTAGCTTTATCTGCCCTGACTTGTGTGTAGATAATACTGTTTACAGCCTGCTACCTCTGCTCAATATTTATGTTTCCTGGCTCTCTTTCCCTGTTTGAGCTTCTCTCAGGGCATGCGCCTTTGAATATCAGATAATCAGATAATCTGAGCTGCTATTATAGTTTGAGAGCCATGCATAACTCTTCAAATACCGTGATTTGCCATGCTACTGACTCTGTTTTCTTTAAAGAACCATTACACTTTCATTTGAGTGGAAATGGATACAAGGTTGTGATGGGTTGACCCAGGCTGGAGGCCAGGTGCCCCCCAAAGCCGCTCTGTCACTGCCCTCCTCAGCTGGGCAGGGGAGAGAAAGTACAACAAAGGGCTCCTGGGTCCAGATAAGGGCAGGGAGAGATCACTCACCAATTACCATGATGGGCAAAGCAGATTCAACTTGGGGAAAAATTAATTTAATTTATTGCCAATCAAATCAGAGTAGGACAATGAGAAATAAAACCAAATTTTAAAACACCTCCCCCCATCCCTCCCTTCTTCCCAGGCTCAACTTCACTCCCCATTTCTCTCCCTCCTTCCCCCGCAGCGGCACAGGGGGATGGGGAATGGGGGTTGTGGTCAGTTCGTCACACGGTGTCTCTGCTGCTCCTTCCTCCTCAGGGGGAGGACTCCTCACACTCTCCCTCCTGCTCTGGGTCCCTCCTACGGGAGACAGTCCTCCACCAACTTCTCCAACGTGAGTCCTTCCCACGGGCTGCAGTTCCTCACCAACTGCTCCAGCGTGGGTCCCTTTCACAGGGTGCAGCCCTTCAGGAACAGACTGCTCCAGCGTGGGTCCCCCACGGGGTCACAAGTCCTGCCAGCAAACCTGCTCCAGCATGGGCTTCTCTCTCCACAGGCCACAGGTCCTGCCAGGAGCCTGCTCCAGCATGGGCTTCCCATGGGGTCACAGCCTCCTTTGAGTACCTCCACCTGCTCTGGCGTGGGGTCTTCCATGGGCTGCAGGTGGACATCTGCTCCACCATGGTCTTCTCCATGTGCTGCAGGAGGACAGCCTGCCTCACCATGGTCTTCTCCATGGGCTGCAGGGGAATCTCTGCTCTGGTGCCTGGAGCACCTCCTGCCCCTCCTTCTGCACTGACCTTAGTGTCTGCAAAGTTTCTCACATCTTCTCACTCCTCTCTCTGGCTGCAAAATCTGCCCCTCCTTTTGGTTTTTCCCTTAACTGTGTTACCGCAGAGGCACTATCACTGTGGCTGATGGGCTCGGCCCTGGCCAGCAGCAAGTCTATCTTGGAGCTGGCTGGCATTGGCTCTGTCGGACTAGGGGGAAGCTTCTAGCAACTTCACAGAAGCCACACCTGTAGCCCCCCGCTAGCAAAATCTTGCCACAAAAACCTAAAACAAGGGTAAACTTCAACTAGCCCTCATTAACCATTTTCTTCCTTACCTTGGGAGGAAAACCTAATTTTGTAAGACAATTGTAGAATGGTTTGGGTTGGAAAGGACCTCAAAGACCACCTAGTTCCAACCACCTGCCATGGGCAGGGACACCCTCCACTAGACCAGGTTGCCCAAAGCCCCATCCAACCTTGCCTTGAACACTTCCAGGGAGGGGGCATCCACAGCTTCTCTGGGCAACATCTTCCAGTGCCTCACCACCCTCATTGTAAAAAAAAATCATGAAAGTTTATTTCCTGTTCGTGTTTGCTGTGTCTCTTTTAGGATTGAATGACCTCTCTACTTCCCTAGTGTTCAAAACTGTTGGTCTGGCTGGGCTTCCACGTGGGAGCCCAAGCCCTGTGGTTCTCTTCGGCCAGCAGCAAATGTTCTCTTAAACTACCTTTAAGCATGCTTCCCACTCTACTTAGTATTTCCCATCTTTAGCGCACAATTTCAGATTAACTGTATATCTTCATACCAATTGAGCTGGACTTTCATACTTCGGGCAATTTGGGACATGAGTTTCTGCCCCTCAGGCCAGAGCCTTGGTGTGAGGCTAAGGCCCTTCACTCCCTTGGGCTTGTAGGCAAAAGCAGCTGATTTTGTATGAAAAGATTTGAAGAAAACCAAAGACTTTTTTCAATTTTGTTCAAATTTCTCCTTCACTTTGACTGGAAATAAAAACTTTTCAGTGACATTAGATAGAAATGCAAAGGAAATTGTTTTATGTTTTTTGTTTTCCTGCTCAAAGGTCAGAGGAAAACATTTTTATTTCATTATGAAAATTAAATTTTGGGAATCTCTTAAATAATATAAGCATTATCCTTGTGAAATACTGAGCAGTTTCAAATTTATTTTGCTGGAATACTGTGTCTTGTAAGGGACAAAGAAGCAATAGGAACTATTGTGCCTTCCACCTATAAGACAAAAGGGTTTGGGGGCCCAGGAGGAATTAATTGGTGCCTGAATAAGGGCTAAGGACTGTTTTGTAATTAGATCTTCCACTGCCATGAAGGAAGCAGTTTCTCCAATTCAGGCACATGAATACATTTTTCCACCTATGAACTCTGTCAACAAGAGGAGCTGCAGCCCAGAAGGAAATGGAAGGTGTGGCTGTAGAGGGGCAGGAAACTGCTGGGTGGGAATCTGCACTGATGAGTTTGTTGGAGACAGACTGATGGCTCAGAAGTGCACTCTAGGTCATTTTATTGGACTGTAGTCAGTGATGGAGGTGTGAAGCAAGTCAAGAAAAAGGGAGGCTGAAAAAAATGCAGGATATGCTGTGATGCGAATGCATTTTCATGATGGTACATCTCTACCGTTGTGAAACACTGAGATCTTTGGGGAGGACATGGTCAGTGTGAAAGAGGAATGAAACAGAAAGGCTTTCAGAGCACTGCAGCAAGAGGTAAGCAGTTTGTTTCACTCTTTCTTCCTGTTCTACTTTCTGTGCTTTTGCTTTCTTCCTAATCTGATTGTTGATTGCCTCTTTCATCTCTAATTCCATCACTTGTATTCTTGTTGCTTGGCCTTCTTTGGATGCCTCAATTAAAATCTAACTACACTTTTGGATTAAAGAACGGATTTTATCTACTACATTTTCCTTCAACAATGTAATTTGGCTTAAAATGTTTTTGATGTATGACAAAATTGAATTGAAATTTTGACCTAAGATACTTTTAAAATTTCCAAATTGTTTTCTCCCTTGCTTATGAATATGTACATTATAGAGATAACAGTATTTTATTTTCTTATCTTCTTCCTTCAAAAATCACTAAAATTTAAAGCAATAGTCTTTGTGCCTTCATCGTTGACCAGCTCTTCTCTGCATACTTTTTACTTCCATTTTCTTTCATTTCGAAATTGGCACTGCCAGTTGCAGAGGTTATTTCTGATTTCTAGCTACAACTGCCAGTTCCTGTGAGACATTTTGTAGCCTTTTGATTACTGTGTGGGGTCATCTCTGTGAAAGGGACATAAATTACAATGTTGTGGTGGGTTGACCCTGGCTGGAGGCCAGGTGCCCACCAGAGCTGCTCTCTCACTCCCCTCATTCACTAGACAGGGGAGAAAAGGCATAACGAAATGCTTGTAGGTCGAGATAAGGACAGGGAGAGATCACTCACTAATTATCGTCACGAGCAAAACAGACCAAACTTAGAGAGGGAATTCATCTAATTTATTACTAGGCAAAACAGAGTAGAGGAATGAGAAATGAAATCAACTCTTAAAACACTTCCCCCCACCCCTCCCATCTTCCCGGGCTCAACCTCACTCCCGGCTTCAACCTTCCCCCCCGCAGCAGCACAGGGGGACGGGGAATGGGGGTTACGGTCAGTTCATCACACGGTGTTTCTGCCGCTTCTTCATCCTCAGGGGGAGGACTCCTCTCATCGTTCCCCTGCTCCAGCATGGAGTCCCTCTCACGGGGTGCAGACCTTCAGGAGCAAACTGCTCCAGCGTGGGGTCCCCCACGGGGTCACAAGTCCTGCCAGCAAACCTTCTCTGGTGTGGGCTCCCCTCTCCACGGGTCCACCGGTCCGGCCAGGAACTTGCTCCAGCGTGGGCTTACCACGGGCTGGCATGGGGTCCTCCACGGGCTGCAGGTGGAATCTCTACACCCCCTCATCCTTCCTCCATGGGCTGCAGGGGGACAGCCTGCTTCACCATGGCCTTCACCACGGGCTGCAGGGGGATCTCTGCTCCAGCGCCTGGAGCACCTCCTGCCCCTCCTTCTGCACTGACCTTGGTGTCTGCAGAGTTTCTTACATCTTCTCACTCCTCTCTCTGGCTGCAAAAGCTCTCTCTCTAAGTGTTTTTCTTCTTCTTAAATATGTTATCACAGAGGCGCTGATTGGCTTGGCCTTGGCCAGCGGCAGGTCCGTCTTAGAGCCGGCTGGCATTGGCTCTATCAGACACAGGGGGAGCTTCTAGCAGCTTCTCACAGAAGCCACCCCTGTAGCCCCCCCCGCTACCAAAACCTTGCCACACAAACCCAACACAAATGTCTTGTAAGCTCTTGCAATAATAACAGGGAGGAAAATAATAGTATATTCAGTGTTCAGCAAGTACATAGGTTTGTACCTCAACCAAAGTAGTGTCTGGAGCTCAGGGGCAGCACAGATACCCTGAAATACAACGTGACATATGGGTTTGGCTAAATCACTGCATTGTTTCTTCTTTGTAACTTTTTTTTTTTAAAGGAAATCAGGCAAATTGTGTAATTAATTTGTAATATATATGTGGTATATGTTCCAAGATAGTGATTTCAGTCAGTAACAACTTCTACTGTTCTCACTAATACTGTCGCTATGTGCATTCAGTTTGCTTCCTGATAGGCGAGACAAGGAAGGAGCAGGTGAGACTAAGACAGCAGTCTGCATTCTGGAGGTAGCAGTCGGCTGCTTTGGAAGGCACTAAGGAGATCCATTTGCATCAAAACTGAATTCCAACCTAGTTTGTGTGGGTTTTTTTTGTCAACAGTTTTATATAGACATAAAGTACAGACATAGCATTGTGCAACTTTCATAAATCAAGTAGTTGAAGACATTATTTCAATTTCAAAAGCATGCAATGAAACCCCAGAAATTAAACTAGTTGCAGATACATTCCAGATAATCTTCTGATTTTAGATTTTAGTTCCAGTTCCTGTACAGCTTCCCAAATTTTTCTACCTTAATGTTGTTTCTCCATTTTGGCATGAATAATTCATCAGTTTGGAAGGAATCGCAGGGTATTTCCAGTAAAAGAAGAAAATTAAGATGCAGCGAGGTATTTTCTAATGCAATCCAGGGCTTTTAGAGAAGCCGAGCATATTTCTTTGAGTATATTTGAAGTCAAGTAACAGGAGCAACTTTCTCTCTTCTCAGTTGCAAGCCTTTTTCAGCACAGGCAGCCCAAAAACTGCTTTAGTTTTGTTCATGGTCGTGTTCCTGCTGCTGTTTTGCTGGTCGTGTCTTGCTTTTTTTGCCAACTTGTGTGTCTGCATCTGCAGAGCTTCTCTTCATTGCTCTGTTAAAAATTTATACATATGAATGCGCGCACACACACACACACAGAGTTCTGCATTCAAATCAGTCCCATAGATCTGCACTGTTTCCCACACTTGAGAAGAACCCATGGGACCCTACAGCTCAGCTGTTGCCCCACCCTCAGCGTGGCTTAGTCCTTGTGTGACTGATTTGCTGCAATTTTAGTCATTGCTGAACAAAGGGGTCCCTCTAAATTGTTTCCTGAAGTAGGCTAAGTGGAAGATAATTATCATGCCAGCAACTTCAGCAAACTGCTGCAATTGCCCACAGATCAAAGACTCATTCACTGGGAACTTAGCTGATGGACAACTACAGAATATTCTTTATGGGTCTATCATAGAAAACTGAGTAAAACACAGAGGTTTAGTTCTACTGCTGGAATTGCTCTGCAGTGAGCAATGGGTTGTCTAAATGCCACATATTTTAGTGACATTTTTTAGTAAAAATTTCAGGTCAAATTTTCTAGTTCTCTTCCCATTGGGTATTTAGTGAATTTGATCATCATTTTTATTATTAAAGTCTGAAGTTTTTATTGAAGTACAGGCAGATAGTGCCTAAAGATTTAGGGCCCAGACTGCCAGTGTGTTACTAGTTTCCAGAGTCATATGGATGGTTATGGTGTGTTAAGACTGAAGTGCAACATTACCTTGAAGTTTTCTACCGGTAGTCCTGCTTTGGAAGACTCTTCCCATTTTTTAAAGTTTCAAGAGTCAAAAATTCCTTTGTTAGTTTTTAGATTTTGTTTTCTGCTGCAATTTTAAATTTAAAAGGCATGTCTTGTAGGTTCTCTGCTGGATCCCCATCTGCCAGCCTTTATTTTTAACACACATTTGAAATGTATATAGTTTTCCTTCCCTAGCACAGAACACTCCTCATGGCTGGATTTACCTTTTCTTCTGGCTCCCAGATGAAGAAGTATTTTTGTCAGTGCAACTTACCAGCTGCCTTGAAACTGCTTAGATAAGCAGTCATTTAAATGATTTTATTTCCAGAGATTTAGCAATAAATATAAAATGCATATTGATCCTTGGAGCAAGACTTACTTCTTTTTGATGAAGAGCTCTATTCAATTTATACCAGCAAAATAATCTGTTCCCTTGTGATGTTCCTTACCATGAAACAGGCAAAGTTATACTCTCCCTGCAATGATATTATCTATTATGGTTAGGGACCTTGTATGTTATGTACTTATTCACTTTTATAGAATTTACATTTTAGCTTTCTGCAAAGTAATGAACAGGCAATTTTTAGATTTTAGGTTGGATATGCCTTTGTAATATAAGTTCTTTTACCTTGTTTCTTTCTAGGTTCTGTCTCTGAATGCCACTGAAAAAGATATTCCAGAGTTTTGCTTATCCCTATCAAAGCCAGAAGCCTCTGAGCCAGTGAGGGATTTGTTTCATGCCATGTGTCACAATTTTATGTTGTCATTGTTAATATGACATGACAATATGAGGTTTAGATTGGATTTTAGGAAAAATTTCTTCACCAAAAAGGGTTGTCAAGCACTGAAACAGGCTGCCCAGGGAAGTGGTTGAGTCACCATCCCTGGAGGTACTTAAAACATGTGGTGCTTAGGGATGTGGTTTAGTGGTGGACTTGGCAGTGCTAGGTTAACAGTCAGACTTGATGATCTTAAAGGTCTTTTCCAACCTAAACAATTCTATGATTCTATGATTTCCAGGCTGTGTTTGTATAGATTGTGATTTAGGACAAGACTGGTCTGGCCTACTTGTGTGTGTGGGAAATGCAAAAGGGTTTTGGATGCCTTCCTTGCTCCTAGTTGTTGCTACCAATAGAGTGAGTAGAGCATGGAGCGTAAGCAGATGCAGATGATAGTGGCAGAGGGGACAGAGCTACTACTACAGCGTACTGCAGAGCTCCTGTATAGTCACTGCTTTCTATTAGAAGCTGCTCTTCCCCTGACAGAGGTGGGCCAGGTGGTGCTCGAGCTTTAGCTTTGCCCTGATTAGCTTTACCCTGGTGCCACACTATGTAGCAGTAAATGGGCATACTTACAAGAATACTTTTTCTTTCCCAGAGTAGTGCAAGAAAGTAAAAGGGAAGAATCAGAGGACTATGGATCTCTGATGTTATGGTTCCCAGCCTGTTGGTGGGAATAATGGCTACACACTGCTCCAGTTGTGTAGGTTGTGTCAGGGTCAGAACTGTCTTTTGCTTCTTGGAAAAAAAAAAAATCAGAAACTGAGATGAAAAGGGACTTTTCCCAACAGTAACAGAAATCTTCCAATGGTGGCATCTGCTTCATGCTTTCTTAGCAAAGTGAACAGTGCTCTGCACAAATCTTGGCTGCTTTGATCTGAGGCTTCCAGGGGTTTGACCCATCCCCAACAGAGAAGGGCAGCATTTATATATTTCTGAACTATTTCAGGTACCAGCTGTCCTTCAGTCTGTTCCACGTCTCATTGTGGCATAGCCATTGCATCCCTTCTGTCCTTTCTCTAGGAGTAAGGATGAGTATGAGATGGGTCACTATAGCAGCCCTTTACTGACTATAGATTTCTATGCAGGGAAAATTATTTCTGTAAAAGGAATTTTTTTCTGGAACCGTACAAACCCAGATGTTGTAGTGGCAAACATACTCTACTGAGGAATGAGACAGCACTGTGGATTATCATAATTTGCTTTCACACTAGTGCTCTGAAAAAGAAAGATATTAAATGCTGAAATACAAGAGGGAACACAATGGACAGTTAGGATACTACCGGCATCTGGGTGTGTTGGGTTTGCGTGGCAAGGTTTTGGTAGCGGGGGGGCTACAGGGGTGGCTTCTGTGAGAAGCTGCTAGAAGCTCCCCCTGTGTCTGATAGAGCCAATGCCAGCCGGCTCTAAGACGGGCCCACCGCTGGCCAAGGCCAAGCCAATCAGCGCCTCTGTGATAACATATTTAAGAAGAAGAAAAACACTTAGAGAGAGAGAGCTTTTGCAGCCGGAGAGAGGAGTGAGAAGATGTAAGAAACTCTGCAGACACCAAGGTCAGTGCAGAAGGAGGGGGAGGAGGTGGTCCAGGTGCCGGAGCAGAGATCCCCCTGCAGCCCGTGGTGAAGGCCATGGTGAAGCAGGCTGTCCCCCTGCAGCCCATGGAGGAAGGATGAGGGGGTGTAGCGATTCCACCTGCAGCTCGTGGAGGACCCCATGCCAGCCTGTGGTAAGCCCATGCTGGAGCAAGTTCCAGGCCGGACCGGTGGACCCCTGAAGAGGGGAGCCCATGCCAGAGCAGGTTTGCTGGCAGGACTTGTGACCCCGTGGGGGACCCCACGCTGGAGCAGTTTGCTCCTGAAGGTCTGCACCCCGTGAGAGGGACTCCATGCTGGAGCAGGGGAACGATGAGAGGAGTCCTCCCCCTGAGGAGGAAGAAGCGGCAGAAACACCGTGTGATGAACTGACCGTAACCCCCATTCCCCGTCCCCCTGTGCCGCTGCGGGGGGGAAGGTTGAAGCCGGGAGTGAAGTTGAGCCCGGGAAGATGGGAGGGGTGGGGGGAAGTGTTTTAAGAGTTGATTTCATTTCTCATTGCTCTGCTCTGTTTTGCCTAGTAATAAATCAGATGAATTCCCTCTCTAAGTTTGGTCTGTTTTGCTCGTGACAACAATTAGTGAGTGATCTCTCCCTGTCCTTATCTCGACCTACAAGCATTTCGTTATGCCTTTTCTCCCCTGTCTAGTGAACAAGGGGAGTGAGAGAGCAGCTCTGGTGGGCACCTGGCCTCCAGCCAGGGTCAACCCACCACACTGGGTTAACAGTCATTATACTGTGGAATGGAAGGATGCAGGGATGTGAGGACAAATGACTAAGTAACAACATTTCCTAGCTGAACTATGGTACTTTCTCGCAGGGAGTATTGTCTGGTTCTCTCACCAACATTGGGGGATCCAAAATTGTTTCCATCATTTCAAGTGCAGAATGATTACTTAATTGTTAAGAAGTCTCCAAACGGATCATCCTGGCAGAATGCTTCAGCTGATAAAGATGGCTGAGGATATATTCAGTTTCCTAAAATAAAACCTTAGGCATCTAAGCTTTCACTGGAAAGTTTGAATACATCTTCCTGTTCTTAGCACACCCAATATGAAAAAAAAAAAAAAGTCTAAGTCTTTATTCTCAGCCTTTTCTGCAGTATTTGAAAATTTCTTTGCTGCGTTTTCTGCAGATATTTAAGTCTCCAGTCAGGATCAGTAACAGGCACTATCCCAAAAGATATCAAAACAGTCCTGAATTCACTGACTGAACTCCCAATGCTGCAAGGCCATTTGTACAGGCAGACATTTGTGCCAGCAGTAAGAGTCTTGCGTGGCTGTGTCCTTAGACAAGAAGTAATATATCAAATAGAATAAAAGAAAGGAACCAGTGAAATATAAATAGTTTTACCATACATTTGTTTCTATTCTTAACATAGATAGATGAAGGTGTTCATGGAATTTAAAAGACTAAATTCTTGGCTACAGCACGACAAGCTGTTTTATGTATGAACTGTATGTAATTATATTGAAAACAAACTTTGCTTCAAGAACATTTTTGGCTCCACTGTGCAATGACACAAAGGGCTTTTGTTATGCTCTCAGTAGAGTTATTTATGGATTGTAAAGGACTTACTAAAGGACAGTTTCATCTGATGGTATTCTTCCACTAACTCAAATTTAAATGTGGTGACTTATGTTCATACAAATCATAATTACTAATATGATCAACCAGACAAATATTTCTGAAACTAGAGATGGGATTGCTCTACAGATTCAGACCTGGCACAGCAGTATAGAGTGAAGTTTCAGATCCAGGGCTTTGAATGAACCAGAATGGGAAATGCAACAAAAGGCTTTGCATAATTCACATCAATTATAATCATCTTCAGCTGAATTGAAAATGAGGCTTTTGGTCTCTTAAATGGAAAAAAAAAGTCATGGAGAGCAGAGGCAGCTAACTGACTGTTGGGAAGAAAGGAATCCCAGGGCAGAGTGTTTGTGAACATCTGCCAGAAGCTCCCACGGGACCTTATGAAGCTAGGTAAGGGGACTGTGCTTTCCTCTGGCTTACCTAAAACTGCCATTACATTAAAGGATTACTTTCAGAAATCCTCCTTTCCCCAATTTTTTCCTGCCTGACCTGTGGGACTTGGGAAGCATCCAACATCAACTTTCTGTTCTACTTCAAACTCAGGATGACCTTGGACAAGCTCTTTAGGGTCATATTCAAACCACTTGCTATCAGTACAAACCCTTGGTTTCACAATTTCTGGGGCATCTGTGTTAGCAGTGTGCCACTCAGCACTTCAGAGCACTGTTTATACAAGACTGGAAGACCCAGTGGAGAAGGTATATATGATAGTGACGTTAACTTGAACTGGTCCGAACCTTGCCTCAGTTCATACTTTTTGCTTTGGCTTCTCAGCTGTAAAATAGACGGTCAGTAGTTATTTACCTCACTGGATTCCTGTAGAATTGAACACTTTAAAAGTCTATGAAGCCCTGAGATACTGCAAGAAGGGAGGTTATATAAAGCTAATCCAATTATGTAAGTTTCTTCAGATGAATTGCACTTTCATTACCATAACCTTCTGCTATGTCCTTGTTGTTTATTCATGCTCTTAGTGGTTGTGGAAACTAGATGTTATTTCACATGAGGAATCCCAGTCTTATTTTCTTTCCTGAGTGAAGAATTTTGTTTTGGACATGCAAACTGCTTGCAGGTCACATTAGCTCCACCTGTAGCTGCAAACACTGAATGCTTCTAACCAAACACTGTTTGGACAGAAGGAGGTACATGTAGTAGGCTCAGGAAATAAGTAGACCAACTTGGCAATCTCATCAGTTCACTGTTTACAAACTATTCTTTGACATCATGCTATTCTTTAGTTATCAAACAAATAATTAGCTGTAATAATTAACTCTTAATTTAGTTATAAACTAAAAGCACTGGATTCTCAGCAGGTTCTTATTGTTCTGAGTGATCGATGACACTGCTCTGTTGTTTCCTTTAAAAACCATTGAGGGGCAGCAGGTTTTCACAAGGAAAATATTACTGTCTTTCATGTGTCAGGAATTCTTGAGCCATGAGTATCACACATTTTATTATTTTAATGAATTCTATGCATCAGGTCACTGAAGATTATAACAAAAATGTCACTGTGTGCTCCTGTAAATAAATGTAATTTTTGCTGGTTTATGGAAGCTTGATGTATATGTTCTCTATGAGTAGAAAAAACCTGAAGAATTTCCTACTAGATGTGTCTGCAAAGCACCTTTTACAGCTGTAAAGTGCCCACAGGACTGGATTGATAGTAAGTCTATCACACGCACCACACACATTTAGACAGTGCTTTTAGAAATGAGGCCAGGATATTAGGACAAAAGAATGAGAAGAGCTTTGATTTATTATCTACAACTAGCTAGCCGAATAATGGAATAGGCTATGTTACTCAGAATTCTCTTTATGCTTCAGATAAATAACTGTTAACCAGACACCCTATTAAAGCAGATCCTGTTCTAGCCAGACTATTAAACCGAGCTATGAACAGTAAAGACATACCTAATAGTGAACACAGTCCATCCTTACTTTTAGTGCCCCTGCTGTAGTTAGCTGCACTGCGTGACAGTTTATTTGCCTTGATGCTGGCTACTGAGCTACGCGCAGGGAAGCACACCAGCCCAGAGGTCTGGAGTGAACCGCTTTCGTCTGTCAGCATTGAATGCTCACCTGTGGGGTATGCCTGACTATTAATAACCCAAGGGAATACTGATTTAGAGCCATGATTTTCTGTGTATATTAGAACAGAATAGCTAACCAGGCTTGCAGAGGATTTTTGCATGGTTTATGCACAGAGCTTTGAAACAAGGGCCAAATCCTTGTTTGGTCAAACATTTTTCTGCATACAACTTGAAAAGTGCTGGCAGTTACCATTTGGACATACTCTTATCTCCTTTGTTATCCTCAGATGAGGACAACTTCCTGACACAGCTTCTCACTAACACCTCAAAGTACTTTAAGCTAAATATTGTGGCAAAAATTACAAGCAAAAATCAAAGGTCTGAGTTGCTACACTGTTACATGTTGGGTGGTTGGCAACAATTCTGTCCAGCATAAATGTAAAGCATGGACAGACAGTAACTTCTTACTTTCATACTCCTATGCAGCCTTCCTTCCACAGGCTTACATGACAAAACTGATGAATTATTTTAATTTTCTAGCCAAAGGCAACTGGAGCATGAGCTGTCCCGGCCGTGCTCTCACACCTTTGCAATGTTCCATATACATACATGTGGGAAGAGTGGGTAAGAGTCAGGCGTATCATCTTTATGCCAGCCAAGGATTGCTTCATTTCCAGGCAAACACAGCTAATCCAGTTTCTGTCCCTGTGTGCTGCCGTATCAGTGTGAACAGAACGGAGCAGGTACAGCTTCAGATCCAAAAAAAACAATGCAAATCGTCTTTCAGGTCAATGGTGCAAATACTAATTATCTTTAAGAGTCCTGTCTGCCTAGCAGAACCAGCAGAACCAGTCACATTAAACATAGGTGGAATAACAATGATTTGTCTCAGGCAAGAATAGCCATATAAATAAAGGCATCAGGAAAGGCAGGAGAAGATTTAAAGCATATAGCCTCCATTTGCTGTTCAGTTATGGGGCAGTCTTGCCAGGATAGCAGACAGAAACCTGGCAAGGTCTAGCCCAGCAGAAAGCAGTGGGTACAGTGGATGCAGCACTGCATGCCTGTCATTCAGCTAAATTCTGCTCTATTGTGTGGCAGATGCAGTGTTGTACATACAGCATTTAATAGTACACACAGTGCCTCATTGCCTCTATTACTCACTGTGTAGGACACACACACTAGTAGGCAGATTTAAGGGCATCTGGTTAAATTTCTTAACTACTAAGAACTGAACTTTGGAAATTTGCATTCTAATAATGTCAGGACTTTTCAGTAGTGTTAGAGGGGAGGCAAGGAGAAGGTAGTGTTTAGGTAGGTTTTAAGTTTTGCATTTGTTGACTACTTTCCAACTTTTTTCTCCACTGCCCTGTGCCTTATAATTTAAAATCTGTTTGTCTACATTGTATGCCATACGATTTTTTTTTTTTTAAATAAGAGCTGACCTGGCCATATTCAAAGAAAAACTTCAGTCCAGCCCAGTGGCAGTAAAATAAGACTGAAACGTTGCACAACTGAACACTTAATTAGCTTTGAAAGTTCTTGCAAAGAAAACACGTTGTTAAGTAACAAATACAGGTATAATTAAGTCTGTTCTGAAATTAAATAGAAATGCATTGCTCTTCTGATTTCTGTCTGTGTATACAAACCTGAGAAGCCATTTGAGGTTCCACCGTCCCCGTCCTGTAGCTATACAAAGAGTCGCCAGGAGGCAGTATTTGCACAGATTGCTGCCAGCCTCTGTGCTTAAAGTACAATTTGATGAGATTTCGTCATGCAGAAAAAGTCCGAGCAGAAATTACATAGTGAGAAACAAGATTTTAAAAAGCTTTTGCCTTAATAGGACACATCTTTGATTTTTCTATCAAGCTGTAGTACTGTGATACTACTGAGAAATGCCTTTTTACAGAAAGGTTTGTAGGAAGAGCCAGCGGGATCTTCCAGCGGGCCAGCTGACATCGTTGAAAAGAATATGCAAACTTTCCCGCATACAAGCCTTTCCTTTTTACAGGAAAATACTTCCTTTCCAAATATGGCAGAAGAACACTTCTGCTTGACCCAATGAATAGTACAGTCTTTTTATTCTTGTTTTTTCTTGGGTGCAACTGCCCTGCTTTTTTGATTAGAAATAAAAATTGATCAAGAGATTTTGCATAACACCTACTATAAAGCTTGCAATCCTGCCTGCCAAAAGCCAGACTAGCCTACTGGGCTGAACAAGTTTGGTCTCTTTCTAGCATTCTTTTGATTTGCAAACAGGTAAATTGCAAAGCAGGGCTTATTTGCTTTTGACCGTTTTCCTCCTGTGTTTCAGTTGTCACTTGATCTTTCTTCAATTGCACTGAAATGATGACATGTAAATGTTTGCAAATCAATGCTAAAAACCACTCTTGAACCACCCATTGATAACTGGTAATGCTTGTAAAGCATGCCTGTTTGCTGTTGCTTTGTTAGTTCTGTGATTGAGTCATGCTTCTTCTCCCTATTCCAAACATACATTTCTTCAACCTGCTTTGACGTTAATTTCTTAGTAACTACCCTCCACTCTCATTGCATCAAGTCCTGTTGCCTAAATTTGCATTTCTTTTCAGATTTACAACTTTACTGGACACTGCTCTAAGGTGAAGTTGGCCAAAATATATGGAAAGTCCTTCTTCAGATTCTTAAAGTTGGGATGTAGCTGATTGCCGTCTGTCTCAGGAGTTAGAGGTATACCTGGCTGACCAAATTCACTATCGTAATTCCATGAAATTGTATGTAGTGCTGTTGATATCTCATATACAACTTACACCAGATACCATCTCTCTCAACAAAGAAAAGGTAATGAAGAATTTTTATAATATAATAAAGCAAGATGCTGAAATAATATATTTTAAGATAACATTCTGCCCATCCTGTTTCAATGGTGTCTATACTTAACACATTGCAGGATGAAATGAGATTAGCTTACGTTCAATATTTTATAAAGTCAATGGAGTAGAACAAGACAGATATATGAATCCACTTTTTTTTATGCTTAGGTTAAAAAATGTCACTAAACCTGCCACTGCATTTGTGTACAGAGTTGAAAAAGAAGGCATGAGCTACAAACCACTTTAGGAAGAAATCTGTGGTACATGGAGATTTAAGATTTGGTAGGATTCCGAGAAAATCTTTTTTCAGAAGAACAGGGAAAAAACCCCTGGGTTTTCTGTGATTTTGAACCTTACTCCAAAATTGCCTTCTTTACAGAAATACCCTCCTGGCTTTCCTGTGATTTACAGATAACTCAAGCCAACACTTGACAATTAAACAGCAGGGTTTTAGGCCTTTTTTTGTATGGGGTCTGGGAAACTTCAGAGTTGACTAAAAACGTAACCGTCTTCTCATGTGCAGCACAGAGAGCTTTTAGTTTCTGAAGTTTATGGTTTGTTCAGATCCCTCTTGTCCTGACATTCAGCCTTGTGAGTAAAGGTTTATTCTGTAGATAGCAAAGACTTTGGATTTTCTCTTCTGGATCTGAACTTCCAAGGTTCAGATCATTTCACTTCTGCTTCCAGGTTAAAAAACCCAAAACATAAAGGTAGGAAGTTCTGGGAAAAGATCTGATGGAGGTGACCTCTGGGTTTGTGATGAATCATGGATTCGGAGGCCTCAGGGAAAGAATGAATGAACAGGTTTGGTTCAATTGAGAGAGAAACAAGGATTGTATGTAAATCTTCAAATGTATTCAGCAAAGACAAAGGGAATAAATTCTTCATGTCTATAATGAGTTGCAAGAAATAATGGATTTAAATTCCAACAAGGAATATTTGCATTAGGAAAAATTTGTTAAGAAGAATAAAGACTAGACTGCCTGGGGTTGGCACAGAAGGTCCATCATTAGATGTGTTTCCAAGAAGGTTAAACAAATGTCTTCTCTTATGAATAGCTAATCCTGCCTTAGGGTACTAAGTACAGGATTTCACCTTCTAAAGCCCCTTTCATTTCCTACCTAAGTTTTCAGACAGGCTTTTCTAATTTTCCTAGGATTGTGCTGTCAGCCTGTCTTATTTCCTTAACAAGCCATGTAATAAACTGATAGAAAGCTTTAATTAACAAATCTAACAGTTGTCTTACCCCTCACTAAGATGTTACACAGAATGAAATGGGAAATAAAGCTTTGTTGCCTTTGCTGCTCAGGGTTTTGGTGGGGGTTTTTTTTGTTTTGGTTTGGTTTTTTTGAGGGATGTGTGCGTTGGCAGGTTTTTTTGATAGTTTGGGGTTCTGTAGTGATCAACAATTGTGTCAACTTGTTTTCATCCCACTGTCAGCTCCTTTCTAAGCCCAGCCTGTGACAGGAATCAAACAGGGATGTATAGCTTCCCCCTTGGGTCAGCTTTTATTTTGAATGGCTTCAAATAGCCTTTTAAATATTTCTTGTCATTGATAGTGTCTGTTAAAATTTGTCCTTTCTAAACTGGGTATCTAAAAATAAATGCTTAGAATCATATTTGATCATCATCTTAAATACCATGGTTCTTCAATATGCTGTGTTGTGAACTCATTCACTTCAATACAAATTTTTGCATGTTTGGACAGTTTCAAAAATATCAGTCCAGCTGCTTATATAAGGGTCAAACTGCATCCTTTGCCACAGGAAGCCCCTAAACTAGTAATGATTGTTCAAAACACTTCTTTATCAAATGTAGCTTGTATTTGAAGCCACTTGATCATGCCTATGTCTTTAATGCTACGTGCGTTTTGGTGGTGATCAAAGATCTGGCCTTTTTGTTTTACAGATTTTACATTATTCCACTTTCTGCAGGGGAAATGTCCAGAAGGGTTTAGGAAGGAAAGGAGTTTAATGTAGTGCATATATACTTACATGGATGCTTTCCAAATAATCTACATTTTAAAATATCCACTTTCTTGATTTGTATACTTTTGGCTTTCAGGCAAAATTTCCAACTAGTAACTATTTCAATCTGTTATAAGCTTGGTGAAGGCAGATGGCTTTTTCTAAAATCTGTGTGTGCACAACAGTCTGAAAAGAATACCTGAAGTTTCCCATTAAAGTGCTGCATATTTAAATGTTTCCTGAACTGCAGAATACCAGCATGGATAGAAATATAAAATAAGCTTCTGCATAAAAAGTAGTCCAACAAAAGCTTTCAACACCAACTTTGAGAATTCTATTTTCATAAAGGTAGTGGCTTTAACATAGAATGGGTGGGAATGGAATTCTAGAGAGAAATCTAAGTTGTGTGATATTTCACAAAAATAAATTACAGGAATGTGTCATTTATGGGTTCCAAGTGTTTCTTTCTTCCTAAGAAAACCCTTCTCAACAAATTCATTGTACAAATGTCCATGGGTTTTCTTAACTTCAGTGGATTGATCTATTTCCTAACAGGGTTTTTTCACGTCTTCAGCTAAGATTCTACAGTAAATCAATCAGCTTAAAAAAAAATCATGGAATGTTCTACTACTCTTATATAGAGGAGTTATATTTTAGGGAGCTTCAGTTTTTAAGTGCTATTTTGAGATAACCGAGTCTTTCCAATGAGATATCCAGAAAACAGCTGGATCATTTGAAAATTAGTTGTTTACTGGAGGTATGTTATTCTGTTTGAGCTCGTAACATTTAAGGCATGAAGATAATATAATACTATTCCACCACATTACTTTTAATTTATTTGATTTTTTCAAAGTTTCAGAATAATCTATTAAGCCTTTTAGTCTCCAGAGTAAATCTTGTGTACATTGTAACTTGAGACAAAACCAGTGAGTTATCTACCTGTAATTTTTCTTTCTTAAAAGTTCTCTGAACGTTTCTCCTGCATATAAGAAATTCCTGCAAGATCTCAGTCTCCTTATCTTGTGATTCCAATTATAAGATTTATTTTCCAGTTTACTTTTATTCTCTTGAAGTCAAGAAAGCAACTATAGGTAACTGTGTCTGAAGCATTGGCAGCTGTGTGTCCTTGAAGTAGCCCTCAACAAATCTTGACGTCTGAGGAAGGTCCTAGATAATCCCAAACTGAAAACAGACTCAGGAATGGAAGTCCATTGCTACCGTATTTATAGATGGCTTTTTGTCTTTTCACAGATGAGTTGAGCCAATTATTACTTTCCATGTATTTCTATGTCTACCTAATTAATGGCACCTAGCTAACAAGTTCAATTATTATGAGAACCCAAACCTCCTTCTGACTGTATATTCTCTAAACTATTTGTCCAGAGAAAGATTTTATTATCAAAGTTTGACACATTTAATCCGTAATCACATTGATTCTTTCTGCATTTTGTCTCTTTCATTACATGTTAACTGATAAATCAACAGAGTACTCATCTTCACAGTTATTCTCATGAAGCATGAAATGGTCTGTAGATAAATCATTCTAACATTTATATAACTGCAGTGGGTTAGAACTTCTGTTTCTGGAAGAGCTCCTTCAGCTGTTGCTCACTTGTTGCTTCTTTCTGTTGCATCAGCTCCCTGGCTCCTTTGGTCACTCCCCAGCCATCTGGTTTTGACATCGAAGGACAATATGGCCTGCCTGAAGCAGGCTTCAGATTCTCCCAGTATTCTTTTCTTGCCCTAAAGAAAGAAAAGGAAATTTAGGAGGTTTTCCAGCACCTCAAAATACTAAAGGAAATGCGGCTTAAATCACCGTTGCAAAGGGTCATCTAACTTGCACAGACTGACTTTATAGCTAGATACTGAAGTATGAATGAAAGCATGCAATGAAATGCTACATGCTTAAAAAGTATTTTTTCATCCTTGAAAGAAACACTGTAAGCGACTCGCCATTAGGAGCTGTTTTACAGCTGTCTGTCAGTTTTTGATCTTAACTTTCATGAATTACTTTCACATTAATTCAGACCAAATCTTCATTTTAAACAAGGATGACAATTTCTGGACCTCTCCTACTTCGTCCCCTTCCCTGCTCCCAGATCAGATTTAATTCTTCAAAATCATTAACATGGAGAATGTTTACAGTGATATTTAGACCTCCGTATCAGTTAAGCCAGTCTGCTGCATGGACCAATATAACCCTTTTCAAAGAGTATGTTGGTGTGCTTTCCAGTTCAGATATACATACCTTGCTCTGACCCAGGGTTTGGTATGCATGCTCAGGCTATCACCCCAGCTACCATGTTTCTCAGAAGCTTCTGGCAAAAATCCTCTTTCAGGAGCCAGCTCCTCAGCTATCGCTCGGATGTGATATGGCTCAAACCCACAGCAACCTCCAATGTAACGAATTCCTAAGTCATAGGCCTTTCTTGCATATTTTTGAATATCCCATCTGGTTACAATTCTTGGCTCCAGACCTGCAAAGACATTAATATCTTAAGTTTCCACTATGCTCCATTTCAGCACAGTTTTGGTAAGAAATCACATTGTTGAGACACTTGCACATTGTTTGCAAAACTGTTGGTAGTTGTACATGTACATGTTTGAACTGTCTGAGCTAGAACTAATGATGCAAACTTCCAGAAGTCTAGCTTTTAGATTCTGATATGCTCTGCTGAGCTATGCTTGTTGTAAGCTTTTTGGGCCTTGCAAAACAGCAGCTAATGTCTTCTGAGACTGATAAAGCCCTAAGTCACATGCTTGCCATTCTGCCACAGTTCTTAGCTGGAATATTGGAGTACTTTCAATGTTACGTCTGCATTTCCAAAGAGTTCCTAATAAACAATCAATACCTGGGAAATCTGATTCCAGGATTCTAATGTGTAGAAGAAGGTATCAGCCTACCTGGAACAGGAATAAGCCTGCTTATTGTTCCTCAGGAATGCTTACTACATTTTTTTCCATCATCAGCTATTGGCAGCCAGTTGTTTCACGGACAGCTGGGATTTGTAGCTATTTCTTAGCCCATCCCTTAGTTATAATCCCAGCCATAAGCAGCTTGCTGCCTCAAACCACTTCGTTCCTTGTGAAAAGTTCTGTGTGCAGAAAAGTTAGGATGCGATCTTTATTTTTAATCCTTCTCCTTGCTGTAGGTTGTGGTGAGTAGAATGAAGGGATAACAGAGCTGAGAGGAAGGACTTGTGGAAGTAAAGGAATAAAAAGTGAAAAGAACAAGGAAAAGCACACCTCAAAGGGAAGGAGGCACAAGAATGGCAGAACTGGAAAGGAGAGACCAGGGACTAAAGAAGAAACTTCAAGGAATAAAAATACAGGAATAAAGAAATAAAAATCCTCCCACTTCTTTATGCACATCTGTAGAAGATGAATCAGCGTGGCCATCAGGCGAGTGCAGCATGATGTCTGTGCACTGAACACTCCACTGGGCAAAGAAGCCGTGGTGACGTAGGAAGGCTCCAGCAATGCAGCAGAGAGGTAAGCTTCTTCTCCCTACGTCCTTTCCCAAAAATGCCTAACATGCAAGACGGTGATAAAAAGCAGATCTACTCTAAGTCCAATGGATGGTTTAAGTGACAGGTTCAGAAAATAAGAAGCAGAAGGAAAAAAAAGAAATGTTCCCAAAGAGAAAATTATTGGTCTCAGAGGGAAAGACTGAGAAAGGAAAAGTAGATGATCTAATATCAGAAGGAAAACCAGATGAAGCTATCATAGAAAGCTGTTTAAATAAAGGTAAGCTTGTGTACAGTCTTGCAGGTGTGAAAGAAAGAATCAGAAGCACAAATTCATTATTTCCTTGTTTCTCATATACCTTTAAAAAGCTAATGCAAAATTGATACAAAATGATCAACAATAAGAATGCAGCACCTTGCACTCAATTTATCCCTGCATAAGCAACTAAACTCCAAGGAAACAGTATAGTGTTTCCCTGTCTTCTCTATCACCTACTGTGTCACAATCCATGGGACCTGATGAGATGCATCCGAGAGTCCGGAGGGAACTGGCAGATGAAGTGACCAAGCCACTCTCCATCATATTTGAGAAGACATAGCAGTCTGGTGAAGTTCCCACTGACTGGAAGAGGGGAAACGTAACCCCCATTTTTAAGAATGGAAAAAAGGAAGACCCGGGGAACTACAGACCAGTCAGTTTCACCTCTGTGCCTGGCAAGATCACAGAGCAGATCCTCCTGGAAACTATGCTCAGGCACATGGAAAATAAGGGGGTGATTGGGGACAGCCAACACGGCTTCACTGAGGGCAAATCATGCCTGACAAATCTGGTGGCCTTCTACGATGGGGTTACAGCATTGGTGTACAAGGGAAGAGTGACTGATGTTGTCTGCCTAGACTTGTGCAAAGCATTTGACACTGTCCCGCATGACGTCCTTGTCTCTAAATTGGAGAGACATGGATTTGATGGATGGACCAGTCGGTGGATAAGGAACTGGCTGGATGGTCGCACTCAAGAGAGTTGTGGGCAATGGCTCAATGTCTGGGTGGAGATCACTGACAAGTGGTGTCCCTCTGGGGTTCATACTGGGACCAGTATTATTTAACATCTTTGTCAGCGACATGGACAGTAGGATTGAGTGCACCCTCAGCAAGTTTGCCAACACGACCAAGCTGTGTGGTGCAGTTGACAGGCTGGAGGGAAGGAATGCCATTCAGAGGGACCTTGACAGGCTTGAGAGGTACAAACCACATGAAGTTCAACAAGGCTAAGTGCAAGGTCCTGCACATGGGTCGGGGCAATCCCAAGCACGACTACAGGCTGGGTGGAGAATGGATTGAGAGCAGCCCTGAGGAGAAGGACTTGGGGGTATTGGTTGATGAAAAGCTCAACATGACCCAGCAATGTGTGCTTGCAGCCCAGAAAGCCAACCGTATCCTGGTTGGATATCCAGCAGATCGAGGAAGGTGATTCTGTCCCTCTACTCTGCTCTTGTGAGACCCCACCTGAAGTACTGCAGCCAGCTCAGGGGCCCCCAACATAAGAAGGACATGGAGCTGTTGGAGCAAGTCCAGAGGAGGGCCACAAAGATGATGAGATGGCTGGAGCAGCTCTCCTGGGAAGACACACTGAGAGAGTTGGGGTTGTTCAGCCTGGAGAAAAGGCGGCCCTGGGGAGACCTTATAGCAGCCTTCCAGTACCTAAAAGGGCCTACAGGAAAACTGGAGAGGGACTTAAAGTTTACATGGGCATGGAGTGATAGGATGAGGGGTAATGGCGTTCAGCTGAAGGAGAGTAGATTTAGATTATATCTAAGGAAGAAATTTTTTTACTCTTAGGGTTGTGAGGCACTGGAACAGGTTGCCCAGAGAAGCTGTGGATGCCCCATCCCTGGAAGTGTTCAAGACCAGGCTGGATGGGACTTTGGGCAACCTGGTCTAGTGGAGGGTGTCCCTGCCCATGGCAGGAGGGTTGGAACTAGGTGATCTTTAAGGTCCCTTCCAACCCAAACCATTCTATGATTCTATGAATCCGTCCTTGTGCTTCAGTAGTGTAAGGACAGCAATAACCTAACCTCTCTGAAGAAACAGGGATAGATCTGGCCATAAGAACTGGCCACACGTGGTGAAACATGGTGACTGAAAACAAGCAGTATTCTATGAAAAGAAGTCACAGAGATCATATTTTCTGGGATTTTCCCCTTCCCAAAATTGACTCACATTCTATTTTTCATGCCTGTCAATGCATTTCTTTTCTTGGCTTTATTCAGAATTAAATATCTATAGCTTAACAGTTTATGTTAACATTTATAGTAAAAAGAGATTGAAATTTTCATCAATTTTTGATGATAAGATTGTAACCTGCTCCTAGATTTAGCTCCTCAACTACTTGAGATAACTTACTATATAATCTACTATAATAATATCTACTCTTGAGATAATTGTGTATGTTTTGACTGACCAGGACACTTCTTTCTAAAATATTGTCCTTGCTTAACTGGTGACATTTCAGAGCAATTGCAGTAACACTGAAGGGAAAACACAAAAAACTGGAAAAAGTTCTACAGATAAATAAATATTGCTGGCATCTAGATGCTGGAGTTTGCCCATACAACATAGCCAACGCTTTTCTAGAAACTGAGATCTTGTTGGCCTGTACAGAGGTTATGTACACTTCAAATATCTAAATACCTCTTTGTGCCTATTGCCTTCCACAAAAAACAGAGTTAACTAGGTCAGTTTAACAATGATTTACCAAACTGCTTATCTGCTGTCAAGTGAACAGTGGGTATTGAAAACATTCACAGAACCAGCCTTCTCCAATTGACTCATGAAATTTATGAAAGCTGAGATCTCATACAGATTGCTTATAACATACAAGCCAAGAACCATAACAAACCAAAGACTGAATCCTTCAATTCACTTGATTACTTACGGCATCTGTTCTGTCTTTTTTTGCTTGCAATCAGAGGAGTTATGTGAAGGAATGAATAGGATAAATGAGTTCCTACCACTTTTAAACATCCCAGAATATTTTCAGAACTCAGACATGTTATTATCATTTAATGAATGCCTCAAGCTCATGCTTTATTCTCTTTCCTTCATTTATATGGGGGACTGAAAAAAAAATCTTCCTGAAAATCACATCTATCTCATTTTTTTTGCTACAAATTCAAGTTTTGAATGTTTTAATACCTTATTTTACAGTCTGATCTTGAAGAGTGTATGATACCTGAAAATGAAAGCATTTTTCTAATAAATTTTAAAATGTTTACACTAATTTTATCCTCTTGTCTTAAAGGGATGTGATCTTCTACATCCCAGGTGGAAACAAACTCTAAATAGACAAGCCTTATATACACATAAAGTGGCTGAATCTTTCAGTCTTTGTAGAATTTCTCCTGAGCATACATATGATGAATCCATCTCCAAACTGCTAATCCATTTGTTAGCAACACAAAGAGCATATTCCCTCTTCTGGTTTCTCTCTAATCTCACTTGTATTAGACAGTTACACTTACAAAACTGAACCATTATGAGTGCAATAATCATGCACCTATACCCAGTACTGCGTATGCATAGTACATTAAATCACTATGTAGGTAAACATTATAGGGCTTGTGGGACAGATGTCACAACCAAGAAAGCTGGAGACCTCCAATGCAAAAGCATTTAAGTCTGGGGGGTTTTTTTAGTGTATTTGCTCCGTTCATTTCTTTGGACTGTTCACAGCTGTCCTGAACAAGGTTCCATAGCATGAGGAAGAACCACGTTTTTTAACTGAGTTTAGGTTGTGGCACTTAAACTGTTTTCATCATAATTTCACTTTCAGTCACATGCTATGATACTACTGAAATACTCTCACTATGTGGATGATCTTTAATCCAATCTGTGCAAAATGCCAGATAGGATAATTGGGACTGATCCTATTGTATAGAAGGACACCTTGCAGCTTCAGCTTTACTAAAAGCTGGGGGAAAAAAAAGAACTGACAATTGAAAAAAAAAAAAAAAAGAAGAAGATACCATTGTCTTACCAAAGGGAAACTCTGGAAGATCAATAAAACCCTGCTTTCCACAATCAGGTGTATGGAAAGCAAGTGGCTGGGACATCAGGTGGGCTTTCAGTTTAGCAGCCTGCAAACCTTCTTTCATCAGTTTCACGGTTTCCAGGCAAGTATCTGGATCAAAATGGCAGTTGACTCCAACAATAGAAGCACCTAGGAACAGGAACATAACTTCAAGTCACATCTTCTCAGGAAGCGGGAGGTGAAAGTTCTTAGCCACAGCACTCCACAAGCAGAGCAGTTCACCTTCACACCAGCATTATGAAAACAACACAGTTGGATTAGAGGCAGCCTCAACTCTCCTGAATTTGATCATTCTATTTACATCTCAATTGCACTCTTTACCTTCCTGATGATGAGTCACATCTCACACGCTCATACAGTTTGCTTCTATTAGTGCTTAATCAATGAACACTGATTTTGTACAGCGACACAGGAACCTGTTAGCTATTTGCCTAACACAGGTTCTGCCTTTGGATTTCAACTCTAACTTCAAAGGAAAAGAGTAGTTCAGAACAAACACCTGTACCATCATTCATCATGCCTTTGATAAATTTCTTCTGCCCTTCCCCTTGTCCTGCAGAAAACGCAGACTTCGATAGGCAAAAATTTTTTCAATTTTTTTCATCCTCTTTTTCTCTCATCCTGGATTTGAACAGTGCTTCATACATTTCTAGGTGGCTTTGGATTCTGCTTATGTTTCATCATTGTGAGCTCAGAATTTGGGGTTAGCTCTGTAAGCAAATTTGAGTAGGTCTAGCATTTTGCTCTATTCAGTATCAGCCGCATGTGGCTATTGCTCCCAACACCATCCTAGTTAACAAGGATTTCAGAGCTCCATTTTCATGTTTTTTACAAGACTGCTCTAGAAAAGTACACATAAAAAACTTTTCTGCAGGGTCAAAACTTTTATCAGATATAATTGGGAAGCTACCTACTTGAGATACACATCCATTTATCTCAATACTTCAGGAATCTGTTCCAAACTTTTAAAGGGCATATCAAAAGCAGATTCTTACCAGCCTTTACCAGTTGGACAGCACATTGTCCAGGGGTCACACCATGCATGTCTCCTTCTGGACCAATGCACATTGTAGCTGCAACTGGCTTTCCAGATTCTTTTAGAACTTCAACTGCCCAGACAGCCTCTTCAACATGTTCAAAATACTGAAAGAAATTAGAACTGGACTATATTTGTTTCTTGGAGAGGAAGCATAAACACATTAATCCAGACCTCAAATTCAACAGCAGTACAATGACTTGATTCTTTTCTGATTTACACTAACAGAATTCACTTTAGTTCACTGACCACACAATTGAAAAAGGATTTTAAAAAGTCAGTAAGTAAAGCTAAATAAAAAATTATACTCTTACTTCAGAATAAGAATGCCCATACAGGAAGTTAATCAGGGATTTATCCCCAAAGAACTATTTTCATCTAGAAAAGTCACCTTAGGCTGACTGCTTATGGTGTATGGGAGGAAATAGGAACTAGTCAAGATCACATTAATTTATCCTCTTTGTACTAGTACAAAATTTGACTTGACTGATGTAGAAATTTAAGTTTCAAGGTCCTGTTCTAAGATACGTGCAGATGCTGCTATGCATTTAGAAAAACACCTCTTACTACTGGAATAAAAGTGTAACAGAAAATTTTAAAGGAGGAAGCAATATATACTTCTAGTCCCTAAAGCAGACAGATGCCAGCTGAAGGCATGTACTTTTTTTACAATGTACCTCTGCAATTAGGAAGTCCACATTCTTCTTCATAAAGACATCTAGTTGCTTTTGAAAGGCTGCTTTAACCACTGCTTTATCCTTGCAGCTTAAGTATGACGGTGTTTGACTGACTCCTCCAGCCACTAAAGCATCACCTTGATTAGCCACTTCTCTTGCAATGTCACAAGCAGCTTCATTCACTTTCTGGCACTGTATGAATACAGATTATGTCAGTTTTACCTGGACAGAGATATGCATGTAATTTCAGAGCACAAAAAGGACAAAAAGAGTCAAAAGCCACAATGGCTTCTTCATATTCTTTTATAATTTAAATGGATTTTTTAATAATATTGATTACGAAGATCAGCATCTTTCAAAAAAATAGCAAACATTAGGAAAAAAATTTCTTGCCACCTCTAAGTTATCATATTATTAAATACTACAAAACCATACTACCTTTAATACATCTTACACAGTCTATAAAAACCAAATATTTGGTGTCAAGTGGAATTTTCTTTGCCTCTTAGAAAATGAGTTGGTTACACTTAAGTGTATCCAATTTGTGGGTGGAAAACAAAATATGTAGTAATTTCAACTTATTTTTTCATTTTTTAATGTATTTTGATAATTTTCAAAATTTAAGATATAATATTCATATAGAGTTATTTAAGGTATTTTTAAAAAAATACCATCAATTATCTGATGTTAAAGTTATCAATTTAAGAACAGTAAAGGAAAACTTATCACTATATATGATTAATTAATCACCTAGACTGACAGACATATTCCCTCTATTCCTAAATCAAGATGACTAGAACAGCTTGCGAAAAAGAGGTTAAGCTGGGAAAAAAAGATTTTGGGAAAAGAGTCATGATTTGGGATAGATAACAAGTACTGATTACAGCAAGTTTCTCTGCAACCCGTGGACTACTTAGAATCTATATAGGTGACTTTTCCACGGCTGCCTCAAAAGACCCAGCTGATTTTTAAGGCTATTGCTGACAGATTGTCTTCCATTTGCACTTGTGCTCGGGTACATATTTGGGAACTCCAGAAGGTGGAGCCATAAACCAGTGAAAGCCTGGAGAATCCTGCTTCTAGAACTGGCAGCAAATCAATCTTGAAAGCTTTGCTGCAACGCATTCCCAATACCAGGTGCTCTCCCAGCCCTTATAATTTTGCATGGCAGCAAGAGTTGCAGCATGGCTTGTTGCAGAGACACTGTATTTCCTGGATTACTGCTTCAGACATTTTTATGTTGATTCTATTGAATGTAAAGGCACAGCATTTCAGATAAATTTGCTCACATGACATTTTGGTATGACCTTTTAATTAAGCCTCAAGTGTTTCCCTAGTGTCCAGATTGTTCTAATTTCTGACTTGGGTATCTTCACAGATACAAAGATATTCCTCCCTCCTTGCCCCCTGGACAATCTTCTCTATTTTGCAGAGGTTGAAACAGACAATAGGACCAAGGGGGAAAGTATCAGACAAAACACTCAATGGCAAATCTGCTAGTCTCAAAGGAACTATATAGAAATGTTTGTGCCAGAAGTCCCAGTGGAGCTGGGGCCTGCATCTAGTGAACACACCCAACATCCTATAACTCCTTTGTGTAAAAACCCACCAACATGGTACTTCTGTTGCTGTAGCAGATTACCCTTACACGAGAAGGGGAATATTAACCATGGTGTACACCTTGGATTTTTTAGTGAAGACATGGTTCTAAAAAACATTCCATTGTCATTAGTCACTCATTATTCTCTAGGATTCTTCACCATTTTTGCAGTTGATTTTTTTCTCTGGATGTTAAAGCATTTCTTTTTTTCAGCTGATTTTGCTCTCTGTGCATTTAGTCCTCCCCATACTCTTTGTATCAAAACTGCAGTAAACTAATCTTCTCAGATGGGAAAAAAACAATGTGGGCACCCTCTTTCCTCTTTTCATCTTTGCCCCATTTTGTTATTTTTTTGTCCTTTAACCTTGTCTTTCTTGCTATTCCAAACTCTAAAATTGCATCATCTCACTCTTTGTTCCTCAAATATAGCCAGAATTGTTATGTCAAACTGTGAAAGTACTTGATAATCTTTCTACTAAACCTTTTGAAATTAATCCATTTATTTCCTATGTCCATCAAAACAGAGTTTTACTCACACTTATTTTCTCAGCTACATAATTGCCCCTGTTCTCTAGTTTGTCCTCACTGGCATAAAAGGTGAATGTCTGCAGAACATTGGATCCAGCTCTGAGGAACTCCCGGTGAAGCTGACGAACTGCAAAGAATTAAAAGAGACAAAGAGATGTTTGGTGCCATTATTACTGTTGTTATTCCAAAATTAAATGTTTATTGAAGTAACGTTACTGTAAAATAAGTGATACTGTGTTTACTAGAAGAGCCATTATGAGAGACTAGAAGCAGTACCCCAGTCAGTGTAGAATTCCTTTCTTCTCAGTCTCAGAACATTAAGTAGAAAACTTTCTCCTTAGTTATTCTCTGCTAAGAATAACTGAAAATTTCTATTTAGTTTATCATCAGATTCAGTTTTGCATGCCACCTTGCCTATCTTCTACTTTCTGCAGTCCTTCAGACCTCCCAATTTCACTTTATAGAATTGCGTAGTGGTTTAGGAAAGGAAAGCAGACATCTGACAAAAAGAACATGAAAGCATAACAAGAAATACCAGACCAAAAGATCATCAAATGAAAAAGCCCTATTTTCTTAGCTTCTAGACTCTGAAGAAGAAAACAGGAGAAAGTATCATGGTAATAAATTAAAGGACAAGATGATATTTATATGGGACAATACAGTGTTCCATTACCTCCTCTATTTTGTATTTTCTATTTTTCTTCCCCTACTCTAGCTGAAGCTAGTCAGCCAAAACCAAAGCTCTATTTTGCTAAATACACCCTTAATTAAAAGATGATTTGTTGCTCCAGAAAAGTGACTTGCAACACAGACTTAATTCTTCTCATAAGTCAGCACATGATGATTTTACTACAGATCCAACACTTCTTTTGAAGGAAAGGTTGGCATTACTTTTGCTGGGCAAATTTCCTACATTAGGACTGTGTTAGCAGGCTCTGTAATAGTAGTTCTGCCTTCATCGCTGTAAGCAGTATACCGCAATTGCCTCAGGGGGAACAGAACAGGAACTGTCAATTGATTTTACATGTATCCCCACAGACCAATAATAATAATAATTTCTAGAACACTATTTATCATGTAAAACAGTTAAAATGCTCAACAGCTTATAGCAAATACAGGAATAATTTATTCCCTAGATACTGTACACAGACACCAGAACAATGCAGTTTCTATGGCAGATGTTTGGAAAAGTTTTCTTGACGTCCTGGTTTCTCATACCTCATTGTCTACAGACAATCTGTGGCATTAGGGAAATGTGTGAATGTTCCATAAGAATAAAATTACTCCCTTCGGCTGCAACAAACACAGCCGTCTATGCCAGAGAAGCTCAAACAGCAGTTTGTTGTGAACAGGAGACCGTGAATGGGTCTACATTCTGAGGGAAAGAATAGTGTTATAAGTATCAGCCTGACTCTCATTCAACCCCAGCAAATAATTTTTTACCAGGAGAATATACTGTTACTATTATCAGGCCCACAGCAGTATGCACTATCAAAAACCCAAACCACTCTAATTTACTTCTTGTGTGACTTCCAGCATGTTACTGAAGCTGTGTTTTCCTCCATCATTTGAGAAATGGGGATAACAGCCACGTATAAGTCTAAACAATTAGTAACAATTTGATGCATTTTAGGAGTCAGATGTATGACACTGAGTTTTTATTTTAATCCACTGTGAGCTGGACATTTCACAAAAGACACAGACTTAAGCTAACAGGAGGTGGGGGCAATAAGTGCCTATACATACTGGTTACTACAGAGCAATACCTGACCTGTCTCAGGAGAAATATTTAGATCTCATTTCTAAATTTGTCAGTCTAGCAAAACTTTTCTCTTGTAATGGAGATAGCAGTCTTGAACTCATTCTTCCTCCCCCACCTCCACCCCCATTCCTTGCCACATTCTCAGAACCTTCCTCCTTTTCCCTCCTTCCTTAGAAAGACAAGAAGGCCTGGTAGTTGTACGGGGTTTACACCAGCTGGCTCAGCCAGTTGCTCCGTTCTTCACACCTGCTTTCAAAGTAACATGACCTTTGAGCATGCAGGAGCAAAAAACAGTAATGGAGGGGAGGCAGCACACTGCACTAAAAGAAATGAACACATTTCCAGTGAAGGATGTATTTATAAACAGCCTATTAGAGGCTTATAAAAATTTTATAACTATGTTACAGACATGAGCAATATGTTCTAGCAAATCAGCAGCAAATCTTAGAAGGATGGATTCTAACCTGTAACTACTGATCACTTACTTAAAGCAAATCTGTGTGCCAATTTAGCCAATTTAAACCATTTTTCAACTGCCTCTATATAAGGCAATGTCTTGCATGCCCTGTGGACTGAGACCTGCACTTCCAAAAAGGACATGTAGAGAGTGCAAAGGGCTTTTGAGGTACAAAATAAGTAAGCAAAGGGGAAATAAAGAGCACAGAGCAAATGCTATGATTCGTAAGATGAAATGTGCAGGGGCAGACAAAGGTAGAGGTGGAGAGAGGTGATAGGATGTCTTTTTGGGAGATGAGAGTCAGCAAATTAGATCATTGGCCTTTAAACCTTTCCTAGCTAAGGCTGCTGTGACCCTAAGTTAGGCATGCTACACATAAAGTGACACTTCAAGGCGGAGAAGGATTAGGGTGAAAAAGTAGGTAAGGTGTACAAAGCAATGTAATAGAAAGGGCTAAGGTCTCTCACCTTCTTCCCCTCCTCTTCCTTCCTCCCCCTGTACAGACTAAAAAGACTAATTTGGAAGGGAAGACACTTAAAACAGAACAAAGATATCTTTTTTCCTCAGGATATTCTGAATTGGGTTACAGTATTAACTGCACATCATATCACTCGGGCAAATGCTTTCTTGTAATGAAGCATACATAAATAGATAATAGCATCTGCTTTTGCAGTATTTATGCTAAACACTATAATCTTTATGCTGGAAGGCACAGAATGATTGCTCGTTTTGTCTCCCTCCACTTTAAGAGAGTTACTCCATCAATTGTTTATTGCAATTCTTAGGTTCTTATGAGGTTTATTGTTTCCCATTTCACAGAGGAGCCAGATACATTAAATACTCCTATTCCATCGTTTATTAAAAGCCACTGTGTTCCTGAAAGAATTAGTAAACAAACTATATTAATTTATAACAATGTAAAAGTCCTAGAATGGCTACAACACAACAAAACAGAAAGTTAACTGCAAAGTTCTTTTTCACAAGATGTTTTAATGAGAAGCTTTATATCAGCTCAAGGACAGACTGGACAAATCCATGAGAGAGAAATCACTGAATGTTATTCAATACAAAGATACCATATCTGGGTCAAAAAGTCTCTGAGCTGCAAATTATTGAAGACTGGGAGAGCATTCTGGAGAGGTATCACCGTATGCTTGCACTACTCATACTCTTACTCTGCTTTTGGCCAGTATTAAGAGCAAGAAAAAGGGGTAAGATGAGCATTTGGTCTACACATTCTTAGGCTATTCTTAACAGCAATTCTACAGTGTCAAGGAACACTTATATTTAAAAACCTACTATGAGTTCCTATACATTTATTATTTACCCATCCATGTTTACATTCACTACAGGATTACCACTTCCCAGTAAAACTGACCTGCTTCTGGGTGTTCTACCGTTGCTTCAGGAGTCCACGGACCAGCTTTTACGTATCCCCTCTTTTCAAGACTGAAGACAAATCCTCCATCTCCAATCACAATTTCTCCAGCATCTAAGCGCTCTAGAATACCCTGAAGAAAGCGGGAGGAAAAATTAACAATTATAGTTCTTCAGTTTTGTGGGCTTCCTTTGTCTTTGTTGTCATTTCCTGTATTTGCAAAGTCGGCATAAATATTTGTGGGCTACCAGAAACATCTTTGCCATAATAATAAAAAGTAATCAATTTCCTTTTTGAATTTCTCTTTAAAGAATGGTAGATGATCTGTTTTGCAACATAAGGCTTTAATACATGCATATATATTATTAGTCAGTTTTATTGTATTCCAGATATATAGCCCCCAGAACTAGAAGTCAATGGTCCAATTCCATTCCTATGAAAGTAAAACACCATCTTAAATTATCCTGTAAAATATATGAGAAACTTCTTACAATGAAACACTAGTATCAGTGACCTCTTTACTAGCTCATTTCCTCTTTAGCTAGAATGCCATCTTGACAGAGCCTCAGCACAAGTAGCTTGTGGCACAAGATGGCACAACAAGCATCATAGAGAAGTAAGCATGTAACATTTCCTATCACATAAGAAACTTTTTACTGGCCTGGGTTTACTTACCTAGACTTAAAAAATTAAGGAAAATCCTGCTTGTTTTGCACAGCCCTCAAATGTTTTAAGATGCCAAATTACAAACCTTACAGCACCCTGTGATTAACCTTGCTTCTGCCTTGAACTCCATGATAATGCAAGGAAAGTGGTAATTTTATTTTTTCTTAAATTGAGAAACATGAGAACAACATATATTGGTTGCACCTAGTATATTTTTTTATTCCTTTCATTGCTTCATTGGCTTGTTCAAATTTTCCAAAAAGTACCTTGCTATTACACTAAACAGGACTAATTTCTGCAATTGGATTACAAGCATAATTCTACTTACTTTAAAAAGTGGATGAATGCAGACCCTTTTACATTAACAAAGGTAGTGGATACAGGAAAAGAATCAAAGGTAAGACTAAAATTTCCTTCCATATTTATCTTTCTTGACGGCACACTAGCATTTTGGTAGATAAAATCTGATGGAGTAGGAAAAAGAGAAGTTTTGTGGACATAAGAGTTGAGCATGGTTTTCGTGCTGACAGGAAAGATTTTTTAACAATTAGCCTCCAACCTTTAGTAGATTATCTTTCTTGATAATTTCTCCTTCATTAATTCAATTATCTCACACCATACATCCAGGAAAGTCAAACGCTTATGACGTTCCAGCACCACCCTTTAGGCAGGATGAGAGTATGCCTTTCCAACAAGAAGGAGCGCTGTGCCAAGTATACCAGTTCCAGTACCAAGTGTAGCAGTGTAACGGTACTTGGAGGCTACAAAGCCAGGCTGAGAAGGTGTTCTGGTTTCAGCTAGGATAGAGTTAATTTTCTTTCTAGAAGCTGGTATAGTGCTGTGTTTTGGATTCACTATGAGAATGATGTTCTTATAGTAACACACTGATGTTCTTAGTTGTTGCTAGATAGTTGTAGAGTCTACGCTAAGTCAAGGGCTTTTCAGCTTCTCACGCCCTGCCAGGTGCACACGAAGCTGGGAGAGCAGAGCCAGGACAGCTGGCCCAGACTGGCCAAAGGGATATTCCCTGCTGTATAACATCATGCTCCGGATACAACTGGGGAAGCTAGCTGGGAGGCAGGATCACTGCTCAGAAACAAACTGGGCATTGGGGATTTTTTTCCACAGAAGATGAGCAATCGCATTTGTGCATCACTTGTGTTTTATATGTGTGTGTGTGTGTATAATTATTAATATTCTCTTCCTTTGTTATCCTATTAAATTGCCTTTATCTCAAACCGTGAGCCTTTTTCCATTCTTCCCATCCCACTGTGGCGGGGAGAGGTGAGCGGGCAGCCACGTGGTGCTCAGCTGCTGGCTGCGGTTAAACCACAACAGTCCTTTTTGGCACCCAATGTGGGGCTCGAAGGAGATGAAGGAAATAATGACAGATCTGACCAGACCACGTAGAAAAAAAATTGTTAGACGCATTCATTACATTAGTTTAATCATCACTGGTCACAGTGTTATTTGTTCTGAGTTGTGTTATGTAACATGTTACTTGCTGTATATACTGGTTATCAGTGTTTATGTGTGGTTTATCACCTCTGGGTGTTAGATTAAGGTTATTGCTCTGCTGTACTGTGTACCACTGCCTTATCGTATGATAAAATCATTGATTGTCAGACCAATCTGGTATCTGTACTCAGCAGTGGTGGGTGGCACACAGAGTGGAGTGACAGCAATGGCTCCATCTCCATACTTCAGGAGCCATCTGTCTATAATATAGACAGAAGCTATAAATAATTACACTTTTTACTTTTTCTCCTTGGAGAGCCAGTATGTGGGGGACATACCTTCCTTCACCTTCTCCTTCTTCTCCAGGCTAATTACAATAGCTTTTGAGAATGTTGAATATCCTTGGGATGTTCAGACCAGCATGTTTCTATTGCTAGGTCTCCTGAATGTGGTTCAGGTCTTGTTTAGCGTTAAATAACTAGTTTAGACCACCACCCGGAGATCAACACCAGCAACAGGCATGGCGGCTATTCCAACCCCAGTGACAGGCACTGTGGTTACTCCAACCCCTGTGAGAAGCACAGTGGCTTCAAAACCTGGTGATAGGCACTGCAGCTACTCAAACCCCAGCAATAAGCTTTGCAGTTGAACCAGAGAACCAACCCATATCGATATCAGTCACCTCTATACACAAGAAGAAATGGATGTGAAAGTCAACTCATTTAGTAAAGGATGATGAAACTGGGCCATCAGAAGAACAGGATGAAGAGGCAGAACCAGAGATACCCACCTGATCCCTATCCCTGAGGGAGCAGCATGATAAGCAAGAAGATTTCAGCCATTGATTAGGCAAGCAACTTGTCACCTGGCTGCTCCAATGCTGGGATAGTGGGGCCAGCAGCTGGAATTAGAGGGTAGGGAAGCCAAGCAGCTGGGATCCCTGTCTAGGGAAGGGGGCATTGACAAGGCAATTGGAAAAAAAGCATAAGCCCTCAACCTCTGGAGGTAACTTCTGTCAAGCATGAGGGAAAGGTATCCCTTCAAAGAAGATGTTATATGTCACCCAGGCAAGTGGACAACCACAGAGAGAGGTATCCAGTACCTGAGGGAAGTAGCTGTGTGGGAGGTAGTTTATTATGACAACGCACAGTTACCCACAGATCCAGATGAAGTCCAGTGTACACGATGTAGTAGAGGTTTGTACAGAGCGCATCAGCAGCATACACCAACTCATTGGCAGTAATGGACTGGAAAGAATAGGCACCAACAAGGAATGAGTGTAGTTTTCGTGCAACTCTGGCAATATGAAGAAAATCTCTCTTCCTCCCTACGGGCCTGTGTCTCGGCTGTGGAAAGACTGTCAAAAAAATCCAAAAACCTGGGAGGTCCAGCATCTCAAAGATGATATGTCCAATTCCCCGCTTGTACAGACCAGTATCACAGCTATTACGAGTAAGCATTCCTCAGCTCAAGAGAGAGGATATAGAGAATGCATACCATGAGGCACCCCGTGCTTTTACCTGTGTGATCATGGAGAGGATATGAGGAAGTGCGATGGAAAACCTAGCTCGACCTTAGAGGCATGGGTATGTGAATTGTAAGGAAAAACTATCTCAAATGGGCTTTCTTTCAGGAAAATTGCTGCTCCAGTCTCCAGTGGGCAGTTCCGCAGACAGAGTAGGACGACTGATCTTACTTCTAATCTTATGGAAGGAGCTTCTGATTTGTATTTACAAGACGTGAGCAATACGGATGAGATTCAAACCCGTATGTGCCACACAAATCCATTTGTCGGTAAAGAATATTATGATCAGGATTAGAGGGGCCCTGCCTCCAGCCAGGTGGAGGGAAGGGACAATCAGGTTCATTGGACTGTGTGGATCTGATAGCCTGGCACATCAGACGTGGGTCTGTATAAGGCTCTAGTGGACACCAGTGCACAGCGTACCTTAATGCCATCAAGGTATAAAGGAGCAGAACCCATCTGTATTTGTCGTGTGACAGGGGGATCCCAACAGTTGACTGTACTGGAGGCTGAAGTGGGTCTAACTGGGAATGAGTGGCAAAAGCACCCCATTGTGACTGGCCCAGAGGCTCCATGCATCCTTGGGACAGACTGCCTCAGGAGAGGGTATTTCAAGGACCCCAAAGGGTACCAATGGGCTTTTGGTATAGCTGCCTTGGAGACAGAAAAAATTGAATAGCTGTCTACCTTGGCCAGTCTCTCAGACAATCCTTCTGTTGAGGGTCAAAGAACAACAGGTGCCAATCGCTACCACAACAGTGCACCGGTGGCAATATCACACCAACCCAGACTCCCTGATTCCCATCCATAAGCTGATTTGTCCACTGGAGAGCCAAGGAGTGATCAGCAGAACTCGCTAACCCTTTAACAGTCCCACATGGCCAGTGCAGACGTCCAATGGCGAGTGGAGACTGACAGTAGACTATCATAGCCTGAACAAAGTCACAGCATCAATAAGTGCTGCCGTGTTGGACATGCTAGAACTTCAATATGAACTGGAGTCAAAGGCAGCCAAGTGGTATGCCACAATTGATATAGCTAATGCATTTTTCTCAATCCCTTTGGCGGCAGAGTGCAGGCCACAGTTTGCTTTCACTTGGAGGGGTGTTCAGTACACCTGGAATTGACTGCCCCAGAGTGGAAATACAGCCCCACCATTTGCCATGGACTGATCTAGACTGCACTGGAACTGGGTGAAACTCATGAGGATCTGCAATACATTGACAATATCATTGTATGGGGCAACAGAGCAGATGTTGTCTCTGAGAAAGGGAAGAAAATAGTCCAAATCCTTCTGAAAGCTGGTTTCACCATAAAACAGAGTAAGGTCAAGGGACCTGCACAGGTGATCCAGTTTTTAGGAATAAAATGGCAAGATGGGTGTTATCAGATCCCAATGGATGTGGTCAACAAAATAGCAGCTATGTCTCCACTGACTAGCAAAAAGGAAACACAAGTTTTCTTAGGCATTGTGGGTTTCTGGAGAATGCATATTCCAAATTACAGTCTGATTGTAAGCTCCCTCTCTCAGGTGACCTGGAAGAAGAACGATTTCAAATGGGGCCCTAAAGCAATGACAAACCTTTGAACAAATTAAACAAGAAACTGCCAGAAAATGAGAAGCAATATGCCCTGCTCACTGACGGGTCCTGTAGCATTGTGGGAAAGCATCAGAGGCGGAAGGCTGCTGTGTGGAGTCCTTTATGAAAACTCGCAAAAACTGCTGAAGCAGAAGGTGAATTGAGCCAGTTTGAACAGGTGAAAGCCACCCAGCTGGCTTTAGACATTGCTGATCAAGAGAAGTGGCCAATGCTCTACCTCTATACTGACTCAGGGATGGTAGCAAATGTCCTGTGGGGTTGTTACAGCAATGGAAGCAGAGTAACTGGCAATGCAGAGGCAAACCCATCTGGGCTGCTCCAGTGTGGCAAGATACTGTTGCCCAGCCAGAGAAGCTGGTTGTAAAAGTACGTCACGTAGATGCCCACATACCCAAGAGTCAGGCCACTGAGGAACATCAAAAGAGCGAGCAGGTACATCAGGCTGCTAAGATTGAAGTGGCTCAAGTGGATTTGGACTGGCAACATAAGGGTGAATTATTTATAGCTTGGTGGGCCCATGACACCTAAGGCCATCAAGGAAGAGATGCAACATATAGATGGGCTCATGATCGAAGGGTTGACTTGACCATGGAAACTATCTCACAGGTTATCCATGAATGTGAAACATGTGCTTGCAATCAAGCAAGCGAAGTGGTTAAAGCCTCTGTGGTATGGAGGACAATGGTTGAAATATAAACATGGGGAGGCCTGGCAGATTGATTATACCACACTCCCACAAAACCACCAAGACAAGCTACATATGCTTACAATGGTGGAAGCAACCACTGGATGGCTGGAAACATACCCCGTGTCCCGTGCCACCACCCAGAACACTATGCTGGGCTTTGAAAGCAAGTCTTGTGGTGACATGGCACCCCAGAAAGAATAGAGTCAGACAATAGGACTCATTTCTGAAACAACCTCAAAGACACCAGGGCCAAAGAGCATGGCATTGAGTGGGTGTATCACATCCCCCACCATGCACCAGCCTCTAGGAAAATCAAATGATACAATGGACTGTTAAAGACTACACTGAGCGCAATGGGTAGTGGGACCCTCAAACATTGGGATACACATTTACAAAGGCTACCTGGTTAGTCAATGCTAGGGGGTCTACCAATCGAGCTGGCACTGCCCAATCAAAACTTCCACATACTGTAGAAGGGGATAAAGCGAGCGGCCATGTGGTGCTCAGTTACTGGCTGGGGTTAAACCACGACAGAGGCCTGGCACTTTTGGCTTAGGCACTGACATGGCAGCAAGGTGACAGGATTTCTCTGTACAGTGCTGCTGTGCAGATATATGAGCTTGGCTTGCAAAGTGTTGGCTTGCAAATCTCTGCATCTCATTCCATTTCACATTGTGGACTTGCCAAAATATTAACCTGATTAATAAAGTGTGCAAGCGTTTATTTCAGCAGGACCAGAGCAAAACTCAATGTGCAATTCTCAGTCTCCTAAACTCAATAATTTTCAGTGAATCTATCAGTCATGCCTGTCTACTAGGGCAAGTCTGTTCTAAGTGTAAATGTCAGGAAGCTTTGTAGAAATTGTATTTGCAATTAACTAATTTGCAGTTGTAACACAATGCCTCAAATGGGGCCAGAGAAAGGCACTCAAGGGATCACTGGTTGAGTCCCTGCTTCCTCTGCCTGCCAAAGAATCTTTTATAGATGGAGCCTGCTTCAGAAGCTTAATATGCAGAGAACAGGAGTGCAGAGGAAAAAAATCTTTAACATACAAGCCGCCTCAGTCATTGCTTGTTAACTGAACATTAAGTAATAGAAACATGTTGGCATCATATATAGATATTATATTTAAATGCACTACAACTAACAGGGTTTTTTTTTCCTTTTAACAGGTCAGTTCTAGGATTTAACCGCACTTTTTCTTCACAGTTCTAGCTTTTTGAAACTGCATTTTAAAATAATCTTCACTTTTGACACACAGAAGCAACATAAGCCAGGATTGAATAGACCATATCATCCTAATACATAATATATTGTGACAAATTAAACCTAGCATTGGGGCATCCAATACCAGGTGACAAAACTATAAAGCACGAAGTACTTAATACAAACTTACTTTGTCAGTTCAGATTGGCTTACAATGGAAATAACTTTTCTGCAAACTTTATTATAGGTCTGATATAATCTCTTTACATCATTTTTACTTTATCTATACTAGGTAAAATACCATTGGTTCATATATAGCTAGCATAAGTTCAGCATCAACATTGTTTTGTTCTGCCCTGGAGAATTACAGTTATGTGCTCATGCCCAATCCAGATCAAAATTGTATTGTCAAGTGATCTGGTAGTACACAGATCTGGTATTAAATAACAAGAAATAGTATCTGCACAAAGCTAACCAAGGCTCTTTTGAGCCATCTTTTCACTGCTTTACTTCTGCTACCATGAATGAAGTTGCACCACATAGTTCATACATCTATACATGGAAAGAGTGCAAATGTCCGTATGACGATACTCTCTCAATCATGTTTAGGAATGTAACCGAACCACGTAAGTATAAAGCCTGCTTGGTCTACCTGTATCCTACCTTTCCATCAGTGGAGAGAAAAAAGCATCTCAAAACAACTATTCAGATCTTAAGTAAGCCCTCAAAAGAAGCTTATCTCTGTCCATTGTCTGTACCGGGAACTTAGGGCAATTGCCTTCTGCTATGTTTCTGAAGTTAGGTGGCATGAGTATGTGCCAAAAAATAAAAAGCAGAACAATTACCTCCCCACCCCCTTCCTTTATAACTGATCTACCTGAAAGGCCTAGAGCTCATCGACTTTTCCCCACATCCTTCTGTTCCCTTACTGTACACTTAGATGCTACACATAAAAATGAGTAAAACCAGTTCTGAGTAGGAAGTGTCTAATTAATGATAATAGTGTCCTTCTGAATGGAAGACAGAACAAGTGATTCCACCAACCTTCCCAAGCAGCAGTGCAGGGTAGCAGTACTGGTATATATCAGAGATTGATTTAGACATTGTTCATGTGTTTGCCTTAATGGCCAGAACGGCTGATGCCTAGGTAACTTTTTATACTGGCTTATTTCTTTAGCTAAATGAGGGTGCCAAGGGCATGCACATATTGGAGACTGCGCTCATATTACAAACACTGTTGGTATTCAGTCATATAAATCAAGGGAAGAGCAATTTGGGGCTTTTAAATAGAGTTGGCAGAATGCTGGAGACAGAAATCCCATCCAATGACAGTCTATGCTTAACATATTTGCAATTTTAATGTGTTGCGAGTACTGCTTAGTTTGCATATCAAAAGCAAAATGTTTATGAACTTCGGTGGCTCCAGTCTGTGTTCAGAGAAATCAAAATTCTATGAGCTGTTACAGCACTAAGTTCAATCTAATCTATCTATCTCACAACAGCGTCCAAATATCTTTAATGGCTCAGTGTTGAATAGGTATAGTTATTATTACGGCTTTTGCCTTTCACAATATGACCTTACCTGCAGAAACACTGAGTACCTTACTGTGAAGTTAGAAGCGTGGTTCGCGGGTTGTGCCAGTTTAGCAGCAGCTCCCCAGGACAGCCTCCGGGCAGGACCCCGACGAGGCGGGAAAGGCGGCCGGGCGCAGCGGCGCAAGGGCCCGACCCAGAGCCGAGCTCGGCCCTATGCCGCCGAGAAGATCCGGCCGCTCCCCGCTGCACAGGCGCAGGGCTGCGTCTCCCCTACCGCCCGGTCCCGCCGGGGCAGCGCCCGTACCGCAGCAGGCGGCGAAGGGGACAGCAGCAGGGGCACCTGTCCCAGCGCCCGCCGCTGCCCTCACGCCGGCCAGCGCAGCGGGACGGGCCCACGGTAGCAGGGGACCGGGGGTGAGCGGGGGTGGGAGATGGGAGAATTACCCTTTTGCCTTGTTTCGTCGTCTTCCCGATCGGCAGCATCTTGCTTGCCCAGGGACGCCGGCTGCCCGAGTGAGCACCGACGGCTCGGTACAAAGCGGAAGATACCGCGACCGCTCAGCCCGCAGTTTTATAGCCCGGGAAGGAGGCGGGCCGCGGTGGGCAGCGCTGCGGAGGACACCCCCGGCCGGTCCGGCCCCTGACCCCGCGGGGCGCCCAGGCATAGCCCGGGGCTGCCCCGCGCCCTCCCGCCGCCGCCCCCGCCTGGCTCGAGGTCGGGAGGTGCCCGGTTGCTGCCCTGGGTGCCCCCTCAGCCAAGGGGCGGGCCGGCGCCCTCCTCCGCGAGGGCTGGCCTCGGCGGGGGCAGGGACGGGACGGGACGGAGTCGCGAGAGGCGGGGGGCCAGCGCTCTCCATCCCTGCTGCCGGTGGGCTGTGTGAGGGATGAGCGCGGTGCTGCGGGGAGTCCTGCGGCGGCTGCGGCCCCCCCGTCGCGGCGGCCCCCCCGACCCCCTCGCCGCGGCTGCCCTGCGGCCCATCGGCGGCAGCGCGGGTGCCCAGGGCCGGTGAGTGCGGGCCGGCGGGCCGGGCTGTGCCTGGCGAGCGGGGGGCGGTGGGTGGGCGCGGGCAGAGGAGCCGTTAACGGTCGCGGCTGTCAGCGCGTGGCCTCCGCGCCGCCTCAAGGCGCGGCCCCCCGAGGGTAAAGCGGCCTGGCGGTGGCTGTGAGGGGAAGGTGGTAAGGAGAATGGGCTCCTTCTGCCGGCCTTCGGGGCTCCACCAGTTGCCGGACGGGTTCACCGGGCTGCGAAGGCCTCTCCCTGTGGGTAGGAGGTGCATTTTCCTCCTGCGCCTAGCGCATTTCTGCGTTAAAGACCCGACCCAGCCCGGGGTGAGCCGCTGACCTGGTATAGAGATAGCCCTTCTGCTGTCTTCTGGGCCATATCAATGAGCGATAAATGACCACCTGCTTTAACTGCCACAAGCAAACATCTGGGTGAACCGTGTAGTTCACAGGGAAGGTACCCCCAGATTCTTACCAGGCTCCTGGGTTTGAAAGAAAAGCTTTGAGAAGAGCTGAAAGTCAGGTGAGGAAGTCTCAAATTCACAGTGTAAAAGAAGCGTGAGAAAAGCCTTCACTCTTGAGCTTGATTTGTGCCTCAAAATTCAGTGTAAGTGTTGTGCATCTGGCTGTTAAACAGCTTACTGTTAACTTGCAAAAATTAATATGTAATCTCAAAAAAGAACACGTGCAAATGTGTGGTACACCAAATACGGAAAACTTGTGGTGTCCAGTGCTCCCATTTATTTTACTTTTCATTCATTGACACATAGTGAATAAGCATGGTGTGTATTCCTCCTGCATTTGCATTTAAAATATATTATAAGATTTCCATTTTTAAGACATACAACTAGTAGCTTTGATTCCTGAGTGAAGGATGGGTGGAAGACTAGTTACACATTAGAAGGCCTTTTGCCAGAGAAGTTGCAAAAGCAAATGTACAAGGGGGGGCGGGGGGGGGGAGATAAAATTGAGTATTGATTAACTGTCCTGAAGGGAGAGATACCATGGTTTCACAGTAGTCTGTACTGCTACTGTACTAAGAGGTCCTACCTTGTCTCACATCCAAAAAAAAGGGCTTTTTTTACTTTGGATAAATTTCCTGATCTGGCTTGCTTCTTGGCTGTCTGTGGATGCGTCAGTAGAGAGGAGAATCAGATAAGATGGAGGAGAATGGGGCTGCCTATGGCAGCAGTTCTGGTTTGTGATGGCTTAAAGTGGTTATGAAAATGTAGCGTGATGTAGTAGCAGGTGGGATCCATTGACAAAAACCTGTTTCTATAATGTTTTTACTTCAGCAAAGTAGAATGTGTTAAAATAGAACATGACAATAAACATTGTTTCATTGCTAATGAACAGAAACACAGACTGATGTAGTCTGCTGACACTGGCTTTAGAAATTTCTTAAGGAGCTTTACTAAGTAGACATTTTTAAAGACTTTGTGTTGCATATACTACAGCTCTTTTGAAAAGTCAGGTTTTGACACTGTCATTTTGGGAGTACAGTTTCTCATTGAAAAATAGGGTCTACATAGAAGGGTATATTGGACCAACAAAGATTTAAAGTTGTGAGTGAAAGTAAACTTGCTTTGCTTTTTGTAATGCTACTGTTTATGTATGTGACCCTTTAAGAGCATTTACTTTGAAAGAAGGTAAGCATGAACAGGTTAGGTTTCACTCAGACTCCCAAGCAGGCACCAAGTTATATGTAAAGAAAAAAGATGGACAGAAGTGCAATTGTCTTTTTGTAACTGTCAGTAATTCTTTTTTCCCCAGGAAAGAAACCCAATCTCCTTCCTTGGGGAAAGATAGAGCAGATACAGTGATCATCGGAGGTGGTTGCATTGGTGTGAGTCTAGCCTATCACTTGGCTAAGGCTGGCTTGAAGGATGTTGTTCTGCTAGAAAAATCTGAGCTCACTGCAGGATCTACTTGGCATGCAGTAAGAAATGTTTTGCTAATCTCTCAGATTAACAGCAGTTTGTTTATCGTAAAGGTGATGGAAGTTTCATTACCTTTATATTCCCTGGTTTTCCAGAAATTAACTGTCTTGGTTATTTTATAGATCTGAACTTTAGCTCTGAGTTCTTTATAGATTTGCTGTATAGGTTTTGAAAAGTTGGTTCAGCTATCCATAGTACACTTTTCTCATTTGTAAAAATTGGGACAAATACTGTATTTTGAAATTACTGGAAGGTGATGTGTTATTATATATTTTTGTCAGTTAACTGGATTTAGACTTTAAATTTTAGTTTAACTTAGACTTTTTAAATTTAAGGTTTTATTTAGAAGGTAATCTAATTTGTGCTGCAGACTTTTTCATTGAGAGTGGTTGCACTATCAATCATGCATAAAACAGAAATGTGAAATTTGGCATTATTGTATGTATAATTATTTTTTATGTGCCATCCTGAAAAAGAAGTAATCAAGAAGCAGCATCAGCATCCAGTTCTCAGAGAGTATCACTGTCCCAGCAATTGATTCTTATAGAGACAAGAGCTTTCTTTCCTGCCACCACTGACATTACAGAAAATCTTGGAGGAGCAAAGCTAACAACTGTACACTGTGGGGTTTTTTTTAGGTTTAATGTTTGTCTGTACTCTAAAGAATTAAAAACTCATACATGTAATAATGGCAGGGTGGGGACACTTCGGATAATAATGCTAATCACATGGACGTACTGGTGGTGCACATGTATGTATGTAATTACATATTTTCTATGTCAATGTCTGGAGTAGGTAGTGTAACAAAATGAAATAAAGCTTGCGACAATAATAGATGCTTTTTCCATTCATTTCCAACTACACTCAGCTGAAGTTGGCAGAATGTTATCCGTGTGTGTAGCAATACAAAAGAGTAAAACCCCAACAGTTTGCTGTCTCTAGAACTACTCTATTAATACAATAGAGCATTTATGCAGTACTTTTATAACTATAGTATCTGAGTGCCTTTCAGGAACAAATTGAGGAGGATGACTCAGATGGATTATATTTTATTTGTATACTCATACTTTTCCCAGGAGAGGAAGTCTCAAGTTTGAAATACTTTACCTTAGTGCAGATGTTTTGTGTGCATGGGGCTTTATGAGAGAATAACAGTAACAAATGAAATTAGAAAAAATCACTGCCTGAAATGTTTAAGTAGGTTTATATTTCATTTACTTGCTTTTCAACAAACAAAGCAAAAGAAAACACACTGTATAGAGTTAGGAAAAACCAAACTCAGTAATTACGTCTCTTTTAGAAAGAATTGTACCACAGGTGGTGCAGTTCAGTGAACAGAGCAACACCATGTGTAGTATCAGATCATGCATCTTGTGTATTGAATTGTAACTACGAAATGGTCAAAGAAATACTGTGACAAGTATATGAGTGAGGCACAGACTGCATTCTATATACCCAATGCGTACACAGAACAGTAACTGTGTAAAAAATGATAAAAATCCCTTCATTGAATAAGAAACCAAAATCATAAATGGAGGGTTGTTACTAAATGTTTCCTTTGTTCTTGTTATACTCGCTCACTCTAACTTACTGCTCATAACTGTGTAAAAGCAACCCCTCCAGTATTTTTGCCCCTACTTTTTAGTCAATGCAGCAACTGGAACACTGAGTGAGGAATTCTGTCTCAAAACTAGGTAGAGTCCTGGAGCGCAGCAGAGAAAGTGCCTGCACTGGGTTATTGAGAGGGCTGCTTTGTGGCACCTGCTGCAACAGAATTTGATGTGATTAACACAACAAGACATCTAGTTATGGGACAGGTTAAAAATAGATAACTAGTAGGTAAACTACATGTATACTGTCTCTTTTCATTGAACTGAGAGTGTTGTGAAGATGAAAAAGTTGATGGTTCAGATTATGAGAAAGATCATAACTGTGACTGTGAGTTCTTAATTATACTATGTGCTGTGCGTTTATCAGTGGTTTCCTCACAGTGATACAATATTAGATACAGATGAAAATTACACATAGAGTTAGCATGTGAAATGGCACATAGTATATTGCCTGCAGCTCCAAGTGTTGAAAGTCTGGTTCAGATGTTGCTGTACTATACCACATTTTCCCTCTTTCACAGTCTAATAGATCCTGCCAGAGCTCAGGATCATGTTTCATATAGATCATATTCCTGCTAGTGGTGCTGCCAAAACTTTCTTCCACTTCTCAGGTCTGAGATAAATTTGGCTGACTTTCATTTTATTTAAATTAAAACAGCACAGAAAGTGTGCACATATTTATATTATCAGTAATAAGAAGATACAAATAACAGAGCAAGTGCTCATTCTTATACTTACCTAGCCATGACAAAGTAGTCATTATTATATGTGTGTAAATTAGGTCAGGACTTAGGCTTTAATAATTCTTGAAGCAGTATTGTTCTGCAGGTCAGATCATTTACAATATCACTGAAGCCTTAGGGACTGAACAAGGGATATATAACTCACTAAGCAAATAATTTTTTCGTGTTGTTCCTTTTTTTTTTTTGAAAGGTGTTTTCTAAGAAAATGTTTAATGTATCATTCTGTTATGTGATACTCTTTCTTGCAATTGATTTTGCTGCTGATAGTTAATAAAACACAGCACAAGACAAATAAAAACTTGTTACAACTTGGTCAAACTTGCAAGAAGAGAGAGTATAGGTGGTAAGAGTGTTAGTGCCATTTTCTTCCAGAATGCTAATTTAATAAATGGAGTTAGTATAAAATCTGAAACAGATTGGAATAGAAGAAAACTGATACATGAACATTTCAACAAATTAAAATTTAAACTATAAAACCGCCTTAAAATCACTGTGTCAATTCTCATAGCAAAGTGGCCATTCTTAAAATTATTTTCCCAGATCACGTTCACCTACAACAAAGTCTCAGTTTTACAAAAATAGAGCAAAACCTAGAGCAACTATCCTTCAAATACAGGAACGGTCCACCCTGGACCACATATTGGGAGGCCAGCTGGGCCAGTCAGGGAGCTCATGACTGAGTTCCGGAGCAAAACTGTGATATACAGCAGGTGGAACCAGGAAAAGGCTATGAAGGGATAATTTAGAAAAATTGCGTGGGCATGTAAAGGGGATGTTAGGAAAGCCAAAGCACAACTAGAGTTAAGGTTTCCAAGGAACATTAAAGGCATCAAGAAGAGCTTGTACTGCTGTATTAGTAGTAAAAGGCTGAACAAGGAAAATGCAGGACCGTTGCTGAATGAGGTAGGTAATTTAGTCACTGTACACTGGTAAGGCTGAAGTACTCAATGCATTCTTTGCCTGAGTTTTCACTGACAAGGTTTCTTAGGGCACAGAAGCCTGAGCAGGGTTCAGGGAGAAGAGGAACTACCAACAGTGGATGAGGATCAAGACAAGGATTACTGGAAGAACTTGGCTCATGCACATATATTGGACCAGATGGGCTGGATGCAAGAATGCTTTGCATTCACCTTTGAAAGACTGTGCAGATGGGGGAGATGCCCAATGTTTGGAGAAGGGCATATGTATGCATCTTTACAAAAAGCCAAAGGGACAAGCAAGGGAGCTAAAGGGCAGCCATACTTCGATTCTTGCGAAAATCATGGAGCGAGTGTCAGATCATATTTCTGGGCCCATGAAGGAGAAAAAAGGTGATTGGGAACAGTCAGCATAGATCTGTGAAGCATAAATGATGTATGACTAAACCTGATTGTCTTCTATGATAAAATGACTGCAGACAAGGGGAGAGCAGTTGATGTCACTTACATGAATTTTAGCAAGACTTCAGACACTGTCTCCCATAATATTAATGTATTCAACTGAGGATGTTATGTTCTGTATGGCAGGACAACTAGATGGTTAAAAGCCTGTTTGGATGGTTGGGCTCAGAGGGTAGCGATTAATCGGTCATATTCTACCCAAGGGCCAGAAACAAGTGGACTGTCCCAGAGGTCTGTACTGGCACCCATCCTGTTTAGTATCTTTATCAATGATCTGGAGTAGGTGACGAAGTACACGCTTGTCAATTTTGCAGTTGACGCCAAACTGGGGGGACCAGTCAATGCACTCAAGGGCATGGATGCCATTGCTGAGGGACGTAGACAGGCTGGAGGGATGAAAGGACAGGAACTTTATGACATTTAACAAGGGCAAAGGCAAAGTCCTGTACTTGGCCAGGGAAGTAGTGTAGTCTCTGTCCTTGGAGATTTCAAGACCAGGCTGGAGAAAATCTTGGGCAATCTGGCCTGATCTCGTAGCTGGCCCTGCTTTGAGGTTGGATAGAGACCTCCTGAGGTCCCATTCAATCTGTTTATTTTATTATAATTATGTTTTGATCTTAATTTTTATATAGTCCAGTCAGGTTATAGTTGCCTCCCAACTGCACTCCTGAAACCAGGAACATTCGTTATCTGAAGCCAAAAGGCATCAAATGTGTTTAAAATTCTTTTATTCACTTCAAAATGTTAGAGAGAGAAGTTTTGATGGAATTCCTGCAATTAAATTCTCTTGAATCTATATGGGTTTATAGATGACCTGTAAGTAATTTGTTGTTCGTTTGGTTCAAAATGACTCCACTAACAGTGACCACTAAACTGGAATTTCCCTACATCTGGAAAATATATTTCTACATTTGGAAACATAACAAAAGACCAGCAAATGTTTACACAAATAAAAGAAGACAGCAAAAATAATATGAAATGACACAATTTGCAGGTATAAGTAAATTAATTCTCATAGGGTATTGTAAATGGCTAAGGAAATGTAAACATTTCAATGCCTAATTTATTTCTTTATTCTGTATACACAGAAAAAAGGTCATTAGGACTTATTTTTTAAGAAACAAGCAAGTTTTAATTACAAATTCTGCAGTGAAACAGCCCTGGGCTTTAGTGTGAGGTAATTAAAATAAATGTGTTAACAACAATGTAAACCCGCATTTAGTCAAATATCTAGTCTGCAGCAGTGTCCAGTATGATGGTGATCTGAAAAGATAATAAGAAAAGGACAAGTAATATTCTTCCACACTATTAATCTAGCCTGGGGACTTCCTGAATTCAGTGTGCCTGCTTTGTGCTTAATGTGGTTTTCTTCCTCCTACAGATGTGTGTGATCACTTTTTAAACTTAGATTGTTGAGGTAATGAACAATACCAAACATACTTAGGGAAGTAGAGCCAAATTTATGAATAAAATACAGGCATAACTGAAAAATATGATACTGGTAGATTATTAATTTTGCTTATTTTTCCATTGGTTTATTTTGGCATTTCACTCATGTGGTACACTATGATATTATGTATAAACTTTAAGATATCAGAAAGATAAAATCCTCACAAAGAAAGGTAGCAAAAACTTAACACTGTGGCTAAAGACATACATTCAGTATTGCCAGACACTTGCACTCTTGCTCTGAAGATACTGAGTACCTGTCATCTCAGGCAGTGGGTATGATTTATGGTTTTTGAGGGACATTTTATGTGAGTGTAAGCCATTTGCTAAGAGCAATTTGAAGCTAATTGTTTCTGAGGGAAAAGATCAGGTCTTAAATGTGAAGTTGCACTAAGAAAGATGGGTCAGAAGAGACCACGGTTTCAAAAAATGAAGATGTGTGATCTAATTCATGCAATATATGTTGATGTTATTTGTAGAGAAGTGTAATGTTTAATAGGTTCTTAGCATAATTAAATTAGTTTGAATTAAAATAGATCTTTAAAGACCACTAAATCTTGCTTTTGTTATTCATATGTATACAGTTATTCCACTAGCTTTAAAAGTTAAAGCTCTAAACTACATAGCACAGAACAGAGCTGACAAGCTAAAATCAAGTGTAGTTAATGTATGTGCATACTAGGCAACTTAGAAGGAAACTATGAAAACTCTACTTTAAAATGTCTACTTCTAAAATGTGTTACTTTTCACCCTTAGATTTCCTGCTGTTTTTTTTCTCAGAATGGCAGTGAACTCAAAGGTGGACTCTGGTGTCTACCTCCCTTAATTGAAGCAACCTTCATCTATGCATAAGATCTATTTAGTTAGTAAAATATGCACTATATATACAAAATATTTAAATAATTGTAGTTACTTAGTTTGACAACCTAAGCTAATCTGGCATTTCTGTTGTCTCACTTGGAAGAAGGGTTTTAGTGAGATATCAAATTCAGGAGATACAAAGACATATGCTTAACTTCAGTAACACTTTAACTCTGCTTTTTTTAAGTGCTAATGTCTACAGTTATGAATATCGTTAGAATAATGCAGCTGTCTCCTGTAGGCAGGTAAACAGTTTCCTTAAACATAGAAGAGGCTGTAGTAACTTCTTGATTTTACCTTTGCAGGAACCCAAAAGGGTTTGACAGCTTTCTAAAGTCAGACCTAGTAAAATGATGTGCAAAATACATATAGTAATTTCTTAAGCTACTCTGAAATGCAGCAATTGCTCTTCAACTGCCATGTAAGACAACTGTTGAGAACAGAATAATATTGACTTCCAGAGCCCTGCTGTTCACACCTCGGGAATGTAATAACTTTTGTTAAGATCTGGTCTTTGTGAAGGTTTGGTTTCTCTCCCATCTCCATTTGCAAGAAGGAAAGGATCCGGCTACAGGAGATTTAGTAGGACAATCAGTTGATTTAGTTGATCAGTAACAGGATGGTGTGTCTCTTCCAAAAGATTTGAAACTGACAACTGAATAATTTAAGGAAGAAAGGAAACTATAGGAGAGAACAACTGCAACAGTATCATGGGTTGACAAATTTGATTAGAAGAGACAGGTGGAAAAACACGTGTGCAGAGAACAAGAATGCATAAGTAGGGAAAGGATTATATTTTCGTAGCAGTTGGCTCTATCCATGTGTTGCTTTTCTTTACAGTATCTTGACAGTTTCTTTTTGAATGACAGTTGGAAGGAGGGAAAGAAAACACTGCGTTGCTAATCATATCTCTGTTGTTCCTATTTCTTATCTGAGGCTGGTTTAACTACTTATTTTCATCCTGGAATAAACCTGAAGAAAATCCATTCTTACAGCATCAAACTCTATGAAAAGCTGGAAGAAGAAACTGGACAGGTAATCTCCTTAACCTTGTAATTATTAATTCAGATAATGAATTCATCATTAATTCAGATTCAGATTAATTCATTAACCTTATGAATAGTCTTAGAAAAAAGTTTGGAATTGACAAGTTGATTATGTGTGTTCATGACTATCATAAAGCTCCCGTTTTATTGAAATATATTCTCCTGCCTGCATATAGTCTAGTGCTTAGTCACTAAATATTTTAGATGATTTCTCAGATCCCTCTAAAGTTTAAGAAAAGTGGTTTTCATCATACATCTCAGAAGCTCAGCAGAATGAAAGTCTTCAACTTTAGCTTGGTATAGGAGCTAAAATAGCAACAAGGATCTGGAATGAATGGATTGATGATGATACATTCCTGCTTTAAACATGTCCACTTAAAAATCCATCTGATATGATGCTGTCTGTACTTGAGAAGATTGCTGCAATTCCTCCCATCCCTTTCGGAGATATGTTTTTATTTAGTGACTTCAGGAATGGGTATGCAGAGACACACAGTGGTTGTCTTTTTTATCTGGCACCACTCAGCCATATAGATTTCATTTACTAAACTCGTGCTTGCTTCAGACAGCAGCAGAAGTTTCATGATCCTCACTGCACTAGTCTACAAACTTGATAATTGTACTAAAATGCTTTTTTCTTCATTCTACTGCTCAGCTAGATACTACAGCATATTATCATTGTGAGTTCTACTAAAAGACTTATTCAGCCATATTAATGTCTTGTGAATTAACACAGAAAAGGTGAAGTAAATAGTGTATACTAGAAAGTGAGCATTCAGTGTCCAGCTATATAAGGATTTCTACTTTATTAAAAAGACAAAAAAAGGCAAGTGGTTATTAATTGTGTCAATAAAGGTTCTTAGCCAGTTCAACTTATTTTGCAGCATCTCAACAGAAAATTATGAACTTTAATATAAACTATTACACATATATTCTTGAGATGTATCCGATTCTATTTTTGAAAGTGTATGAGTGCATAAATTCAAATATTTATCAAATCTTAACACAAATAATAGTATCATGAAATTCAATAAAAGATTTTTGCAACTGTTTTGAAGATAGTATGTATTAACCTAGGAAGTTAGTTTGATAACTTTTTCAAAAATTTTGTTTTCTCTAGGAGTTTACATCCAAGTACTGTTCCTCCAAGGGCACCTAACTTATTTGAATCTCTTTTCAGTGATGTTAGTGGCAAAATTCCTGTAGACTTCCCATAGCATAGGAAGATGCATTTATGGAGAGAAGTAAAGATTCTTTCAGTAATTCACTTTTGCTCTTTTTTTTAGGCTGTGGGGTTTCATCAGCCTGGCAGCATCAGAATTGCTTCAACTCCCACTAGGGTAGATGAATTCAAGTACCAAATGACTCGTGCTGGTTGGCACCCAACAGAGCAGTACCTAATCACGCCTGAGAAAGTACAAGAGCTATTTCCCTTATTGAACATGGATATGGTAAAGAACCTAATTTTATGAAAAATAACTTCCATTGTAATTAAATATCGGTTTATCAGCTATGTAGACATAAGGTCTGTTTATACAAATTGTACAATAAATTCTTGGTTTTCAGTGAAAAAAACGTACATTATAAACTAAAATCAGACTCATATGCATTTTAGTCCATACTGAATGTGTGTCAGTATGTCTGTATGCACACTATTAATTATAATATATATAATATTATAATATTAAAGTATTGCATGGGAGAACTGAGCAATTTTACTTCCTTACACCATTGTTAGGCTGGCTAGCTGAAGGCCTTATATTATATATTTTGAAATTTTGTTTAATTTGACTCCTTAATGTTTACTATATTCAAAAAATAAAGTGTTGTTTGGGGTTTTTTTTAATAGTTAATTTTGAGAAATTTTAATTTCCTTCATTTTGTGGGATTTTACCTCCACTTAGGTTTTAGCTGGCCTGTATAACCCTGGAGATGGTCACATTGACCCCTACTCTCTCACTATGGCCTTGGCTGCAGGAGCCAGAAAATATGGTGCCCAACTAAATTACCCCGTTCAAGTGACTAATCTGAACTCGCGATCAGATGGGACATGGGAAGTTGAAACTCCACTTGGAATAATTCAAGCAAAGAGAATTGTGAATACTGCAGGTAACGTAACCATTTATATACTGCTCAGATTTACAAACTAGCTGACATGGAGCATCTGTACTGAACTGTGTGGATTACAGGAATAAGTAATACATGTTTTTGACTATTTACTTGGTTTGTGGAAAAACGTACTTTGCACATATTACTTTACAGAGTTGTGAAAATTTAGCTCTTATGTTAATTGTCCTTAACTAGGCATTAATAATATTTCTTTCTGGTTTGTCTTCAGCAGTCACTAGTCAGACTATCTTGTTAGATTTTAGTAGCAGAAGAGACCTTTACTGATCTACAGTAAGTTGTGTAGAAGAGACAGGCTACCGTCTGTGCATATTGTCCTCTAGAATCTTATGGAAGCTACTTAAGAAGGGAAAAGGGATGTACAAATGAAGTAGAAATGTCATCATTGTTTTTTCAGAGACCGAGGATTTGCAGCGAGTAAGATAACTCTGCCTATTTCAGTATTATCTCTCTAAGATTTAACTCTATCCATGTATCCTTGAAACAGAAGATTTTTGTTGCCCTTTGAGTAGTATTTTAAACATGCACTTGGCTTAACAGTACATTTTTTCATGTAATAAAAATTTCCTAACTCAAAGGAGCTTGTATTTACATATGCGATTTTTATTCTTCATTGCATTAAAGAAGCCAAACTGATGTTTCTGCTTCAAAGAGCTTTTGGGCAAAAGTCCTTTGGATTTGTATTTGTTTTCCTAAACAAGTTGTTAGGTCTAAAAACCTGCATTCAATCTAAACTTAACTTAATTTTATGCTGCTTTATACAAGTTATAGAAAAATATATTATTGGCGAAACTATTGGCAGCTCCTATATGAAATGTGCCTTCTGCTTCCTATGGAAGACTTTTTTTTTATTGTTTGAAAACATGCTGAATATTTACCATTTGGATGAAATTTTTGCAGACTGTCTCAAACTGAATTATACCTGCATTTTTAGGGCATGAGTCTTTCATACATCCTACCTCAGTGAATAATCAGACTTCACTAATAATCTTCTTGCTCAGATGGGCAAGTGAACTGAGAGCAAGGATATGTCTTTATAATTCCTTTTTTACATCTGTGCAGTGGAAAAGAAAAAAGCATATATTTCTAGTGCAAAGCAGATAAAATGAAGTAGTGAGACAGAGACTCTTCTTGTTGATGGATAGAATACCCATGGCTGACAACTGGAATTATGAGTGAGTAGTACTGGAAGAGCAATAAATTGGGAGAGTGAAATGCTTGGGAAAGGTTCCTGGAGGTGGTTGGGAGCACTGGCAGCAAGTGGAACACTTATGTGCTATAGGACTTGCTAAATAAGGAAGCTCAAACCAGGAGGGACTGTGGGGATGGCAACAGTGAGGATGACACCATAGAGAGGGATAGCAGAAAGGGATCTGAGATGGTTCATTAAGGCAACTAGAACTGGAGCTTTTCGGACAAAAAGATTAGGAAGGATACTTGAAGATGGGTGTGTGTATGACACTGAGACTGGAAAATTGAGGCTGCCTGAGCTGTCTGAGCATGAAAGACTGGCGGAGTAGCATGGCAGACATAGATGGGAATAGACTGGAAGGAAGAAAAGGCAGGTGGGACAGGAAGGAGATTGACTTGCACACGGAGACAAAATAACTAAAGAAGAATATAAGGACTGGAGTAAGAAGACACTGAATAGAAAAGAAGAGCAGGTGTGGGACAAGCAGTGATGGGGAAGAGAGAAGATTGGGATAAGGAGAAATTTGGAGGGAATGGCATAAAAGGGCTGAACTCTGAGAGGATCAGCTTTACTGACCTTTACAGACCTTTCTTTCAGTGACCGGGATGTAGAAAGCCCCATGTTAGATAATTCCAGGCTTTCAGTAAAGACTAACTGGAAAACCCATTGAAAAGTGTGCTTTTTCATCATATGCTTCCTATGCATAGGTGATTACCTGCTATTGCTATAAGCCTAGCTAAAATAGCAGGGATCTGAAAAAGTTCACCAAGGTTCTAAGTATGCTCATGAACTGTCATGATGTCCATGCAGTGCCACATAATGACATTTTGAAGAGAAAGAGGACTAGAGGAGTTCATATGCTTTTTAGAAAGCAAGGAACCACAGAAACAGGGAAACCAAAAGAATTTTATTTAGACTGCAAAGTCAAGCACTTAGAAGATGAGAGGTGTCAGTATTTGATTGCCTTTGGATTGTCAGTTTATGGCTTTCAGGCATGAACTATGGGACAGCATTCAGTTACAAAATCACAAGCTCTCCTACTAATAGGATCCTTATGCCACTTGTATCACAGAATGGATATATGGGTCTGGGAATAATCCAAGATTATGGAATGGAAAGGCAGCTCTTTTGGCAATCAGACTTATTATTTAGGCCACAAACTTCTAGGCACTCGTTATTCCTAACCATTGGCTCTGCATCACATGGATGCAGTATCACAGATGTAGTAATTTCCTCATATTTTTGTAGTGTAGTTATCTTTCTTTGGCTTATGTATCAAGTTGACATTAGGCAGAGTTTTCTAGTAAATGCTTTTCAAAGTTTATTTGAAAAAATTAGAATGCACCCTTGTGAAATTTTCATAGTCTTTTTTATTTACTAAGTTATTAAAGGAACAATATATTTAGTTAATTCTCTTGTGTAGTTAACTATTCAGGCAAAATGAACATTTGAAGCTTAACATTCTGGCTAAGGATGTGAAATCAATACTGTATAACACATATCTGTTATAAATGTTCTCTCAGCTAACATTCATTCTTCTTCTCCGCCTTGCCTCATTCCACTACAGATCATGACTGGTATAATTCAGAGCTCATACTTTAGTCTCGTGTTGCAATACGAGCAGAGAAAAAAATATCAGAAGGCTCTCTACATTCTCTCTCCCCCTTCATCCCCCAACTGACATCTGCTGTGGAACTGGAACAAACTAGTTTCAACCAATCTTTAGCTATTCCTTATGTGAGATTTCCATTTAGGAAGAAAGCAGATGCCTAATAAATAATCCTTGACATGAACTAACTGTTACTGAACCTGCTGAAGTGATTTGCAGCCTATTTATAATGGTATGTTTGTTTAAAGTCTGCAAAAATAGTGAATTTAGTTTATATATACAGTATGTGTGCGTGTGCATAAGCACACATTTGCAGACATGTACATACTGTATATACACCTATAATTACATACGCAGCAATGGAAAATTTTCTTTTTTTAAAACAAGAGATAGTCAGATTACATAGTTCAATAGATATGCTAAGTACTACCACCACTAAATATTTCAGCATGTTTGCAATCTCTACAATTTAATCTTTACAAATGTCCTAAAGATAAAATTTATGCCTTCGTTTATCTCTATGTGTGAAAGAACTTGACATCTGCTTCCAGTTGGAATTTTGTTTCAGAGAACATACTCTTCCTTTTGCCATTTTTGTGTTTGTAATAGCTTTTGCACATGGTTCAAAAACTTTAGACAATGAAACTGTAATATTTTTCATTTAGTAAATGTCAGCTCTTGTTGTTCTAAGTAATTAAATAAGCACTTATCATGTGATTTTTTTTTTGAAGTACAATATTTAAAATTTGATTTTGAGCAATCCTAAACTATTTGCCTTTAATTCAAAAGCAATTTAAAATCAGCTGTGTTTATAATGTACTTCTGCAAACTTAATGGCTAAGAAATTTAATATTATTTTGAAAGAAACAAGGTTAAGTTTCAAAGTCTTAATATTAAGTCTACAATTTTTATTGTCTTTGAAGAGCTCAAATATGCTTGCTCTCTATATTTTCCCACTCATTCTGTTTTAATGAGTAAGCAAAATAGTGAATTTATTAGAAGCACATTCCCAGAGCATTATTTCTGTTCCAAATATCTCTTTAAATCCAAGCAATTTTGGCAGGAAAACAGTGCATGATAGTAGAGATGGAATTTTCTGCTAACTTCACCTTTCCTTCTCCTTTATAGATCATTATCTGACCTTACCTTAAAATAGTTTTCTTTGTAGGTGACATGGAAATGCCCAAATCAAACCCAGTTCACTAAAGATTGTTAGACTGTACTGAAATCCACGTTTGTATTTGTCATGTGTAATGGAGGAAACCCTTGCAGATGTGCTAGAAATGTAAATTTATTTGAATTTTGTTTGTTTGTTTGTTTGTTTTGTATAAGGGTGCATAAATCAGGTTTCAGTAGCCTTATTGGATGTTTTGAATCACTGTATGACTATGGCATAATCTTCCCTGAGCTAATTTAACTGACTTAAGTGTTCTGTCAGTGAGTCTCCTCCAAGTGGTGAGGATGACATTAAGAAGTAAAACTCTTACATATGATAAATGCAGAAAACCAGATACTGTTTTTATGTATTTACTGGGCAGGGGCTCTTAACTGAACAGATGTCTCTATCATGATCCTGATTTCCTGCTCCCTTGCTTTACCTGGCTGTCAGCAATTGTCAAGTGAGTCACCACAGAAAACGTTTTCCTCAGAAACTCTGCATTTCTAAAAAAAGTGGGTGTTAGACCCAAGGCTGGTTTGTAAAATTAAATAAGAGATTGACAGCTCTCCTGGCATGGGGGAATGGCACAAGGCCAGCACAGCCCAACTCGGCTTTCCTAATTGCCCTGTTTTTAGGCCATGCTGGAGATGAGAGGAATGTATTCCCAAGGTAATGTCAGCAAGCAGCGCAGGCTGACTGCTCCACGCAGGACAGGGAGCCAGGCGTGGTAACGAGGCAGGCAGGGGCTGAGACAGCAAGGGCTCCGTCCTACAGGGACAAGGGAGGGAGCAGAGCAGGCCCAGGCCCAGCAGCTGGGCTCAGCCCACGGTCCAGATCTCCAGACAAGTTTGTGGTGATGAGGCACAGGCAGATCCACAGTGATGAACCAGACTGAGACCGAGCCCGGCAGTCAATCCACAGGTCAGGAACAGGTCTGGTGACGGTAACCGGGGTCAGACACTGCCCAGTGATCAACAGACAGGAGCACAGGGATGAGACTGGGCTGAGGTCAAGCTGGGAAGTTGTCCACAGATCAGGGTCTGGATCAATGAGGTCCATGGCCAGGCACGGCCATGGTTGTGACAGAGCTGTAAACAGGCACACTTACACTCAATCCAGCTCAGACAGGTTCTGAAGGCCCCGAGCTGACCTGAAATGGGGCTCCCTGGGCCTGTGGGCAGGAGGGGTCTGGGTGGAAGTCCCAGGTGACGCCGCTCTGGATCATTAATGATTATTAGTGCCCTCAGGGCCCTGAGAGCTAAATTTTGACCAGAGCTTAGACAGCATGGAATTGAAGAGAGAGGTAGGAGCATCTGAGTAAGACAAGTAAGCAGCAAAAAGGAATAAAAGTTGAATATTAAAATGGGCATCATGAGTCTAAGTCCCAGAAGGGGCAGCTGTGTTAGGTACAGGATCCGGGCTAACCTGCCTTCTTTTCCTGGGTGCCATATAGCACATAGCCTTTTATTTGGAAGTCCCTGCTACCTCTTACTTCTCTTCCATTTCACCTTCCCCCAACCGTCACTCCTAGACTTACCTGGAAATCCTGCTTCATTGGATTTTCCCCCTTCTTTCCATTTCTGAGACCTCCACTGCTTGATCAGTCAGGAGGGTGGATCTGAGGGGTATTCCAGGCTTCTTAAAGCAGCTGCCATCCCAGTCAATTGTATGTGTCTGATTCCCAGCTCTGTATGTTCCAGCCCTACAGATGTAAGCCATGATGCAGAGGCCAAACTAGTTAAGTTTGGCAGTTATGTGGCTTCCACTCCTTGACTTTGACACAGGTACCTCACTATGTGAATGTGTCATACCAGCTAGAAACAGCTAGTCTGGAAGGACCTTAACAGAGAATAATTCAATCTTTAACTTATGGCTTGTGGTATACATGAAGGGCCTGAATGGCTTCAGGGGCAGGGAAATTGTTGCTTGCTTTTTCTGGTCACAGTCTGTATCAGAACTTTTAATTGTACAACTATGGGAGACCACACTGACCACTCACCAGTACGAACATTATAATGAATTGATTGCTGAGAAACATAATTAATATGAGTCACATCATGCATGTGAAAGAGGAGAGAAACTTCTTGAGGTTAGCTGGCTGAAAGTACTGCCTTGCTCTGTTGAGGTGTTAGGACTTCACTACTGTCTTGGGAAAATATAGGAGCTCATTTGGTTGATAGTAAGAGGCTAGGTTAAGACCTACGGTGTGAGCTAATTTATTCTGATTTTTAAGTGTCTGTGACTTTGCTAGGACTGCATTGCAGGCCTATTTGACTGAAATAAACCATGAGGTTTGTGGGACTGTTAATTAAACTCTCTTCTGAACTTTTAGAAGCCAAATATTTTTCCAATTATTTTTTTAATGTCTGTATACTAGAATAATATATGGTAGTATAATTAGGAACAAGGACATGGAATTATGGAGGGAAATTTATGCTGCATAATATGAAAAATAATTTGAAAATTAAAAGCATGGAAAAGTCTTTGTCACATTCTGTAAAGCACAGTGCTTCCTGTAAATGTTTTACTGTTATTTTCCATTCATTGAAATTAGTCTTTGAATATTTCTATTTTGTTTTTTTTGTCTTCTCTAGGCTTCTGGGCCCGTGAAATAGGCAAGATGATTGGCCTGCAGCACCCTCTCATACCCGTTCATCACCAGTATGTTGTGACATCTGCTATCCCTGAAGTGAAAGCCCTAAAAACAGAATTGCCTGTGATTCGTGACTTAGAAGGATCATATTATTTAAGGCAAGAAAGGAATGGTCTTTTATTTGGTCCATATGAAAGTGAGGAGAAGATGAAGCTGCAGGACTCATGGGTAACAAATGGAGTCCCACCAGGTAATTAAGAATATTAAATCTTTAAACTTGAGAAGCACTAGCACATGTTTTAATGTGTATAAATCCCAGCCTGTCATGCTGCCTTATGTGATGGAAAATAGAAAACATTTGCAATGTGTGATTGTAATGCGGAAACTTTTTTTCAAAGAATAGAACTGTAGTGATAAGAGTCAATAGAAATAAAAAAGCCTATTTGAAATAGGCACAAAATACACATCTATTTTCTGAACAGATGCCTGTGTGTTGTAGTTAGATGTAGTCACCAAATCTGCATTATGTAGCCTTTTGCAACTGAAGAGGGATTTTTCTAAGCTACAGTTCTCTCCAGCATACTGAGAAGGGCTTTGGATTTTTGCTGTTCCCACAGAGATAACGTGGTTGTCAAGCAGGAGCACAGGTATATCAAAGGAATGTCTTAGACATAATGCTGTGCTAGGATATAAGTGCAAGAGAGCTGTAGATTTGATTAGAATTTTTGTACAAAAAATCCCAACCATGCCATACTGCTGCTTATTAAAAAAAATTAAAAGTATTGTTTTATATCTAGGCTCCAGCTTTTCATTAACTTCTTGATAGAAAGTTATATTGTCAATAGCGTTGCTATTTTAAAAAAAACACAATGTGTTTCCTAAGGAAGAGCAATCAGCATTGTTTGGCTTTGGATTGCACCGTCACAACTTCCTGAACTTACTGCCTACAGTACTGTCAAGAGACCCTCTACAGAGTGATGTTCAATAATGCTTAAAGCCTGGACGTAAGACAGAAATATATCTAGGTATTACCTAAACACCATGGAAATCATAAGCTGACCCAGGCAGTATCTTTCTTCCCCTCCCCAAATTGTTGGCATATTGAGAAAAATAAGTGGGTCTTATTAACATAGAAGGAAATTTCTGTATTTCTCCACTTCCTTTGTACTTCATTGTTGAATTTGCGTGACCTTAGGGTTAAAGTACAGTGTGACTGCAGTGACAATAAGCTTGATCCTGCAGGTAACTAGGGATTTACGCACACCATTTTTCTTGCGTGGGATGGCAAAAGCTTGAACCTACTCACTGATGAATTCCATACAACTTTTATATATGTAGATTGCATAACTGTATTTAAAATGTAACTATTTTCACTGTACTTACGTATATAATAAAAGTCAAATATTTGTGCAGGTTTTGGAAAAGAACTTTTTGAGTCTGATTTAGACAGAATAATGGAGCATATTGAGGCTGCTATGGAAATGGTCCCAGTTCTAAAAAATGCAGACATCGTAAACACCATTGCGGGTCCTATCACCTATTCTCCAGACATTCTTCCTATGGTGGGACCACATCAGGGTGTCAGAAATTACTGGGTAGCTATTGGTTTTGGGTGAGTAAATTCTTTGTGACAACTTTTGTCTATCATATTGTTAAAATGGCAGTCAGCTCAAGCTTTGCAAATTTTTATGGGTTTGCGAGTTGTTTTGCACATATTTTATGTAAAATGTAATTTGAAATAGGCTTAATTACCACTACCTATAAAATACAAGCTCTCTCTTACATCTTCTTCATAACTCTCACTATTTTTTCAATTTGCTTCCTCCTTTTATTCTGGAAGCCAATATATGTGATATTTTATGAAGCAGCAAGAAATGGGTAGAACTTGGTACTGTCTGTGCAGCAAGTTAAAGTCATAAAAGTGCTGGGCTTTACAATATACTTTCCAATTTATTTTATGTATTGCTTTGAATTACATTGTGTTCAACAATTGTTTGGTGTATGCAGAAACTGGTGTCACTGAAGTTGTGGCAAGAATGATCCGTACAGGGAGAACTTCTACTATGAGGTATTAACTTCGGGGGGAGAGTGGACGGGCATACTAAGCAGAAGGCAGCGCCAGCATAGAATCATAGAATCGTTTAGTTTGGAAAAGACCTTTAAGATCATCAAATCTGACCGTTAACCTAGCAGTGCTGAGTCCACCACTAAATCATGTCCCTAAGCACCACGTCTACGTGTGTTTTAAATACCTCCAGGGATGGTGACTCAACCACTTCCCTGGGCAGCCTGTTCCAGTGCTTGACAACCCTTTTTGGTGAAGAAATTTTTCCTAAAATCCAATCTAAACCTACCCTGGGAACACCATCCTGGGTTACTGACCACTCTAGGGATACAAACACAGTAATGGTACTGACTGTGGAAGGTTGAGCTGAGAAATGATGTTGCTGGTTGTTAGAGGAAAGCAAATGAGGGCAGTGTGACAACAGGAATGGGTGTTTTAGTCGTGTCATTTATTCTTTCCTGCTCATTACAATATTTTCTTTGAATGTGGCTTACATCTTATATACTGTGGCCCCACTGAAGTCAGTGGTAAAACTCTTACTTCTCTTTAATTGTCTTGGTTTGACCATTGATTCAAGATGGATAGAATGAACTGAATACACTTCCAGGCACATGTTATTGAACACATTCTGTTTACATTGTTTTTCCAATTGCCTAACTTGCTGTTCAAAATCCGGCTTTTTCCAGTTTTCTTTCAGTCCAAACCAAACAAACCCTCAGATCATAAGATAAGGCAGTACCACTAACATGCTTTCTGAGACCCTCAAAATAAAAAGGTTTGGTAATTTTGCAATGGTTCATTGTGAAAGGTATTCACCTTTGCTGCTTGGATTTAAAGAAAAAAAATTGTTATCTTTTAGTAACATTTGCAGAACTGAGAGTTACAAAAGCGGTTTGCCTAGTCCTTGTTCACCAGAAAGACTGTTTAAGTTCACTACTGTGCTGCCAGACTTTGGAGCCTGTTTTCCTTCATGGGTGTCAATGGGAACAGAATCAAATTTCCGTATAGGAATAAATGAAGACCAGTGTTATATGTTTAAGTTTCTTTAAACAACTTATTTCAGGAATTTGATTAATCTCTAAATGTTTAGACACAGGTTGGTGTTATGTTGCTGTATTGGATTGCTAAGTCTGCTTTTCAGGGACTTTTGACTCTCTTCACCCTCTTCTGGGTCACTGCAGTGTTTCTACCAGTGTTGTAATTTTTTGTGTGCATTAGCAAATCCTTATCTCATAGTCAACTAGCAGGGACATTGTGACAGAGGACTTAGTGCTGTTAGTTTAGACAAATTTTATTATCTAAAATTAGCAGCTTGCTAGGCATTTTAATGTGCAAAGAAGTTAGAGGTATAGTTAGCCCACAGCTAACAGCTTGTAGCACTGTTTATTATTAAGGTTGCTCAATGCTTCCCATTTAAGATTGTTTTCAGTTACAGCTTTGAAAATGTTAACAAGAGTAGGCTAGAATTTTATTCAGAAAAAAGTCAAAGCAGTGTAACCATTCCGAAAAACAAGATTTTTGGAAGGTATGTTGTTGAGGTGAAGTCTTTCTTTTGAAAAGCTCTAATTTCCCCATTTTCTGAGAATGAACTTCACATTTGGCTGAAGTGACCTTTGTCCTAAAGATATGTCTTTCTGCCATTCTTCACCAAATCTATTCATGAGGCCCATTCACAAGCCTTTATAAATGTTACAGCTCATAAACAATACTCACTAAATCTTGCACTAAGATTCACACATTCTGTCTACAGTAGTATTCTACAGCCAGAGACTGAACAGGAGTTTTCCTGCAGAAATGGGATAGAAAAATGGCTAAACCTGGGACAGAGACACTAGAAAAGGGACCATGGTGTACAAGGACTCAGATTTCCTAGGATAAAGGAGTGGAACTAGTTGAAAATCGGTGAAAAGCAAGGACTCCTAAACAAGTAAGACACAAGAATAGGACAGGAACAATGAGGAAGATAATGTGGCAGGGACTGGAAGGAAAGAAGAAAATCAGAAGAGCAGTTTGTGTTCATTAAGGAAATTTTCTCTAAATCCTCATATGAAGACTGAGATTACTAAACTGTACCATTTTTTACAGCTACTTGTAACACCACATTCCTGCAAAGCATGTGTTTCATTCTTGTGTAGCAGAACTGCAGTGGTATATTAATACAATCAGCTCCCCATTATCTGAGGTAATGAGGGATTTGGGCACCTTGCATATTTTAAAATCTCTGATAGTGTAGACCCAGCTAGGAGTACCAAAATCAACCGATGGCACAGAGTGAGTGCTGCAAAGCTCTGCAGAGTGCAGAGACTGGTCAGCCCACATGCAGTGGTGTACCTGTAGTAGCAACGCCACATTGCAGGGTGATCTTGCCCCCAGGGTTACTCTGCCATCATCTTCAGCTGAAGCTAAAAAACTTGAGTGTATTTGTGGTCTGTTGCCACCCACAGTCATGCAGTGGTTCCTCTATGCTTTTGGCTGCAGCAAATGGTGCAGGGAGACTTAAGCTGTCTAAAACAACTTCTGGAGCCATTCTTGAAGGCATTGTAGCCATGGTCACGAACTTATACCCATGAATGACTAAGAGCTGTTTAATTAAATTAACTCCAGCAATGGCTAGCTCTTTTGTAGTATTTGCAGAATGGCAGTATACAAGTGGTCATCCTTACTCCATCAACTGCAGTGATACAAATTTGTTCTGAGAATCTGAATATTTCTGCTGAACAATCTAAAGGACTGTGTTTGGCAGAATTACTTCATGTACTGAACTGTTTGATATTTCTGTTTTATTTAAATAAATAAATAAATCACAGATAAACCCCCACTATATCAAAGTAATCTCATTAATATTATCAAGTCAGGCATTCTACAGTTAGGAGGTGCCAGAACTAAGTTGTCTGTGTAATCTGAATTCATTCTTCTTATGCATATACATTAGAATTAAATTATTACATCTTCCCCCTCCCCCCACCAAATCCTTGCCAGTTTAATTGAGGGCATAGAATTCAGAATGCAAAGTTGATGAACAGCAATTAAATTTTGTTTTAGCTTCAGTATTCAGTGTAAGTGTCTGTGATTTAATTACTGCATGCTAATCTGAACTTGGTTTTGGACAGACTTACTATTTCTTCAAGGATTTTTCTGTTGTGCTCACTGGAGCATTTCACAAATAACTAAGAATTTATTTTCACATCTTCCCTAGACAGGAAGCTATTTTGACACTTTTTTTTTAGACATGGCAAACTAGTTCACAGAGGTATTAAAATAAAGAGTTTTAAATCATTCTGTATTAACAATTATTTGACATTATGTGTTTTGGTGTCAAATCTGAGGTACCTGTAATTCAGCATTACATAGTACTCTTTGGTCATACGTAGACTGAGTTAGTGACATACACATATTGCAGCACAGTGAAGATCCGTGTACCCAGTTGTCCACTTCAAGTACCTTGCAGGAGCACATTTCACACACAACTTTTTCCCTATGGATGTCAAGATGTCAAGCATTTTGAAAGTTAGAATTACGTACAAAATGTTTAAGGAAACCTTACATCTACCACTTCATAACTTTTGAGCATCTACCTTTGCTGTCTGGCATGGTTCCTTTAATGCAGGTTTCTAAGAGATCTTCTCTACGGTCTGATCCTTCACACACTTATTATTTAGAAACAGGACAGGATTTTGCTACAGACTGGTAGCAGAAAATTTCTACATATTTATTTTGTTAGCATAAGCTTTCTGGAACCATTTCTCTTTGTAGTTGTAGTGGAGAACAGAGAAAGTAAATCAGATGAGAAAAAGCAGCTTTCAACTCTGGCACCACTGCAAACAAGTCTTCTAGTTTTATCTGTAGTTCCACTACATTCCCTGATTCTTCAAAGCTGTCTTAGTACTGTTGTCTCCTGACTTTTGCTGCTGTTGCTCTTGTCACTGTAATGTAAATATTCATTGTAGCTGCTAGGATGTCTCACTCTGGTTTTCAAATCTGAGTCTGGTTTCATCAAATCTGATTGAAGAAGGAGAGTTATTCTATGAGTAGAAAGTGTGTTTAATGGATATCAGAAGTTTGAGAACTTTCTTTAGTATTAATTGTTGAAGAGTTCTGATGTCCCTGGAAAAGATCATTTCATTCTGAACTTCAGAGAAAGAATACCACAAATGCTGTACATTAGCAATTGAGTTTTGCTGCTGACAGTGGGCCAGTAGAAATACCTGACAATAAAGCATATAATCTTGGAAAACAAGACAAAATAGAACAAACAACAACAACAAAGAAGACGGAATAATTTAGAATACTTTAGGAGGTGTATTAGTAGTATATGCTAGTACTAATTTTTAAAAACATACAAACAAAAAAAGACTCAGCACTACAAGACTTTTTCCTGTTTTTAAGGTATGGCATTATACATGCTGGTGGCATAGGAAAGTACCTCAGTGACTGGATCCTTGAGGGGGAACCTCCATTTGACCTGATAGAATTAGATCCCAACCGGTATGGAAAGTGGACCACCACAGAATACACAGCAGCTAAAGCAAGAGAATCCTATGGTTTTAATAACGTTGGTAAGAAGGTATTTTTTAAAATACATTTATATCCTGAAAATGGATTCCGACAAAGCATGCCTCTAGATTTCTCTGTATATATGTACTAATTTGGTGATGTACAGTATTTAGTATGCCATGGTTTTTTTGTTTGGGTTTTTTTTTCCCCACTGTAGTTGGTTACCCTAAAGAAGAAAGATTTGCTGGGAGACCAACAGAAAGAACCAGTGGGCTGTATGATTTGCTGAAATCAAAATGTTCAATGGGCTTTCATGCAGGATGGGAGCAACCTCATTGGTTCTACAAACCTGGAGATGAGACTGGATACAAGTAAATAAAATATTACCTCCCCCTCCCCACCCCGATAAATTGTCATGACAGCAAGGGCTAGCTGAGTTAAATTTAATAAGAAGCGTACATTTACTGTTCATTTCAGCTAAAGGTATCTATTAGGTAGATCTTCCATTATTGTTTTTTCTATTGTTTAGAATCCCTTTAATTCTGATAATGCAGACGTTTCAAAACACACATCGAGGTATCCTGTAACTCTTCTAGGTAGGGGTATCAGGGAACAGCCTAGTTCAAGGAAAAGATTAGAGAATAATCTGTTCATTATAAATCTGTATTTTTCTACCTTTCTTATTATTTGATCAGCAACACTGATTATTTGATCAGTATAATGTTTTCACAAAAAAGCTGATTCCTCTCTGTATAATTCTCAGGAAAGGAGAAGCCCATTCTTTTTTTGTTGTTGTTTCTTTTCTTCTTTTTTTCTCTTTTTTATTTTTCTTTTTTTTCTTTTTTCTTTTTTCTTTTTTCTTTTTTTCTTTTTTTTCTTTTTTTTTCTTTTTTTTTCTTTTTTTTTTTGGTGTGCTGGCCTACCTAGTTACCTGTTTGCATCAGGGAGCATCCAGCAAATAACATTTTCCATAGGCATACTGGAGTCCCAGTCTAAATGGAGCTCATAAAGTAATAAAGAGACACACTCTGCTGTTCAGAAATAAAGCCTTTGACACCTTAAACTCAAATAAATGAATCAGCAACAAAGTATGCTGTAAATTTACACATGACAGACTACTACTTCGAACATTTGAACAGTTCACAGTTTATTGTACAAAATGGTTGATAAAATATCAACCCATATCTTTCTCTGTTGTTAAAGGATTTTAATAATTAAGCTATGTTAGACCAAGGAAAATATTGGGTAAGCTGCCTACAATTAGGAAAGTCTATCTCTTTTGAATGATAATTAAACTGAAGAAACTGAAGACTACATTTTGCTGAAAAGAGCACAAAATTTCCAAATTGTGTTTTATGTGTGTAAATGCTCTGTTTCAGACCCAGTTTTCGGCGCACAAATTGGTTTGACCCTGTGGGTCGTGAGTATAAACAGGTTATGGAAAAAGTCGGTGTGATTGACCTGTCACCATTTGGCAAGTTTAAAGTAAAAGGGACAGATTCTGTTAAGCTGCTGGATCATCTATTTGCAAATGTTGTTCCAAAGGTAAATGGGACAGTGATAAATGTTTTAATGTAGGATTTAGATAAACGAGATCTGTTTCAGAAATGGAAAATGAGGCATAATATTATTGCAATATCTTTCAGATACCAAACACTCAGATCCTCTGGAGAAACTGCTGTGTTGGGAGATGTGTTTCATTCAGTTAAGAATAAAGACAGTGGAGTTTATTCTAGAGTAGCCCCACACAGAAGTGCCTTTTGGCGCAAATCATTGAATCATAGAATGGTTGAAGTTGGAAGGAACCTCTAGAGATCACCTTGTCCAACCCCCTGTTCAAGCAGGTCACCTGGAGCTCATTGCCCAGGACTATGTCCAGATGGCTTTTACATATCTCCAAGGAAGAAGACTCCACCAGCTCTCTGGGCAACCTGTTCCTGTGTTCAGTCACCTTACAGTAAAAAAGTGTTTCCTTGAAACACGGGACCTTCTGTGTTTCAAATTTTTGTCTAAAGAAGTCCAAGTGACTATCACCTGGAATTCTTTTACGGTAGAAATAGAATAGCTTGGCAGCTGCCTGCCTAAAACTGTGCTGTACTGTGGCAGCTTCAGGCAGCAGAGGAGAGCAGTGGAAGGTGCTCTTGTCTGACCTTAGCAGGATGTTGTATTCTTCCTGGATGCCCAGAGGAACAGTTTTGTTGTTTTGGGTTTTTTTAATGTGACCCGTGTTTTTTTTCCACTCCCTTCATACTGACTTTGTTTTACAGCAAGCTGCCTGAAGCAGGCAGTGTTGCAAATATTCAGGATATTCAGCTTTCAGCTCACACCTGTCCTTTCTTCACAAGTGTGGCTGCTTTCAGATCCTCAGAGTATTATCCTGTTTTCAGAAATGGCACACTGTGACAAACTACCCCAGGTTTCTTATTCTTGGTCCTCAGTTTATGATAGTACTCCATGAGTCCATTTATCTTCCTTCTTTGTCAACCACTCTTATCTAGTATTTTTAACTTCAGAGGTACACCTCCAGCAAGCAGATGTTCCTTTCCGAAGTGCTATAGCCATGGAGTTCGCTCATTTCAGCACAGAATTTCATTAAGTTTTTGCTGAAGGTGATAGCTTTAGCTGCTTCAGACAGTGGAGGGAGGAAGCATAGGGAAACAGTAAGTACACTGAGACTATAGTTACAAAGGTAGATAACTTCTCAGAGGTCAGAGCTAAATGAACGGGAATGCTGTACACAAGAATGGTGTCCTCTAGTTTTAGGAGAAAGAAGAACCTGAATTGCCATGTAGTCATATTTTTTTCTGTATTAATTTTGTGATAGCAATATAGATTAAAAGTTTGTCTTCTTTCTAGCTTGGGGTAGAGGTGGGTGGGCGGAAAGCAAGATTAAAGAGAAAATTATGAGAACAAAGCGAGTGTTTTCTATGGAGTTTAATAAGCGTTGCTAAGGGGAAAAAGAAAGATAGCAAAGTAGAATGAACAGTTTTAAAAAAATCCACTTTAAAAAATCCAGCATTCACAACAGTTGATTTTTTTATGCTGTCTGATTATTGGTACCATTCATGCTTGCCTGCATCATAAAATAATCGAGTGAAGTTACTGGAGACATACTTGTATCACAACTAGGTTGAGTGTGACTACCATCAGATCCTGAAAATTCAATTATGTGCCTGTAATATGCCAGTAATTGTATTAATGTAATGTGACCTTGCAAAAGAATGTTAATATCTGCAATTTTTTTCCTTTTTCCATTCATTGCCTGGAATCTGGGCACTGACTGGGTGATTGACAAGGTTCTTATGAAAGCAGAATGAAATAAGAGAGATTAAATTCTGCCTCTGGAACCAGACCAGCACAACAGCTATGGCACAGTTATATTTCTGTTTGTATGGATGATACCATATGTATGAACATGTATACATTTTATGGTCACAGCTAAGTAACTGTTATTTGAAATTTTGCCTCTAGAGACCACATTTCTACGTAGAATCCAATTCAAATGTACAGAGATGTAGATTCATAGGCAGCAACCACATAAAACATAAAAGCATGCATAAATCAGGGCCACAAAAGCATAAGCCAGCTCAGTATTTCTTTCTTTAATGTAAGGGGCAAAGTAATGTTATCCTTATTCACATTAATTGAAAGCCTTATTCACATGATTGAAAGAGAATATTTATGTCAATAACACATAGAATTTTTTTATTCTGATGATCAGAGAACAAACTGAAATTGATTGAATTTACATTGAAAATGCGTTATTAAATCAAATGTAGCTTAAGAACACCTTGTGTAATACACAATTAACAAATGTTTATAAAGGTCTTGATTTATCTCATTTCAAAATTTTCAATTTTTTCCATGAGGAAAATAGTGAAATTTCCACTGTAAAACTTAAGCTTGGCCAATAGTGTATCTGTCTGCTCCTATTATGACAGCAGAACAAACATAAAAACATTGTTTTTTCAAGTAAAGACATATTTCCATATATTTCATAATGTTTAAGAATTCAAGGGTTTTATTTTGCATTCTTAATAATTGCAAATTTTACTCTGTAGGTGGGTTCCACAAATATAAGCCATATGTTAACACCGAGAGGAAAAGTCTATGCTGAGCTAACGGTCTCTCAACTGTATCCTGGAGAATTTATGCTTGTAACTGGCTCGGGGTCAGAACTCCATGATCTGAGGTTAGTTTATTTTTGACACAGTAAGTACACAGTGCTATACAGTCACATTAATATAGAAACATTTTTACTAAGTGCCAAATTCTTAATTATTACTCAACAAATCTTTTGCTAGGTTCAAGCGAATTCTACTTATTTATTGATTTTGGTTTCTTAGAAACTTGGTTAAGATGAATCCTGAAGTATAAGCAGTTGCATATTGGATTATTGTTGGTGTAAAAAGATGGAGAATATACTGATAGTTATGTAATATACTTTAGTGGAAGTAGTTCTTGTTTTGTTGTTGAACCTATTTGTGTTCAGCATTGTATGATGGAACACAGCACAGTTGTTCCTTTCTAGTGTTTTCTCTTACGCAAAAAAGAAAATTGGCTTTAAACATGGATGACCCCACAGGCACTGACCTGGCCAATATAGATGGGTAGTGCAGTCTTCCTGATACTGCGATAATGTCCTCTGCTGTGGGCTCTGGGGTCACAAAGCAAAATAGCAGAAAGAAAGGAGGTAGAAGCAGTTGCTGGATGCCTTGGTTAAAATGCTTTTCACAGGTGAGTATTGGAACTGACATTTTTAGTGCTAAAAGTGGCTGTACATACATACAAAGAAAAATAATTTTGCTACAGGAGATTGCTGACAAATCAGTTATTCAAAATTAATCAGCACATAAAAGGCAGAAATTTGCTATCCCAACACATGATGAATAATGTACTGTTTCATAACAGTCACATGGGAATCAGTAGGACGATTGGCACATTCAGGAGCCAAATGGCAGAACCAGACCTAATGCATTTACTTCTACAGAATTTCAGCAGTCTTGTTTGGTAGTCCCCTGTGCCTGAGATCTTTTAACATTGCTTAACAAAGCAGTACTTTATAAGATTTTTAAATATACTCCTTTCGTTTATTTTGTGAGCTCCCTGAAAGACAATACCCAGCTGATATTTTTTGATTAAATCAACACTCAAAACTGAACTTCCTGCCAATACTTTAAATACTGAATTCAGGAAAGAACAAGCTTGGTTGTACATTTCTGTTGACAGAGGAATTTATTTTGAGATTTTTTATGTTCATTGTGTTTATTGCTGCTTTTTTCTATGTTGACTTTTTATTAACACTTTCTGGATCCAAAAGCAAATATGTATACATTTCTATGCAATCACTTCTTTCTGTTATCTTGAAAATACTGTTCCATGCATTTAAATTCTCTCCTTTCCTGGCTGTATCCCCGATGCCTGTGTTCCTATACCAGTATCTCACCAGAAAACACTGTTTAACATCAATGATGGATTTGACTTTCTAGTGAGGTGCATACTTCCATTGGTTTTGAGAAGGTGTGGTACTGGGACCTGCTGGGAAAATGAACATTAACAAAAAATTATTCCTTTTTAATCTTTATCTAAATCAGTTATTTTTCATTAAAAAAATAACATCACTGTTGTGTTTTACATGCAGATGGATAGAAGAGGAAGCAACAAGAGGTGGATATAAAGTTGAAATAGAAAACATGACAGATGATATGGGAGTACTTGGTGTAGCAGGTCCATACGCCCGACAGATCCTCCAGAAGCTGACAAGTGAGGATCTCAGCGATGGTTCATTTAAGTTTCTCCAGTCTAGACATTTGAAACTTTCTGATATTGCTGTTACTGCCATTAGGATATCATACACAGGTAAGCAATAGAGAAAACAGACTCTTAAGGAAAGAGGCAATAAATAAAATAAGTGTAACTAAACTTATGTTGAAAAATAAATCTCATATATTCATAAGCAATAGGTTCATCACATTTTATATACAAATGCATGAGGAAATGCATCACATTGATTTTTCAAATGTGATCTGGTCAGAGACCTTTTTCTCTAGAATACCCTATATTGTAAATATTTATTTTACAGAACAAAAGGCCAGTTCTGATAACCTCTGTGGTATTTGCTGCAAAACCAACGTCAAGAATTGTTTTTGGATTACCGTATATTAGTGTCTGTCAGGTGCCTTGAAGATGTAACACTGTAATGCTTAGTATTTGTTTTTCTCAGTTACTTTTTATTTTTATGTCTGTCTCCACTGCAAGGGACTGAATTCAGACCATTCTGAAGCAGCTGAAGTCCTTCTCTCTCTGTTGTACTAAATATGATACAATATACTCGTTTTATGCTTATTTATGCTCAGTTATATTTGCTGTTCACTTGCCAAGTCATTATCTGTTTATAACGCCCTTAAGCTGTCATTGTGACTTTGCTACATGACCTTTGCTTATCAGTTATTCTGACTCCCCCCTCACCCCCACCCTGGATTTCAGTTAACAGTTTAAATTAGAATAATAGTACCACTGCTTAACATCCAGGGCATAAATCATCTGGTGGTTCTTGCAGGGAATTAGGCTTGATATATGATAGCAGAATTGACCCTAGAATGTGAATTAACACAGCATTGATCCCCACTTTTTACCAAGAATGGGACTATATTTATTAGGACCGTTTCATTGTTGAGCTCATGAAACCATTAATCTTGTTTGTATAACAGGTGAATTGGGCTGGGAGCTCTATCATAGAAAAGAAGATTCTGTAGCTCTTTATAGTGCAATCATGGAAGCTGGCCAAAAAGAGGGAATCGACAACTTTGGAACATATGCTCTGAATGCTTTGAGGATGGAAAAAGGTTTTCGAGCCTGGGGGGCAGAGGTCAGGAAACAGAACTTCTTTATTATTCTTCCTCTTTATTTTCTTTATTTCATTATGACTATACAGCTTTTAGTCAGAGCTAGCTCAGATAGTATTTCTTCCATTTTCTCAATTCAGCATGAAAAGAAAATTTACCTTGAGCAGGAAAAGCTGCAATAATTCTGAACAGTGTATTTTCTAAATAAAAATAACTAGTATACTCCATTGCACTGCTGGCAGAGACACTTATTTTGATTCACTGATGTTTTTCCCTCTTGTGTGTAACAAAATTATGAGGGTTTTGCTGAGCCCTAGTGTTTTGAAATCAAAGGTTTGGCTGATAGATTCTGAAAATGTTTTATTTCTATATTAACTATGTCATGAGAGGCCATTTATTCTTGCTTCATAATGTATTTGGAACTTTTTCATTTCCCATTAGCTTCTTTCTGCCAAATTTGCTCACTCACAATATAGAACTACTCAGGGGGCATAGAGAATGTGGGGAAAATCAGTACAATTTCTGCTTACCTGAAATTTTTCCTAATTCCTTTGAAAAGGAAAGAACTCAGGAAGGTGAAATGGTGGGCATTTAGGAGTCCTTTGCCCAGTGATAATTATTTTCATTCTTGCTTCAAATGCTGCCTAACAAATCATTCCCTCTACACCTAATGGGAAGTGGTAAATAAAATTGGTTTTGTGTTTTATTCTCCTCTCCAGCTAAGGCATTCTGCTGTGTTGCAATTAATGTGCATACCTCAGTTATTCAATCTTCTGCAGGTTCCATTCTGCTTTGATGAAAAGTCTTGTTTCTTACTGAAATGTGTGTTTACTTTGCATATTGAAACTTAGATGAATGATTTCCATGTCTATATATTAGGCATAATAGTAGATATTCTGTTGAAATCACATATAGGAAGCATACAGTGTATTCAGATGGAAGTCGCACATATGCAATGTGGAAGACGTTGACCTGAGAGTAAACAGAAGGCTGCATGGAATAGCTAAATAAATATCCACCAACCCAAAAGCTATGATAGTCCATAATGTACAGATGGTGAATTTATTTTTCTGTTCAACAGATGAACTGTGACACTAACCCCTTGGAAGCTGGACTGGAATACTTTGTAAAGCTAAACAAGGTATGTCTTATTATTTTAAAGTTTTCTATTATGCCCAAGGATCCTTTAAGTGTGTGAAAGGAAAAATGTAATTATCTGTAAAATAAAATAGGTTTAGAAAATGAACCAAGCAACTTTTTTTTTCACAGTATATAAGAAGAATTACTTTATTAAGTACCAATTTGTTTTTAAAAGTTTCGTATTTTTCCATGTTTCTTGCTAACGAAATTACACATTAGGTCAGGATGTTACAAATACATAAAATCGTTTCCTGTGTAGCTCTAATGTAATCTGTTGCTACCAATAGCCCATCAACTCAAACAGCAGTTGCCTGCCCAGTGCATGTGAAGTTTCTAATGTAAAACATCTGTTCCTATACATTTCAACTTAGGTGCCCTAAATGAGGAGATATTTCTGACTTAATCTTTTGCCTCAGTTTTTGTCTGTAAAATAGAGAAAGTGCCAACATTTTTACATAAGGGAGATCAAGGAGGAAAAGCAATGCTTGTGAGACATTTCATCTTTACAATGATGTAATGTGATGCACAGACAAATTCTCTTCTTATTTGTGTTTCCTTTATACCTGAAAGAAAAAAATCAGATAATAAGTGACCCTTGATATTTTTTGCCATGTTATGTGTAGGCATTGTGGAACTGATAAAAAGAATACCAAACCTTAAGTTACAGCTCCAAATAAACAGCAAATCTTAAACTTTGGGTAGGCAAGAATTATGGAGGCACGTTAAACCTAAAACTGTGCTTTTGTCTTTATGAGACAATTTCACCAACAGTAACAGGGATGAATCCAGGAAAATGCTTTTCCTCTCCAACTGTTGAACCTGCCCATAGATTGTTAAAGTTTTTCAACCTGTGCAGGATTGATAAAACATTCAGGTTTGTCCTAATCTAACATCAGTGTGTGCTCTAGCATGAAATACAAGTTCTAAACGTCTTCTTGCCCAACTATGGAGCTCACCCACTGGAAGGCAAGGTGCTTCCAGGGATGTCAATGGCAGTTCCTACATGCAGAGCTGTCTCCATTGGGTACTGTAATTTTGCCCTCATCAGAGAAAATGACACATGCAGGGGAAATACAGAATTTTATGGAATAGGATTATGTTGTATTTACTCATCAAGGACTTTCCCACCTTGAGGAGAGCATTAGCAGGATTATCACAGAATCACAGAATGGGAGGGGTTGGAAAGGACTTTTGGAGGGGAGAATGCAATGATGCAATGAAAATTGTTACTGTTACTAGTTTTTCTTTCCAATTCCATTTGGTACATCTGTTTGGGTTTAGGGTTTTTTTTGGGGGGGAGTTGGGGTTTGGGGTTTTTTTTTTAGTATAAGCAGGAAAGCAGCCAAAGCAGGGAAGGTTGTTGCTTGCCAAGATGCCCATGCAGAACATGCAAAGGCACTAATGTGAATTGAAGCATTTGATTATTGTTCTGCACACTTCTCTGCATGGTTGAAATGCAGGGTTGGAACAGCCTTCTGGAGCACATATTCACATTGTAGATGAATGGGCATGGAACGAATCTCCAGCACAGTTGCAGGATGTCACCCTTAAGCATTTGTCAGTTTAGCTGAACTCATGTGAAAAAGGAAATAATCAATGTTTATTTATTGACTTAAAAGAGAGCAGTTATGACTGTGTATTGACACTGCAGAGGCACCTGAGCTAACCCAGATGTTGGAAATGGTTTAAACACTGTAGCATGGAGCACAATGTGAGATTATTTACTCCTCTTCTTGCCAGCTTGGGGCTGTGAGTCCCAATTCCCTGCCTCTGGTTTTGGTGTCTGTTCGGCATGGCACAGGCCTTAGAATTCCTTGAAGGCCACCATGATTGAAGACAAGCAAAATACTCTATTATCGTCTGCTTCTATTGTCAAGGAAACTTTCTGTAAAAAAAGGGGAAAGAGGATACAAGCTATAAGCAATGGATACTGAAATCTGACAGATCTTGGTCTGTAGCATTACTGACAGGGATTGTTCCTTTAAGCATGCGCCCCCAACTGGGGAAAGTGCTGATTTCTGTGTAAATTAAAACCAGAATGCACTGTTCAGTTAATTACTGTAGTGCTTCTTACTGTGCAGCAAGCAGGAGAGATAGCTAAAAAAAAAAAAAAAAAAAAGCAAAAAGACTTCAGCATAAGTGAATTTTCAGTGATACATCATGGAAAATGTAAACCATTCCTAAACAGATTAAAGTGAATGAATAACCAAAGGCCAGTGAAGGTAATACAGTCAAAAAGTTTTTTAATTTCCATGAGAGGGCATTCAGATATCTGGGGAATAAATATGAAGAGGTGGAAATTCCCAATAAAATCCTGGTATTTCTCTATGTTTATGAAGTTTAGCGTATGCATCATCTTCAGGTACATCTTCAGGTACATATGGACTAGTAATTTTTTTGTGATGAGTAACAGGAAAAACACTAAAAATCTTAAGTTGACAATTTTTTTTTTCTTCCCCACAGTCTATTAAATTACAGCATGACAAAAAGTAAGCCTATTTCCTCAGGATTTCTGTGGCAACTTTCATTTTATCAGTAATGCTAAAGAGATGGTATTGTTCTACTCCAAGCTACTCCAGAGGTAGCACCTAGGCCCAAAAGGCCCATGCCTTGGGTTGTGACCACCCCAACAAAGAAGAAAAAGAGAGTATAGTTGTTCTGAAGCGTACAGAGGGCCCAATATGCAGGGCAGACCCTCCTCTCAGAGAAGTCTGCTGCCTCCCCGGGGCCCGTGTCAAGGACATCACTAGGAAACTCCCCAGCCTGGTACACCCCTCTGACTATTACCCACTGCTGTTCCTCCATGTGGGTGGGGATGAAGCAGAGACACGTACCACAAAAGCGATCAAAAGGGACTTCAGGCTCTTGGGACAGTCACTGAAGGATTCGGGAGCACAGGTGATATTCTCCTCCCTCCTTCCAGTTGAGGGCAGCAATGGTGGGTGGAACAGGCGGACGCAGTCCATAAATGCATGGCTCCGTGGCTGGTGTCAACGCCACAACTTTGGGTTCTTTGACAATGGGACGGCCTACACGGCACCAGGCCTGATGAACCGTGATGGGATTCATCTCTCTCAAAGGGGGAAGAGGATCTTTGCCCAGGAACTAGTGGGGCTCATCGACAGAGCTTTAAACTAGGCTCAAAGGGGGAGGGGGATAACATCAGGCTTGCCAGCGACATGTTGTGGGATGATGTGCCCAGGTTGGAGGACAGGGCACTGGCGAGGGCCCTCAGCCTGCTGCCTAGAGACATGCTGGATGCACTACAGCACACTCGAAGCCTAGAGGAGACGAGCCGTGGGCTCCAGATGCAACAGGAGTCAACGGGGTAACACTGGGAAGATACATCAAAAGAATTCCAGCCACCCCAGCCAATAAGTCAGCCTCATCAGGGGCACAACTGAAACGCCGCTACGCGAACGCACGGAGCGTGGAGAATAAACAAGGGGAGCTGGAGACATGTGTGTGCCTGAAAGGCTATGACCTTATTGCCATTACAGAGACATGGTGGGATAGCTCCTGTGACTGGAGTGTTGGGATGGAAGGGTACAGGCTCTTCAGGAAGGACAGGCAGGGCAGGCGAGGAGGGAGCGTCGCCCTCTACATCAGTGACCAGCTGGAGTGCATGGAGCTCCATGTGGGGATGGATGAGGAACCGACCGAGAGCCTATGGGTCAAGATTAAAGGGAGCGCTGGGGCAGGGGACATCATAGTGGGGGTCTGCTACAGGCCACCTGAACAGGGGGACCGAGCAGATGAAGCCCTCTATAGGCAGATAGGAGCAGCCTCACTCTCACAAGCCCTGGTCCTTATGGGGGACCTCAACCACCCTGACACCTGCTGGAGGGACGATGCAGCTGAGCGCAAGCAATCCAGGAAGTTCCTAGAATGTGTCGATGATAACTTTCTCCTCCAAGTGATAGAGGAGCCCACGAGGAGAAGTGCCATGCTGGACCTTATTCTCACCAATAAGGAGGGCCTGGCAGGGGATGTCAAGCTGAAGGGCAGCCTTGGCTGCAGTGACCACGAAATGGTGGAATTCAGGATCTTCAGGGCAGCGAGGAGGGCGCACAGCAAGCTCACTGCCCTGGACTTCAGGAGAGCAGACTTTGGCCTCTTCAGGGATCTGCTTGGTAGAATACCATGGGACAAAGCCCTGGAAGGAAGAGGGGCCCAAGACAGCTGGCTAATATTCAAGGGTCACCTCCTCCAAGCTCAGGAGCCATGCATCCCAACAAAGGGGAAGTCAAGCAAAAACACCAAGAGGCCCCCATGGATGAACAAGGAGCTCCTGGGCAAAGTCAAACAAAAAAAGGAAGCCTGCAGAGGGTGGAAGCAAGGGCGGGTAGCCTGGGAAGAATCCAGAGAAACTGTCCGAGCAGCCAGGGATCAGGTTAGGAAAGCCAAAGCCCTGACAGAAATTAGTCTGGCCAGAGATGTCAAGGACAACAAGAAAAGCTTCTATAGGTATGTTAGTGATAAAAGGAGGATGAGGGCAAATGTGAGTCCCCTCCGGAATGAAACGGGTGACCTGGTTACCCAGGATATGGAGAAGTCTGAGGTACTCAATGACTTCTTTGCCTCAGCCTTCACTGGCAAATGCTTGAGCCACACTGCCCAGGTCACAGCAGGCAGGGACTAGGAGAATGCAGAACTGCCCACTGTAGGAGAAGATCAGGTTCGAGAATATCTAAGGAACCTGAAGGTGCACAAGGCCATGGGACCTGATGAGATGCATCCACGGGTCTTGAGGGAACTGGCGGATGAAGTGGCCAGGCCACTCGCCATCATATTTGAGAAGTCATAGCAGTCTGGCAAAGTTCCCACTGACTGGAAGAGGGGAACATAACCCCCATTTTTAAGAAGGGTAAAAAAGAAGACCCAGGGAACTACAGGCTGGTCAGTCTCACCTCTGTGCCTGGCAAGATTATGGAGCAGACCCTCCTGGAGACTATGCTCAGGCACATGGAAAATAAGGAGGTGATTGGTGACAGCCAACACGGCTTCACTAAGGGCAAATCGTGCCTGACAAAGTTGGTGGCCTTCTATGATGGGGTTACAGTGTTGGTGGACAAGGGAAGGGCAACTGACATCATCTACCTGGACTTGTGCAAGGCATGTGACACTGTCCCACACGACATCCTTGTGTCTAAATTGGAGAGACATGGATTCGATGGATGGACCACTCGGTGGATAAGGAATTGGCTGGATGGTCGCACTCAAAGAGTTGTGGTCAATGGCTCAATGTCCAAGTGGAGAACGGTGACGAGTGGTGTTCCTCAGGGGTCGGTACTGGGACCGGCCCTGTTCAACATCTTTGTCGGTGACATGGACAGTGAGATTGAGTGCACCCTCAGCAAGTTTGCCGATGACACCAAGCTGTGTGGTGTGGTCGACACTCTGGAGGGAAGAGATGCCATCCAGAGGGACCTTGACAGGCTGGAGAGGTGGGCCTGTGTGAACCACATGAAGTTCAACAAGGCCAAGTGCAAGGTCCTGCACATGGGTCAGCGCAATCCCAAGCACGACTACAGGCTGGGTGGAGAATGGATTGAAAGCAGCCCCGAGGAGAAGGACTTAGGGGTATTGATTGATGAGAAGCTCAACATGAGCTGGCAGTGTGTGCTTGCAGCCCAGAAAGCCAACTGTGTCCTGGGCTGCATCAAAAGAGGTGTGACCAGCAGGTCGAGGGAGGTGATCCTGTCCCTCTACTCCGCTCTTGTGAGACCCCACCTGGAGTACTACGTCCAGCTCTGGGGGCCCCAGTACAAGAGAGACATTGAGCTCTTGGAGTGAGTCCAGAGGAGGGCCACGAAGATGATGAGAGGGCTGGAGCATGTCTCCTCTGAGGACAGGCTGAGAGAGTTGGGATTGTTCAGCCTGGAGAAAAGAAGGCTCTGAGGAGATCTAATTGCGGCTTACCAGTACCTGAAGGGGGCCTACAGGAAAGCTGGAGAGGGACTGTTTATGAGGGAGTGTAGTGACAGGACAAGGGGTAATGGGTTTAAGCTGAAGGAGGGTTGATTTAGATTAGATGTTAGAAAGAAATTCTTTACTGTGAGGGTGGTGAGGTACTGGACCAGGTTGCCCAGAGAGGTTGTGGATGCCCCATTCCTGGAAGTGTTTAAGACCAGGTTGGATGAGGCTTTGGGCAACGTGGTCTAGTGGAGGGTGTCCCTGCCCGCAGCAGGGGGGTTGGAACTAGATGATCTTTAAGGTCCCTTCCAACCCAAACCATTCTATGATTCTATGATTCTATGATTCTAGGTGGTTTCCTCTAGATTCTGCTTCATACTGCCTTTTTCCTCTAATGTTGATGTTAGTTGCTTCCTTGCACAGATGATCAGGATGAGGTGTGACTAAACCTAAGTGGAGGGATAGTAACTGAATCAATTTCTAATTTAGAGTATACATTGTCTTTATAACTTCACAACAAAATCTGTCTGGTTTTGGCATGGGATTTTTTTTTATACCTATTTTCTTTCTTTTGTTTGTTCAATTGTTCCCACATTTAGTAAGTTAGACAAGTTGTTAGATAGCCTTATTCACTAATACTTTCATCTCATGAATAAGCACTCTGCTACTAAATATACAATAGAGTCCTAATGGTCTCTGTGGCAGGAAATTCACAGAGTGTCTTTAAAGAAGAAAAAGTTGCAATTCTTTTTTCTCCACATCCCAGAATATTGTTTTAGTTCTGCTGCACGTTTGGACTTTCTCAGGTTCAAGTGCTCAAAGGTATAGTATATCACCTCTGAATGCTTTCTGGTTTTTAAAACCCTGGTTTAAATTTAATGGCTTTTTCAAATACTATCACAGAAAAAGATAAGCAATCACCAGATATTAACTTACTCCAGACCTTTGTTCTATGGCAGAATCAACTACATCTGTGTTTACCTTGCCATATGTATAAAATTTCATGTGTGAAATTACGAAGACCTCTCAGTCCTCAACATCCCACAGTCCCTGGGCAGTCCATTCTAATGATTTGCTATCCTTATGTTGGAAAATGTTTTCTTGCTACACTTTAAACTTATCATTAGTTATTATGTTCACTACTGACATACAGAAAAAAAAATATTCCTTATTTCAGAAGCTGCTTGCATCTTCAAAGCCTGCTAGCACGCACCTTTTCAGTGCTCGGAAGTGATTGATTATTTTTAGCTAATTCAATAGTCTTAAACCAGCCTATTTTTCTCCTGAGCTTAATGGACCGTAAGTCCCAATAAAACTTGATGTTAGAGTGATCACCTCCGTGTCGATTTGCATAGCTCACAGAAATAAACTCTTTCAGAAGGGTTTTCCGTGTGAACGCAGTAGTGCCAACAGTCATCGAGCATATAGCTACAAAGTTCCATAGTTAACCGTTTGTGACTTGTTTTGCTATATCCAAGACTGCCATCTCCTGGGCACTTTGTATACAGCAACAGCTCACTGCTCTTTCGGAAGAAAATGCAGTAGATGATGGAAACCCTTTGAGACTCTGCTCTAGTGCGCTCTTCCAGGCCGGGATCTGAGTACTTAGCTAAGATTTAGTGTTTGTTACCTTTAGGAGAAAATGCCATCATCAGAGACAGTGTTTCTTTGTTGCAGTCCTGTTTATTTACTGGGGCAGTTTCTTGGTTCTCCATTCCAAGCTTTTTTCTGTACTATGCAATACCCAAAATCTCTCTCCCTTCGCTTTTTCTTAGGTCTACTCTACCAGCACCTTTTTTTTACCTTCTTCATTTTCTGCTCCTTTCCCTGTCTGCTTTTCATTATTTATGTATTATATCCACCAACCCTACTCAGTGGCTGCCTGCATTTTGATGTCAAAAAAAGCCTTTCAGACCACAAGTCCTACCTCATCTTCTGACTGTGTCACTGGATTTCTGAGGTGACTTTTACTATTACACTTATTAGACACACGAGCATTTCATTGCTTCCTTATTCATTATGAATAGAAGTTGTGTCATGCCCATCAACTTCACCCAGATGGGTGTATGACTGTAAATCAAAGATACAGTCCTTGTGCATTGACCTAACATACACATAAGTTGTCTCATGGTAAACTAGGATGAGTAGTTGTAACACTGTGCCTCAAACCTTTTATTCCTTTGTTAGCAGTTCAATCTTACAGATTCATGCCTTACTCTTTCCAGTTGTTTCCCTCCTGTTCACTCTGCCAGAACTGCGACTCAGTTGTGTCAGTCCAACTCATTGTGTTACCATGGTCTAAAGTGATATGTCCTGATTTATTAAAGCACAAAATGATAAATATTTTTAGGGAAAAGGCTTTTTTTTTCATCATTTCACAGGTAGTTTGGAGAAAGAACACCAAAAATGTTAAACTGGCACATTTAATATCTTTATCAATGATGTGGGTAAGGAGATCAAGTGCACTCTCAGTAAGTTTGCAGACAACACCAAGCTGGGCAGGAGTGTTGATCTGCTGGAGGGTAGGAAGGCTCTACAGAGGGATCTGGACAGGCTGGATCAATGGGCCAAGGCCAACTGTATGAAGTCAACAGGGCTGCGTGCCAGGTCCTGCGCTTGGGTCACAACAACACTGGGCAATGCTACAGGCTTGGGGAAGAGTGGCTGGAAAGCTCCCTGGCGGAAAAGGACCTGGGGGTGTTGGTCGACATCCAGCTGAGTATGAGCCAGCAGTGTGCCCAGGTGGCCCAGAAGGCCAACAGCACCCTGGCTTGTATCAGAAAGAGCACGGCCAGCAGGACCAGGGAAGTGATTGCGCCCCTGTACTCGGCACTGGTGAGGCCGCACCTCGAGTGCTGTGTTCAGTGTGGGGCCCCTCACTACAAGACAGACATTGAGGTGCTGGAGTGTGTCCAAAGAAGATCAGTGAAGTTGGTGAAGGGTTTAGAGCACAAGTCTTATGAGGAGCGGCTGAGGGAACTGGGGTTTTTTAGCCTGTAGAAAAGGAGGCTGAGGGGAGACCTTGTTGCTGTCTACAGCTACCTGACAGGAGGTTGTAGCCAGGTGGGTGTTGGTGTCTTCTCCCAAGTAACAAACAGTAGGAGAAGAGGAAATGGCCTCAAGTTGTGCCAGGGCAGGTTTGATATTGGATATTAGGAAGACAATTCTTCACTGAAAGGGTTGTCACGCTTTGGAACAGGCTTCCCAGGGAAGTGGTTGAGTCACCATCCCTGGAGGTTTTTAAAAGACGTGTAGATGTGGTACTTAGGGACATTTGGCCTTGGAAGTGTTGGGTTTGTGGTTGGACTCAATGATCTTTTCCAACCTTAATGATTCTATAATTCTAATTGCAGAGAGCATGCCCTCCAAAAGTGAGCACTGGCAGAATTTTCAGTCCTGCCATGGGCCTCCAGGGCTCTAGGCACAACCACCAGTAAGCACTAGGTGAAGAGGGTGGGGAAAGTGGCAGAAAGAAAGATGTACATGCTGGCTCTGGGTCTCTGCAACATTGCAGCATATGTAGTCATTTATATCATCTGTGTAAAAATGCTACTGTTCTAATCTGGTGACTCTGCACTTTGATGACACAGTCTGAAGTGCTGCTAAGGAGCGATATGAAATCAAAACCTTTCACCTGCAGGAGAGTCATAATGAGTAGGGGTAACCAGGAAAGCAACCACTTGTAACCATTTGCTTGTGTTTTCCTCTTTTTATTTATTTATTTTTTTCTTAAGCAATCACTGATTTTAAAATGGGAGCTTTGTTTGCAGTACCATAGCAAATGATTAATTTTTATTTTCTGACTTCTAAGATCTAAAATAGGGCATAGTGGGTGAAATACCTGGCACTTGCTATTGAGGTCGTCTGGGAGCACTGCTCCAACTCGATGCTAGACAGGCTGACCTGCAAGAGTTTCTATAACTCACCCTCATTGCCATTGTCCACCCCTCCTTCACTTTCTTCAACTTGCATCCCTCCTGTTCTGAGGGGAATGACTACAGTAGTGATCTCTGACCCCACTCAACAAACTGGTATAAGGTTGTTTTTTGTGCCATCTCTACTGCATGCAAGAAAAGGAGGAGGGAAAAGAAAGAGCACAGACTTTAGTGAAGAAGGGATAAGGAGCCTGGGGGAAAGCAGAGGGATCTGAAAAAGGATGGAAAGGTACTAGGTATTTGAGAGGGAGGAAGGGTACTTTTTTCCTCCCCCCTCTCTTTCATTCCCAATTTATTATGCCTGTAATATATTTATTCAGTGTAATTTTCCACCTAAATCCTGTCCCCATCCAAATTAAAATTTAGGAGTGGAACCATATGCTTTTGTTAACTTCATTTGATGTCCAGAGGGTCATAAATCAGAGATTTATTCCATAAATTTATACAGAGTATGAAACACATTAGAAAGAATCTGCTATGGTTTTGTTATCTGTGTAAAATGCACACCTAGGTCATTCCCAGTGTGTTTGTTCGGCCATGTAAAGGAATTAACACCCACTGAGCTAGGAATTTTGAGACAAGATAGTTCAATGATTTATCATTTTTTTGTATCATATCAATTTCTTAGAGCTGGCCGTTTGCATACAGGAAGGGCTTGGGTAGACTGAATGAAAGATGCAGTCACACATACTGACTGGCCACATCTCCCTTAGAAAACTGTTTTGTGTGGCGTGAACTGTAGCTTTGGTTTGCTGCAGAAAAAGAAACTTGTCAAATATTTGCTACCTGTGGAAGAAAATGATCTTCAGTTATCACACTGATGAGAGGGCTATCATTTGGAGCGTTACCCTGAAATTATTCAAGACCATCCAAATACAAATAATTCATTTCAAAATACTGCATTGATGCTGTCTCCACTGTGTTGTATTGTGATGGTTATAGCAGATCGCTGCACAGTTGTTGGTGCTGCCTTGCTCATTTGGGTGGCTCTGTGTACATAATTTAGCTGTATGTCTGCAGCCATAAGTAGCGTACCAAATAAATTACAGCATTTCATTATTAAGAGATTTGTATATCTTTGCTGCCAGTTATTATTGAACGGATATGACATTTTTCTTCCTAGATACCTAGACTTTATTCTGCTAAACTGCACAATCAAAAAAAAAAAAAAAGAAAACTAAAAAGAGAAAGTTTTATAGGTAATTTCTATTCCTTTGCTGTCCTTAAACCACAAAAATTTTTTACAGAGGATTAGGATCAGGATCTGTATGCCATTGAAAGCCAAGCACACTTGAAACACAGTAAGTTAAACTTTTCAGGGTACATCACTGTGCCTAAAAAAAATCACTTGATTTGTTAATGCCTCCTGAGTCTTAAGAAAAAATTAAAAAAAAGGTTTTTTATCTTGTGCTAGCAAACACATGATAACTTACACAAGCTAAAAGCCTGGTGAGGACAAGGGTGAGGCAAATATGTCTGTCTGATATGTTAATAGATAAGATAATCAATGGGCTCCCTTTAGCTATATGCTGTTTGAAAATCTTAATTGATTTCTCTTTATGATACGATTTTCCATAGTAATCTATATGTTAGGTAGCACAAGTAAAAAGCACAGCCCATCTTTTCTGGTTTTATCTGGTGAACTGCACTCACATTAAAGAATATGAAGCTAAGCAGTAATAATTGTCTTTATCTTGTATCTAAGAAGTGTTTTTATTTTATGTGAAAAACATTACATCTGCCAAATCTTCTTGCTTTGGGAGCTCGTGCCAAGATAATGGAAAATCTTCTGTATTCTAGGTTTAGCTTATTAGGACTCTCCTTACTCTAAGTAGTAACAGTTTTACCTTGTTACTATATATCAAGCGATTATTTTTTTAAAAACTAAGACAGTAAGAGCAGCTTTAAATTTGATAATTGTTTGAGGTTGGAATTGTTTAGGGTTTTCCTTTGTTTCTGTACTTTTTCTTCTGTTTTGGGGTGGGGGTTTTTTAGTATTAGTTTATTGAATTAGACTGTTTTGAATGGGATTTTTTTCTTGCCTTATATTTAGTGTCACAAGCTAAAACAAATAGAAGCAATACCCAAACTGACTATTTTTCTCCTAGAAACAGGCAGCAGTTGTCACCAAGAATAGCCAGACTGAGTTTGAATGAATCAGTTTCCAAAATGCTGTTTCAATTGGAATGAACTACCTCATGCACACACACTCATAAATCAAAAATGATTAGTGGTGGAAATGTGCTTAGTGTACAATTGACATGGATACCCATGAACCGTAAAATAAAAAGACTGACCTGGTCAGATTCATATAGTTAGAATTTCTTAAGTCGCTTTAAATGTTTTAAAAATGTATGTATACACATGGCTTTTGCAGTTGTACATCATATCTACACATAAATTTTCATACATACATTTTTATCCATGCTTATATGTGTATGTGTGTGTTTATGTCCATATACCATTATAGATACACACACATTTTTGCAGAGTGTGTGTATATATATATTTATATATTTGTGTATATTTTGCAGACTTTAAATTCTAGGTTACCTCTTGGTTATTTTTCTAGGCTGTGATTCTAAAAAGGCAAGAGTATTCTTAACCTTCAAGGAAGAAAATAACTATTACATGAAATCCCCCAAATCCATCTCCAGTTAGCTTAAGAACTATAGTGGTTTATTCCAGGTGGCCAAAAGCCTGGCCTAGTTAAAATTAATTGGGTAAGAATTTATGTTTTTATCTGTAACCAACAGGCAAAGAATGATACAGAGATACATAGATTCTAAAGCCTGCTAGCTGCTTGCTCTAATGGTTTCCATATCTAAAAGGTAATTAAAAGTGGAAGTCAAAATTATTTTCGCTGTCAACCTCAAGGTTCCAGTAATTAGTGTATTAACAAGAGTCAACTGTCATCTATACAGTTAGTCTGGAAGTGACCCATAAAAGAAGTGTGCATCTGTTACCAGATCGTACTCGAGGCTATGATTATGGTTGCTGCATTAACCTTTATGGCAACTGGTTTTCCATTTCTAAATGAGGAATAAATAGAGGAATAAATTAACCAGAAATCTTTAATTTACAAAAAAAACCCCAAAAACCCTCAAAAAACCAAACCACCACAACAAACCCAAGCATGAAAATGAGAAGTGTTTAATAAGGCTTTAATCTCTCTCTACGTGTATGCACTTAGAAGTGTCTGAATACTCCAGAAAAAAAGGAACCATGCTCTCAGTACAGCGATAGCTACATCAGTGCTGTATGATATGGCATTCACAAAGTCACCAATTGCAATTCTTTCCTTTAGAAAATTTGATGGTGACTCGGCTGAGGAAAAGGGCACAGTAGAAGAATGCTGTTGGAAGCCAGTTCTGACAGACACCTGTCTGTTGCAACTCTTATGTTACTAGGAGACCTAAAAATGGGAGTTCACAGACATTCATACTGCTGGTTTAGATGCCTTAGGGTATCAGTAACATCCACATTGCATTGGCAAATATGACACAGGACTGAAGGGAGACCTAACCACTTCCAGAGGAGCAGCTGGAAGACAGAAGGCCCCAGGGTATATGACCTGTATTTGAATACTTGTGTGTAGTTCTAAAGTTACGTTCCTCAAGACTAAATACGAGATGCTACGTTACCATGTATAGGAAGGAGTTGATTCAGTGCTAAGCGTACGTGTATAATATTTACTTCCTTGGTATTTCTGTGTGTCACGCAAAGCATTTTAGTTTGTGTGTCGTGCTGTGGTATACAGCCTTATTTGTCCATCAGTGGACAATGAAAGAGGTACTGATGTCATCTATCTGGACTAGAAGGAAGAAATTTTTTTACAATGAGGGTGGTAAAACACTGGAAGAGGTTGCCCAGAGCAATGCTGGATACCCCATCCTTGGAAACATTCAAGGCCAGGTTGGACGGAGCTCTGATCAACCTGATCTTGGTTGAAGATGTCCCTGCTCATTGCAGGGGAGTGGACTAGATGATCTTTAAAGGTCCAACCCAAACAATTCTACGATTCTGTGATTTGCATCTCTAGTTGTAGGTCTTTCCTTTCATAGATGTTCCTGTGTAGTAGAAATGTAACCCTGTGAAAAGTGAGAGGGAACTACCAGTAGCTGGTTATTGTCTGGTCTGAGATCTTTGCTTTATCTTTTCCAGCAGTATCTTGAAAGTGATATTCCAAAATTAATCCTCATAGTCCCTTATTTTTCTGATCTGGGCTGTATTTCATGCTGTCTTTTCCCAAAGGGGGCCATCTATGATCCTGATGTGCAGTGTCTGCCTTATCCTCGGTTGGTCCACCTTGATTTTCAGACTAACTGCTTCGTAACTGGTTCATAAGTGGTTTTCCGCAGCTGCTTACAGAGTCTCATCTTTCAAAGTTGAAAAACTGCTCATCACTTTAGTAATTTCTTTTGAGCCTACACATAGACATATATGAACCTGAACAAGAACTAGAGAAATAAGAACTTATGACATAACTGCATAATAATCTATTCCAAGTACGAGTATAATATTTGTAATTCTGGCAGTGCAATAATTCTCTGCAGAAATTAAAGAACATTACCAGAAATAGTATTTTTGATGTCTTTCACAATATTTCCCTTCTTTTGTCTTAAACACTCATCAAATAAATATAATTCTCGCTTCAGACCTACTAGAGCTGTCACAGTGTCCTAAGATCAAGTGTCTTAAAATAGCTTTCACTGCTACTCATCTTCTCAGCAAAAGCTGCATAGCTAGAGGACCTTGTAACTGCTATTTGGTTTCTTACCGGTGGGGGCAGGCTGGTGTGGATCTGGCAAATTCATTGAATACAAATCTTTTGTTCTGCCTGAACTATACCTTTAAAGAAGAAATTAATAGGCAGAACTTGTAAGCCACTGCTCCTAATATTTACTGCACATTTATTAGCAATAATGATATCCAGCCTGATTACTATTTTATCTTCTTGTCCAAACTGTCAACGTCTTTGAAAGGGGCTTTCTCTTGGTTCTTGAGGCATTCTGTAACAACTCTTCTTTCTATGGTTTCTTTTTCCAATTTATTCTCTACCCAGCAAACTAAATAAGGAAGTTTTCTGAGTTACATTTAAGACTTAGGAGATAACAGTGTGAGACAAGAAGGTTCTCAGTTACTGGTAGGTAAAATAAGCTCACATATGTGAACCTGGCTGTGGTATCAGGCTAGATCAATGGAATCAGCTCAACATTATCACATACAATAAATACTGTCTTATATATCCTGTAGGATTCCGAGACTTACTGATAGCTCCCCACACACTTATCATACATTTATGCGATCTGCTTCTAGAAATATGAGAATCTGCTTGTAGCTTTTTGGACAAGTTGAAAAAGGGAACTCCAAATGATAGTATTATTCTTTAACTAACATGCTGCATTATCCCATAAAATGGTAGATATGGGGAAAATACATACATACCGTAAACCAAGAATATGCAGCAAACTGCCATCTCTGCAGCCTGGCAGAAACACCAAAGTGGAATAGTAACAAGTTAGTATCATGGTTGCTGATGGCATCAAAAAGGATGCGTGTCTACACAGGGAAGCCAGGGCTTTAGGATTTGAGTGTTGGTATTCCAGATTTTTTATAGCAACTGAAAAGAAACACAGTCTTCTGGCTCACAACATCAACTGGGCAGACAATCTTGTAACACATCTCACTACATATGTATTTCTACTACACTTGGAATTATGGATATTAGGAGACTGAGATCTAGAAAAACTAATATACTCAATAAAGTTACCTAGATGTAATGTATCAATATAAAAACACCAAGATACAAGATATAATATCTGTCAAAGATGTGATTTAATCTATATTTCATACAGAATACTTTAGTGATAGGAAAACAAATGAAGACAAATTTAAACGCTTGTATCTCTAAACTTTTTGCAGAACCCAAATAACCATATGTCATCATTATCTTCTGGGGTTTTTAGCCAGCAGACTTTACAGGAAAGCAAGCGCTGAAGCAGATTAAAGAAAAGGGGCTCAAACGACGACTTGTATATCTCACCCTGGAGACAGATAACATCGATCCAGAGGGAAATGAAAGCGTGTGGCATAATGGCAAGGTAGGGAGTAGAGATCATTTAACAAGAAACTAATGTTAATTCTCCATGAACAGAATCTAACTTTGTGTTTCAAGTGTAAATGCATAAATTCTGTTTTACTGGCACAGAACAATTTGAAGCTATGATAACCATTTTCTAATCTTCAAGCAGGAAGAAAAGACTAACTAAATATCTACAAAGAAAACGTGAAATACCATCAAGTCACAGAAATTAGAGTTGGAACAGACTAAAGTATTAACTCATCCATTCTCTTCTCCTGCAAGTTCACTGTTGTCCTAACAACACTTTTGCTATTCACTTAAAAGAAACAAAACGACAGCTAAGTTTAGGCCTCCACACTTCCGCACAGATTACATACTGAAATGCCCACTAGCAGTTAAATTATTGTCTATAACAAACAAATGCATGTATATAGTGTTAGTTCCAGTGGAAACTTAATTGAACACAATAGGAATAGACTGTTTTTTCAAGAAGCAAAGACTTCCCAGTTTAAGGTGATATCACCCGCAGTAGAGAATATTATGAACTGCATGACACACTTGAAACTTGCTTGATGTTGGAAGTGTACACACCAAAACTACTATATGATATGTATAGTTGTTGGGTTTGTATGTTGTTTTTTATTTTAAGAAAACCTCACTGCATCTTGAAAATAAAGATAAATGTTTGTGGTTTTTTCAGGTTATCGGCAACACCACATCTGGAAGTTTCAGCTACAGTGCTCAGCAGAGTCTGGCTTTTGCATATGTTCCCACAGAACTCAGCAAAGCTGGACAGAAATTGGAAGTTGAACTTTTAGGAAAAAATTATCCAGCAACCATAATACAAGAGCCACTGGTGCTGACTGAACCAACGAGAATACGCCTTCAGAAAAAGGGTGAAAGTCCAAAAATATAAACACAGATCAGGATAGAGCAAATTCTGCAGTAGGAAATAGTTCCATTGATATGCATGAAATTAAGAGAAACAAACTACTCAGATTTGCTAATTAGTAAACACAAGATCCTCGTTGCCATACATCAGTGAGAAATCCGATGGTGGTACCCTCTTGCTTCCTTGTGTGGGCTATTCGCATTAGAGATCTAAGCACAGTTCGTGAAACAGTATGCGTTCCCCTTTCTCAGTAGCACTTGTGAGTAGAAAGTCGCAGGGAATGAGTAGATCCTTGATTCAGCTTGCTCTCACATTGGCTGGCAGATCTGAATTAATGCAGAGGGGAAGGATGTTCTTGGTATTGGCTAATAGCAAATTTTTCCTCCTCCTTGACACTCACAGTTCCTCCTCTGCCTGTCCTCAGGGTAAAGTAGCTTATCCTGGCTCCTCACAACATGACATTGCAAACTCCTCATTAAAATAATATCACTCGTTCTGCACAGAAATGCTTCCTAAGGGATTGAAACAAATCTCAGCAATCATTAAAAATAATAAAGGCAATATTAAAGGCAAACTGAGCTGTTAACATTTTTTACCAATGTGTCATCCTGGCAGAAATTCTTACAGATCAAAATCAGGTTCTTCTAAATGAAACAGTTATAGGAAGCTGATTCTTCATTATTTTGTATGAATCACCTGGTAGGTTGCATGTAATATTCTACAATAAACAGGATATTACTGCTCAATTTTGAAGAGAACTTAAAGTACTATATTATGGATTTACTGTTCTAAATCTGAAGAGCTAGACTGACATCAGAGAACTTAAGTTCTTCCTCTTCCTGTTGATTATAGATTGAACGGCAGTAATCTGTTGTTACACAGAAAAATTAACAATGAAAAGATATAATTAAATCCACAGCACAGGAGCTTTAGTCAGTGCTAAATATTCCATAACCAAATAAGCAGGATTGGGATAATGCAAATGATTGGAACACACTAAATTATTAAAACAGTCTTCTGAGTTCCATAATATGCTCAAAAATTCTTTTGAATAAGAACAATGTCACAATTTCCCGCTTACAAAGAGTAACACTCCCCTTTAGGCTATAGATAAACCTTTTCAAAGTATATATGAATATGAAAGATGTCCAAAATGTACTTTCTCCAAAGGAGCTGGTGCCTCTAAATCTTCAGCAAAGAAGCAAACATATAAATAGAATATACCTGGAGAAACACAATTTGAATAATGAACTCTTGCTAAATAAGCTGACATTGCATTGCGCTGTTCTGAATATCTTTTACAAAACAGGTCAAAATAAAATATACAAACTTTGACAGGTTTGCCCATAGTATTATTTTGAGTGAAAAATCCATTCAGAAAGCATTCTCTGTTATGATTTCATAAGTGATTTAGTTCTACTTTGCTGAACCAACCAGAGATGTTACTTTTTCTAAAGGTAACATTACTCGTAATGAGGTAGTTAGCCACTATGTTTCCTTGAGAATTTAAGAAATCTAAAATACAACACAATGCAATATTTTTTTGCTTAGGAACCCAGTTTTGAATTTCAGTATTTCCCAAGAACATGCAAATTCACTAGACACCATGTCCTGGAGTGTACAGTAACAGTTACCCTGAGACAGGCTCTCACATGTACTTTCCTAATAAGCTTCACTATGCCACAACTGTTTCAATGATACCTTTCACATGCCAATCCAGAAGTTAGCATCAGGTTTGTAACTCCTTTTCCAGCTTGGAAGGAAGAAGTGCTATTCATGGACATGTCAACCAGATCGGTCTGACCGTGCAGAGGGGGCAAGCTTTCTGCAGGCTGATCAAAAGGTAATGAATCACAAATGTAATTCCTACAGTCAAGTAAGCTCAGAAACTGTACCGTCCATGGGCTTGTACCACATTTCCAGCTGTAACCTCCCAACCACTAATTTCTCCTTGTAGCTGATGCAGACAGCTACCTGACTCATTTTACAGTGTGGAATTATAGAGGTCCAAACACTAATTTCCTTGTGGGCTTCTCATTGACAGCTTTTGTCACCCAAGTCTCACCAAGATCAAGCCTTGGCCAGTTGATTTTCATTTAGTTTCAAGATTTAGGGAAGCAGACAAAAACCATAGCATGCTGCTTCCAGGAAAAAGCAATGCAAAGTAAAGTTTGTTTACAGCAGGCAACTTGTAAGACCAAAACAACTCCCTGACCATAAACAAGGCAAATGGAATATCTGGGAGCTTGTTCACTCTGTTACCTCTTAAGAACGGCTGTGCTTTCTGCTTAACAATGCATTCGGGAGAAGAGACACCTGAAGCAGTTTTAAGCAAGCATGGCTGAGTGTTAGAAGCACTGTAGCTATGACAGCCGTATGTCTGACAGGGCTTCCTAGTTGATGTAGCTTCTTTTTTACTGCTCTGATACCCAAGTCAGCTTACTGCCTATTTATTAGGATAGCTCAACATTGCCGCACTTTGAACAGCGTGGATAAACTATGCTGTAAGGGGATGAAGCTTTGCAAATCATGCCCATAGAGAGGTTCACACATTTAAGGTAATCTTTCATAGTTACAAAATGAAAATACTAAACCTGAAGAAAAGGGGGGGGGGGGGGGTGTGCAGGGAGGAAGAGTGTTCAGCAGCTTTTGTGGTTTCCTGTCACTGCTTCTTTTCATCATATGTTGTGATATGGTGTTGCATAAGCTTGTGGTGTCAGGATACAGCCAGAGGAAGTGAATAGGAGCAAGAATGTTTAAGTAGTACATCCGTGTTTTAAGAGGGCTTCTAACCAATCAAACAGAAATACCTGGGTAGAAAGACTGGCAGGGACATCTTTCGAGTCTTCCTCAACCCCATTAGCTAACAGAGGAGACATCTCTGTAATGAGGTGAAAAAATGACAACCATCTAGGAAATTTTCTGAAATACTCAAATTTCTATGTGTGGAGAGATCAGGACATGTCAAAAGGCAGTTTTCTCAGACACATTTTTTTGTCATTTTCCTTTATTCTTTTTCCATCTCCAGGGAGTTTCGGTACCTCAGAGTAGAAGTTACTACTACTAACACCATTTGAATTTTTATTCCAAGTTTGCACATGCTATGGCAAGATGTGCCGTATTCATACTTTGTGTGGAAAGATAAATGACATGGATACCATAATACTGTGTGTCACTCTAATGACTTCATTAATCAGTGACCTCAAAACAGGATCCAAATTATTCAGAGTCAAATTCAGAAAAGGTATGCTGAAACATAGACCATTTTCAGGATTTATTCTTTTGATTCAAGAGAATACTCTCTGACATAAGTAGTATTTTCTGATTTGGATTCCAAATCCCTCAAGTAGCAATTAAAAAAAACCCAAACTACACACTAAGAAAATATGACAGGAAGCAACATGCAGACTGTGACTATGCAGTAGTGTATGTTTTAGGTAGTACAACTTAATGCTTTAACTCTGGCAGCTCAGGCAACCAGCTTATCCAATTCTGGTGGAGCAAGGTAACCAGCAAATAACTCTTGACCTTCCTCTACACAGGAATATGAGTTCAGCTGCACTTGAACAGCATGATGCCTTTGGAAATATGTCAGGTAAATAGTTATCATGATTTTGTTTTCCCTAAAATTTGTATCCAACATTTCCAATTTCACCAGCACTGTGCAGATTTTCAAAGTAATTATTTTGAATGACCAAGAATTATTTCCATGGGAATGGAAACATTTGAATGGAACTTTGCCTATAATAAGGACATGGAAGAAGTTAGCAAAGTATACAATGCAGTGAGGCAACTGTGACTGGTGATGGAATCTGAACTAAAACCAGCCTTTTGAACAGTGTGAATCACATCTCAACAAAGAAAATGTAACTCATAGTCACATTCCAGCTTGTTAGAAGTCCTGGAATTTACTTCAGGGAAAACCAGCTTCAGGATGATATTTTTGCTTGTTGTTCCAATACCAGCTATGGACACACACATTATTGCAGAAAAATGTGGCATCACATCATTGCTGTTGTTTTCAAACCAGCAGGGAATTCTTTGGGATTTATTAAAAAAAATCAGGTAAATTTGTAGACTTATCCACTAGACTCCATTCATAGGAGCAGGAACTTTCTACAGAGACTTGCCAATCAAAAAGAAAGTGGACAGGAGTCTGGCGTATTCAATATTTGCCTTTCTTACCAAGAAATAAGATTTTTAATGTTGATTGTTCTTTCACCTGTTACCAAATGTCTACATAAATTTGGAAATGCATGCGTGTATCATTCCAGCTAAATGTGAAACACATGGTTATTTGATCGTTAACTGGATACTGAACTTTACGTGTATTCTATGGATGAACAAAATTGATCAGAGTTGTCAACTATTTCTGTCCTTTCACAGGACAGAGTTTCATCAAGATTATAACTAAGGTAGTGGTCATTTACAATATTGCTTTAGAAGATTACACGGTGTGAAGAAACAGCCCTGTTGACATAGCTGTTATTTCTGCTTCAGGGTTGCTTCACTTCCTTCCTACTCAGTAACAGTCACAAGCGCCATCTTACAGCCAGACCTAGATCAAGTCTTCTTCTCATCCGAATGAACAAAACAAAGAGAAAAAAGCACAGAGTGGCTCAAGATTTTGGAGAAGAGGCAGGCAGGGGAGGGGATGAGAGCAACAGCTGATGACAGCAGGAGAGAGGCTGTGCACTTTTCTCCTACAGGAATGATTGCCCTCACGCACAGCTCAACTGCTTCTTGAGCAATTTGCCTTTCCCAGGCTGTGGCACAGGTTGGCAAGCAGCAAGGCCATGGCTGTTTTGCAGCTGTCCTGCTTTGCTTATGCATGGAATAAACTCTGTTGGCAGCATTAAATCTGGATGAGCTGCCATGGTGTCACATTTGAAGACAGAAATAACAGTCCAGTTACTTGTACCAGAATACACTGTATCCTCTATTAAAACTTTTGTATTGACTTCCTTGGAAACACAGCTGGCTTGCCAATAGTTCCCTGGTTCCCCTAGGAAAAGCTCCATGTCTTAAAATGGCTCTTTCATGTGGGAGTTGAAAGAAGATTGAAACTCCAGCATCACTGAGTTGGATACTCTGCTGACACCGGCAACAACTTTACAACGTCTTCTTTTGACTCATTCCATAAACTACTCGGCCTAAAGCTACACCGCTTTCACCCACCACAGGCACTCCGGACCCTGGCTATTCTTATCGCTACACACGCTGGGACAGGGGGGCGGGGGGCGGCGTCCCCTGCCCCAGATCGGCCGGGCCGGCGCCTCACGCCGCGCCCCCGCAGCCCCGTCCCGCCCGGCGGGAGGAGCCGGGCGCTGCCTCCGCCGTGGCCCGTCCCCGGGGCGGTCCCCGCGGCCCAGTTCCTGGTGGCGGGGATGGCGCGGCGGGCGGCCCTCCCGCGGCCGCTCTGCCTGCTATTCTGCCTGCTGCGGCTGGCGGCGGCGCGGCCGCCCGCCCCGCACCTGGTGCTGGTGCTGGCCGACGACCTGGGCTGGGGCGACGTGGGCTGGCACGGCTCGACCATCCGCACGCCGCGGCTGGACGCGCTGGGGGCGGGCGGCGTGCGGCTGGAGCGGTACTACACCCAGCCGCTCTGCACCCCCTCCCGCAGCCAGCTCCTCAGCGGCCGCTACCAGGTAGGGCGCGGGCCGAGGGGGACGCCCGGGGAAAATCGGTCCCGGAGTTGTTGCACCGGCGCGGCGATGGCCGTGGGAGAGCCCCCGGGTCTCCCTCCGTCCCTCCGTCCCTCCATCCTTCCCCGGCCGCGGCGACGCCCTCCCAGCCGCTTCCCGCCGCCCTTCGCTGCGCGTCAGCAGGTAGCTGGTGAGGTGCTTCTGTCCTGCTTGTTCATGGCAGCTCCGTGTAGTTTCGCCTTTTGTATCTCATGTAAAGATGCTCTTGGGAGAAGGCTGCTGTACAAAAACAGTTGCGTTTATATGCAGACAAACTTAATTCACTTACTTCTGGCTTGCTAGCTCGGCAATAAACTAAGCGTGGGTTTAGTGCAAGTTGTTCTGCTCCAGTAACGCTGAGGTGCCCTCTATGCTTCAGCTGTATTAACAGGCATGGCAGCGTGTCGTGCGAAACATTCCTGTCGTAGTCATCTTCTGTTACGTACTTCTGAACTGGACAGGCGTGCACCCAGACGTGGAGAAGCACTATGTGCTCTATTTATGCAACTTGTTTTCCAATGAAGTGTTTAAATGTATCCTATCCTGTACATTCACCTTCACATGGTAACACAGATGTTACCATTTATGCCATCCTTGATGGAGTCCACACAGGCTGATCCTTAGCGAGGGTGTCTAGCTGCTTTGTAGTCCTAGTCATGATTTTTCCCATTTTTTTCAGTTGCACAGGTATAAGAATCGGACTTTATCATACTGCTATACTCTCCCCTCCCCCTTCTTTTTATTGCAACTTTGGCAAAAATGAGGGGTGGGGAGAGAAGATTACAGCATAGACAGAAAGGAGAAACTCCCTGTGGTGGGTTGACCCAGGCTGGAGGCCAGGTGCCCCCCAAAGCCGCTCTGTCACTGCCCTCCTCAGCTGGACAGGGGAGAGAAAGTACAACGAAAGGCTCCTGGGTCGAGATAAGGGCAGGGAGAGATCACTCACCAGTTACCGTCACAGGCAAAACAGACTCAACCTGAGAAAATTAATTTAGTTCATAACCAGTCAAATCAGAGTAGGATAATAAGAAATTAAAAACAAATCTTAAAACACCTTCCCCCACCCTTCCCTTCTTCCTGGGCTCAACTTCACTCCCCATTTCTCTCCCTCCTCCCCCCGCAGCGGCACAGGGGGACAGGGAATGGGGGTTGTGGTCAGTTCATCACACGGTGTCTCTGCCGCTCCTTCCTCCTCAGGGGGAGGACTCCTCACACTCTGCCCCTGCTCCAGCATGGGGTCCCTCCCATGGGAGACAGTCCTCCACCAACTTCTCCGAGTCCTTCCCACGGGCTGCAGTTCTTCACCAACTGCTCCAGCGTGGGTCCCTTCCATGGGGTGCAGCCCTTCAGGAGCAGACTGCTCCAGCGGGGGTCCCTCACAGGGTCCCAAGTCCTGCCAGCAAACCTGCTCCAGCATGGGCTCCTCTCTCCACAGGGCCACAGGTCCTGCCAGGAGCCTGCTCCAGCATGGGCTTCCCATGGGGTCACAGCGTCCTTTGAGTACCTCCACCTGCTCTGGCGTGGGGTCCTCCACAGGCTGCAGGTGGATATCTGCTCCACCATGGACCTCCATGGGCTGCAGGAGGACAGCCTGCCTCACCATGGTCTTCTCCAGGGGCTGCAGGGGAATCTCTGCTCTGGTGCCTGGAGCACCTCCTGCCCCTCCTTCTTCACTGACCTGGGTGTTTGCAGAGTTTCTCACATCTTCTAACTCTGGCTGCAAAAGCTGCTGTTCCTTCCCCCCCCCGCCTTAACTATGTTACCCCAGAGGCGCTATCGCTGTGGCTGATGGCCTTGGCCTTGGCCAGCAGCGGGTCCGTCTTGGAGCCGGCTGGCATTGGCTCTGTTGGACGCAGGGGAAGCTTCTAGCAGCTTCTCACAGAAGCCACCCCTGTAGCCCCCCCACCCCCCACTACCAAAACCTTGCCACACAAACCCAATACATTCACAAAGGGTCAAGTGCATTTGAGAAACTTCCCCTTGCTCTCAAAATGTCCTACACGTGCATGGTAACCATAGTGATTTGTCAAAGAAACTGTTCAGAATGAAAATAAATATCCTGTATAAGTGGATGTTATCTCTTGTTGTTGCAGGAAGGTTGTTCTTGGTGAATCTTACTCTTTCCAAGCAATGTTTATTCTGTTCCTAGAAACACCAAAAGTGAATAGTAAAGAATAGGAAGATGTAACAGACTTTTTTTTTTTTTAACCAACTCTTCAAATTGTTTTGTGTAAATTACCTAAAACATTTTTTTCATTTTGACTGTTTCTAGAATACAGTTCATACTCTGAACATGCTTATCTAGAAATGGCTCAGGGTTAACTGGACAGTGTTGCATCTGATCTTTAAAGTGCTCATAGTTCAGTCCTGATTTAAATTCTTCATATGCATCTGACTTGATAATTTAATCATCTTCATGTTGAACTTGTTACAAATTAGTAAAATAATATTGGATAATGTAAGTAATTTTTCTATAAAATTGAGGAGACATTGTGTACAGGAAATAATTATGTAGCAAATATGTGGGATTTTGTTTTGTTTTATCCATTGGTATGATTAATGATTGCTCAGAGATTTGAAAAAGTAACCTAAATCTGATCCTATCTGGAGCCGGAATTTGGATAGTCATCTTACAGTCCATAAAGAAAGAAGAGCAAAGGTATTAGTTTCTGAAAGCTATAGATATTATTATTGTTATGGTTATTGTTATTGTTGTCCTCTCCTTTTTCTTGCTTTCTAGAGACAGTGGAAAAAATGACAGTGCTTTGCTAGTTTGTGTCTTTCACTATTTTAATATATTTTTTTCTAATACTGCATTAAAAAAAAGAGTAAATTTTTCCAGCTCTTGTTTCAAAGAAAATTAGTAGCTAGTAGACCCTTTGTGAGAGTCTACTTACCAACTTGCCTAAGATCAGGGCTTATTTGGTTTAAAAGTGAGTTGAAAGTGTTGCTAAAGTGATGCTTTAAAAATTAATCATGCAGCTTGCTACACTGGAGTACTTAGTAGAGTTATAAAATCTGATGTCTTGTGCTCTAGAAGGTCTTGGAGGTTTTGTGCTTTGACAGAGGCAGATTGCTAGAAGTATTTAGTGAATAAACAAGATATTTATACTTGTATGTGTACATTTGCTGGCCTATGTTTAGGGCAGTGCATTTTTTGTTTTCTGGAGAAGATAGGGGAGTTGACAAGTCAGCTTACAGTACACAGTAACTGAAGACATTTCTTGCATCAACTGAAGTGTAGTGCTCAGAATATTGTTATGAGTAAAGCTTTTGTAAAGAGATACAAAATTCACCACTTGTTAAGATTGGAAAGATGTGGAACTATTAGAGGTCAGGTCTAGGTGATGTCTAAAACTTTTGTTATCCCCAGTATCCAAATGCTTTTTCTGTAAAAGTGCTCACACTCACTTTAAATATGTCAATAAATATATAAATGTGTCTATATAATGCACATTTAGAAGAGTAATGCAAGAAGCGCTCCCTCAGCCTTTATCACCCTTTCCTCCGGTGACTGTTCTCTGATACAGGCAAAAGCTCAGTAGCCTTTTTGCCCATCTCCATCCCATTTAAAATCTCTCGCTCCACGTTGAGATGTTGTCCCTAGCCTTCAAAGAGACTGTAATGGTAATTGTCACCTGTTAGATTTTTAGATGAGAATGCAAAAGGCTTTAGTTTTGGGGTTTTTTTGTTTGTTTGTTTGTTTGTTTTTAATTGCACTTGATTTATGCCTGGAAAGATCTTGTAAACCCCCTGTGGTCTTATTTCCTTGTCTTCCTCCATATTCCCCCTGTCCTCCCCCTGCAGCTTCCTCATCTTCCTTGGTGCTACACCAGTGAAGTCAGGAGACCCTAAAACTAATGCTAGCCTCTGGCGTACCTTTGTTTCTGTTTGCACTTGCTTATCGACTAGCCTATGGGACGGCGCTGCTGTGTTGTAACTAATCTCACGTCCTTCTTTCTTCTGCTAGATCCACACAGGCTTACAGCACCAGATAATTTGGCCGTGCCAGCCCAGCTGTGTGCCGCTGGATGAAAAACTCCTCCCAGAGCTCCTTCAAGAGGCGGGATATGTTACTCACATGGTGGGGAAGTGGCACTTAGGGATGTACAGAAAAGAATGCCTTCCAACCCGCAGAGGATTTGATACTTACTTTGGTAATGGTTACATTTAACTTGGGCAATAAATACGGTGTTAAAAGTGGTGAGAAACTGCCTGATTCTTCTAAGAATGGCAGGTTTACTATTAGTGTGTAAGTAAATCTATGCCTGGGTATACCTGTTTCCAAAGTATAACTGCTGAAAATAAGATAGTGCCCTAAAGACTACAACTTTAGTTGCCCAAGACTTACAACTTATTGAAGAAAATATCATAATTATTGAGTGGTTCCAAAGAAAGTATTTCTCTCTTATGATCTGCATTTGATTTGGTTGCATGACGGTTAGAAGATTTAAGGTGTAGTGATTGGTTTGGTTTTATGTGTCCTTAATCTGAACATTTCGTGTTAGATCAGACAGTAGACATCAGTTGCTCTGCAAATAATGCTGCACTTGTAAAAGCCGATATTTTTAGGAGAGAAATAGACATCGTACTGCACTGTGTTCATGCTTTGTGAGTAGAGTAACATTGGTTTTCCAGAGCCTCTGCAAGGAAGATGGTGTGAGAGCCTCTATAAAACAGTATCCAAAAGGTTTGTTGCAGGAAGGCACAAGTTCATCGTCTTCAAAATAACTTTGCAAACTGTTGATAGTACTGCCTGGGATCTTTTTGACAGCAAAGTTGTAGATAGGCTGGCGCTCCTCATGAAATCTTACACTGGGACCGAGCAGGCTCTTCACGCGGGGGCCTTAATACAGGCTGGCCCTGGGCATGGTTGTTGGGTGCCCAGTGTGACATTATTTTTCAGAGAATGCAGCAGTTTAATATCCTACAATGCTCAGGTAATTCCAGTAGGTGTTGATTGCAATTAAGGGGCATTTGATTCTTTGGCAAACTTGACACAGTGTCTCTGCCACTGGGCACTCAGAATGGAAAAATGCAACTTGCAGCTCTGAGTACATTGACGTAGGCAGTCTGCCCACAAAATGTCTCCTTATGCTTTGAAGCAAAAGCCGTTTTTTCCTCCTAAAAATGTATTAGAAATTTATATTGTATTTAAACCAGAAGTTCATTCTTTTTGTACATACTTTTTTTGCACAAGTAACTATACTTGAAGCTGCTGAATAAAAATTCAAGTGAAGTTCCACCATTTTGGGTTTTGTCCCCAATTTTAGCTTGGTTTTACAGAACTTAAGAATATATTTTTTGCAGGTTCATCTGGTTTTTTTGAGGTATTGGGGAATAAATCTGAAATCTAATTTCCAAAGTAATCATTACTGAGATTAAAAAAATTTGGAAGATATTTGTTTCTGATCGGTAAAAAACAAAGGCACTCAATGCTTAACAGAACAGCCCTTGGTAGGAGCAAATCTATACCTCTAGAATTTATGCATAGTTTCTTTTGGGTATCTTTAAATAATAATGTCTTTTTTTCACCAGTTGGTGTCAGCAGTGAATCAGAAGTCGCTTTACAGCTGACAAAAAAAATGCTTCATACTTGGATGTTTCTTAATAAATAAAAAAAAATAAAATAAGAACTTTCTAATGGAGAAGTCTTATGTGAAAATACAAATATACAATATGATACCAGCTCAAAATCGGAGTAGTACATGGTAGGCCACTGCCGTTGCTATCAGTACATTAGTTTAATGCTAATGTATTTGATATCGAGTTATGAATATAAAGTCATTGAACTGCTTTCAAAATGTTTCGTGTTTTGAAATTACTACTTGCACTAGCAATAAAAAGTCTATGAATTATTAATCGTTGAACTATTAGACCTGTCAGGGGATGTCAGTACAGATAGTAAAATACTGGATGAGTGTTTCAGCTCAAAACCACTAAAATTTTGACATTTATTTTTGACTTTTTTTCCCCCCAGTGTATCTGTTTATGTGACATTATGTTGGCCCACTTATTTGACATCTTTTCTTGTTCTAGGCTATCTTCTGGGGAGTGAGGATTATTATTCTCACAACCGTTGTGTCCTCATCAAGGCAAAAAACATAACACGCTGTGCTCTGGACTTTCGAGATGGAGAAGAAGTTGCAACTGGGTTTAAAAACACGTACTCTACTAATTTATTCACAGAAAGAGCTATAGATCTTATAGCCAATCATAAAACTGAGAAGGTACAGTCAGCAGCTGTTACTTTGATAACTTTAGCACTACAGAATGTTTAAAAAAAAAAATAGAAATATTAATGGAGAGAGCTGCACTTCAGCTGTAGTTCGGGGCTTTTCAGCAGGGTGTGCAGAGCTAAATGTGAGAAGTAGCACTGGTAAAACTTGCCTTGTCTGCTGTCAGAATCAGCTTTGAGTGCACAGCCCTGGCCTGCTACCCTCCTCCATTTCTTTTTTAGTAATACAAATAATGAATTTATAGAAATGATTTAGCATGTAGTTTGCTCTTCTGAAAAAAGAGAAGGGAAAGTTTAACAGTAGAAGTTTCGTAGAAAGAAACTGTTAACTGTGTTATGAAGAAAATACATACCTGATGTTTTTCCACAGCTTTGCAAAAGTCCTTTATCAAAGTTTTATTAGTTTATGTTTAGGGATTAAAAGAGAGAAATGTAGAAGAAATCAAAACATGTTGCCTGCAGCTGTTGATGAATCAGGGCTGCTTTTGCTGCAGTAACTTCTGCGTTTAGTACTTTATGTTAAACTAATTTCCATTCTATCCCTTCTACCCCAGCCCCTCTTTCTCTACCTCGCTTTTCAGTCTGTCCATGAACCTCTTGAGGTCCCTGAAGAATACATGAAACCATATGCTTCCATTAAAGATGTAAAGAGGCGCCATTACGCAGGGATGGTGACTCTTATGGATGAAGCTGTAGGAAATCTTACTGATGCTCTGAAAAGATACGGTCTTTGGGACAACACCGTTCTTGTTTTCTCTACTGGTAAGTTAATTTAAATGTTCTTTCAGTAATAAATTTGATACAGTGTCTAACAAGCTGACTGCTGAGACATCTGGCACCTCTGTCCTTCCTCCATATATTTTCTAACTACAGAAGAGTGATGAAAGTGAAACAAGACTTTATACCAGAAGGAGCAGTTTCTCTCCCCCTTCTTATGGCTTTTTCAGACACGATGAAAACAACTCTAAAGATGTGTCTGGGCAAATGGGGGATACTCCTATTGCAGTAAAAACAGCATGGTAAAAACTGAGGAGTATGGTGAAGTTGGAGGCATCTTACTTGCCACTGCTGTTACTGAGTATCTGTCAGAATTGAATCCCTACTGAGAATGATCTGCAAAATTCATTTGTCCTGAGCTATAGGTAGCCATCTGATCAGTCTATAAATTGTGACATGTTGCATGAAGCATGAACAGTCAGACAGCAAGCAGTTTGAAGCCAAAACTCTTTCTTTCCCTTACTTTCATATAACATGTAATTTTTATCTTGCTTGAAATATTTTACCGGAACCTTACTCCCGTGAAGCAAAGGTCTGTTAACAAAAAAACCTTAATATGTGATGATACAGTCTAGGCTGCCAAATTACAGGCTAAGTTTTTGTATGTAGTAGCACACGATCTGGTTTCTAGATTACTAGGATAATGCAAATAATACATTACAAAGCAATCTCCCTTGTTTCCAAATTAGGAATGAAGCAGAACCTTTTTGAAATAGAGCTGCTTGGCTGGGTTTCAGGAACATAGTTGTTCTTGTTTGTTTGGGAGTGGGAAGTAGCCCTTCAATGCTTACTGTTACTCTTTCACCCAGGCTTTACATATTAGGGCAGTCAAAATGGCAAATTAATTTTCTGTGAACACTTAAAAAACCCAACAACAGCAAACACCCAAACCCCAAGTTTAGGTGAAAATGCAGTGATGTTTTGAGTTTAGCAGCTGCTTCCTATAGCACTTGGATCTTGGAATTTAATTTTGCGTCCAAACCTGTTTGCCTTATGGTGTTACAGTTGTGTCCAGGTTTTGGCTCTAAAAGGATTTGATAACTCTTCTATGCCTGTTTCTGTTTGTGATGTTTTCATATTTAGAACTGAAAGTAAGCAAAGCCATATGGAAAATGATACCAATATTTATTCCATATGGAAAAAATCCAGTCTTTGCTGATGGGGTCCTGGTAGAGTTATTTGAGTAATGTTTGTTCAGTGTGTTGTGGAATAAAACTAAAGACATCTGAGTTGGAATTACAGGGTAAGACTGAATTAAAAAGACAAATTTATTTTTTTGTTTATCAAACACTTTTTCCAAACAATGACAGCATACCCTGCTTTTAACGGTAGTTATCTTGCAATCAATCACAAGTACATTTCAACAAGAATCAAACAGTCAGAAGAATCCAGTGTCTGCCCTATCTAATGGGACTTTTCTTGAATTAACTGACATTTTAAACTGCCAGAAGTGGAGTTTAGTATGATTGAGATGCAGGGAAATTGGGCTTAGATCAAGCAGGCCATGGGGCAGTGATTTGGTTTTTTTTCAGTGTTCTCTCTTCACTTCAAACAACTCTTCTTTACAGGCATAAAACATTGCATGAATTAAAGACCCAGTTTCCAAAAAACAAATGTTGAAACCATTAAGCATTTAAAAAAAAAGCAAAAAAGGAAGCGTGGAATCTATTCAGCTTTTCTGTATTATATTTATCATTTTTGCAGATGGTGTGTTTTAAAATGGGCGTTGGAAAGTGGTTGAAAAGAAACACAAGAGGGTCTGCAGTTGAGCGTCTTGTGCAGAGAATTGTGCTGTGTGAGATCTCTCTGCACAACTTTCAAGTCCTTTGTAATTGGGAGTCCTAGTGTGCACTGGTAGCTATCATACAGGTATATACTTACAATATGATACTACCTTCAGTTCCTGAGGGCATGCCTGCTCGAGAAAGCTGTGCCCCCTCTCCCTGCCCCAAGTGCTCTTCTGGGACTGGGAGACCCTACTCTTGCTCAGTACAGCAACACAGACGCATTTTCCTCTACGATCAGGAATTCTCTCCAAGAAAGTTCTTCCCAGTGGTGGGGCTAAGAATCAATTTACGGATTTGAATGAAGACTGCAAGGGAGAATCTAGGGAAGGATAAAGTGTATGCATAATTGTAATGAGCAGTATCTATGTAGTGTCTACTGTAGTATCACCATAGTAGTTAAAGACATAGGATCATATCTGTTTTGCTATAAACCTTTGTGGTTTGATAACTGTAGTGTTGGAAACTTGTAGAGGAAAAAGAAGTGAAGACCCTACTTTTATGGGAGATTTTACTAGATTCATTACTATTCCCTGTTTAGTTGTGGCCAAAGTTCACACTTAGATGTTTGAATCTCTCACTGTTTCAAAATCCCCCCCCCCAATAATTTACAAGTGATCATTTGCTATTATGTGCTATAGCATTGTAACGTACGGTGTTCCGGTTGATTCCTTTACTGTGAAGTGTTGACCCCAAAATTAGAGATCTCTTTTTAGTGGGTGCTCATTGAAATACTCTAGAACATGATATAATCTTTGCTCTCATGGTAGATTTCTTTTTATTAAACTCTTTCGTGTTTTTTCCTATTTGTATATGTTATGGCTCAACCAGGATTGCCTTGAAAACATGCCAGTTGGCAAATGGAAATACTGCACATTTTAAAAGAGCCTTGTAAAATATATAGATGAACTCCAGTTCCTCTTTAAAGTGGCCTGATGGAGACACTGGGCCAAAAATGAAGTAATCTGGTCATTAGCAAAGTCTGACTCCACCAGTATATTGTGTAAATCAACATCTCTGGTGTTTTTTTGAACACATTCACGAGCTATTTCTACAGGTAAATAAAAAAAAAAGAAAAAGATGAGCTAGTTCAATGGTATGTGGTGTTATATCTATGCATCAAGTAGTAGCTTGAAAAGTTTTGACTGGTGTGATATGAAATAGAATTTGCTTTTATGGAGCACCTTTTGTACTGCAGATACAAGTAAGTCTATGCTACTTAGATCAGTGGTGAAAATGATGTCATTGCCTGTTCAAGCAAAACAGATAAAAAGGGATGCGGCACTGTCTTGAGTATCTGTGGCCTTTTATCCACTTGAAATCAAGAATGAGACGTAGATTTATTTTTCTTTCTAGGAAACTTAAGAGACTATAACTACCAACTTTCCTTGATTTAAAATAAATAACGATCGTAAAAACATTCAAGTGATACAAGTCTACCTCAGCACTATTAACACTGTCTTAGAGTCCAAATTTTGCTTCAGATATAGACCTATGATTTGAGGTAAGAAGTGGGGATTTGCTGCAAATACCATGTGTTTATAGTTTCTGCAACATATTACAAGTAATTTTGGTGGAAACTTGCCAACATTAGAGCAAAGGAATATGAACTTTAATTTCGGTTCTGTATTAAAGCTACTATCTTTTGCTTTATTTAACTTTCAGCTTTTTAATATACTGAATAATTTTGGAGCAAAACTCCTTACCGCTCCTTCTTCCAGTATGTCTGTTAATTCTTGAATGTGGATTAGCACTGTAGTGTCTGGTAGTTGCCATAAGAGGGCTTTGAACAGTAAAATACGTGGAACTTTTCAAGCCCTGGTTTACATTGCTAAGAGGAAACCACATAAATCCTTTCCATAATGGAACATGTGACAGTGATGACTGTTTTCACTCCAAAAGAGGGTCTTTTTATCGTTTTAGAATTATGATTAATAAGAGCACAGATTGTTTTGGACATACTGATGTTCATACAGTCTTTCTCACACTCTTGGATTTTTTTTTCCCCAAAAATTTCATATTACCCTAATAAAGACTTTTTCTCAGTCTCTCTCTCTTTTGTTTTCTTTTTTTTTTTTCCCTTCCTCATTCCAGCCAGTGTATTGTGGCTTTTGTCTAATAAAATGTCAGGATTTTTTTTGCTTATTTCCAGCTTCTACGTTGGTTGAAACCAGGGATTTGACTTTCACTGTTTCCCTGAGGGCAGTTTTTTATCTTCTCCCTGATGTCTTTGTTCCTGAATGAACTCCCGCTCCTTCTCTTTTGCTGGTAAGGGACTTCAGAGAGAATTTTAATTGCAGATTGTCTAAGCCAGCTGAAGGACAGATTGGTTAGAGCAGTTATTCTCTGGCTGTGGCGTCAGAAGTGCTAATTTTGAAGGTTGTGTTGTCAGAATTTTTTAGTAAACCTGCTCAACTACAGATCTGAAAAACCTGCTTTGATTGGTCTTGTCAGGAGGTTCTGAGAGGTTCGGTGCATTGCCAGCGAGGAAGATGTCTGGGCATCTACTGCCTGAGCATCTACTGCTTTCTAAGAGGAAAGCACAGATGCCTCAGCTGCAAGCACCTTCAATCAAACTAGTTATCTGAGTCCATATATTCCCAAATAATACTTTTTTATTTCTTGATTATTAAAGCTTGTTATTATACAGGCAAAAGTTGCGGCTGATCGGTGTACTTGCATCGGTCAGAGTTGTTGCATGTCAATGATAAATAGTGAAGGTGCATGTGGCTGGTGTTTTATACTCCAGTGTTGGCTTTTATTCTTTTTTTAGGCTTTTACCACATTAAAGTATGGATGGCAAGGATACATTTTTGTTTTTTAGAAATAAAAGAATATCTTCTCTGCCATATGATGCAGGTAATAGTAATGAGACATCTAGACTCATTTGTACGAATGTATTATCAAAGGCGGAAATGTTATCTTTATGATGGAAATTAATTTCAAAATGAAAACTGAGAAGGTGTTGATAGTCAATACTCTGTTTTAAAATCCTGTGAAAACCCAAAATGTTTTGTAGGAAATGTTTGTTTATCTTCCCTTCCTTCTCAAATTAACCCCTCCCCATCCACTCTGCTTTTTCCATGTAAAACCTAACACTCCAAAACTGAGTTCCTGAACAGAGGGTGACCTTGTGCCGGAGACACTCGCTTATTTTTTGCTTTGTGTTTAAAAATTCCAGCATGAGCAGAATCTTGAATTTTTGTTCCTGTTTTTAGCAAATGCCAGTGCTTAAAGTAGAGTTCACTTGTAAATGAAACTCAGAAGTTAATTTTGCCCAGAGTTGCAAGCTGGCCATTTTTGTGTAAAGCTTGGACTTTAGCATGCTAATAGATATCTGAGCAAAGTTTTTCTTAGACTGACTGAGGTGAATGCTGAAAACAGCGCATTTTACATGTTAACATGTTAACAACATTAAATAATTTCCCACAGCTCTCAAACTACAATTACTATTAAACTATACAAGTTTGTTCTCCGTAACAGTGTTTAAGAAGCTACTATTCTCTGTGTCAGAACCTTCTACGCCCAAATCAGTGGTGTCGGGTTCAGTGCTCTGTCACTGGGACAAGTCCAGTTTTCTTGACTATGTCTCATTTAACTTGATTACTGCAGACATACGAACAGTTTGTCAGGTTATTCCCCTCATTTTTAGGTTAAAATTTCCCTCTGTGTTTCTCTTGTGTTTAGTGATGGTGAAGGCTAGTGTAGATCTGACACAGCAGGGTCTGTTAAATACTGAGACCTGTTTAATTACTGAGACTGCTTACAATGAAAGCATTCGCCTGAAACTGCCTGCACTATGGTTGCTCCTATCATGAAAGCTGTACTGGGAGGGGGAAAAAAAAAAAAAAATAGAATTCAATAGGATGAAAAAGGATATTGTTCACATAGCTTTTGTAGGGCTAAATTTGTAACTATTGAAATCTTGTGTACATCGAATGCATTTTTTTCTATGAGATCAATTTTCCCTTCCCCCCACCCCCCCACTTTAGAAAAGTCAGGAGAGTAAAGAGACAGTTCTGGTGAGTTACAGAAAACCATAGGGGTTGATTTATCTGAGCACAACTCAGTAAAAGTTGCTCAGCAAATGGTGCTCTGATGCAGGAGAGGTATTATGTTCCCTTGATGAAAAATAAAAGCCCTATGGGTGTATTTAAAGCACAACAAGAATTAAATTATCAGAATTTTGTAGGAGAAGATGTAGTTTTCTGTTTCTATTGTCTCTCTAATAGAAAGACTTTCAGTAGTTCTTCCATGACACACAGAAAAAAATCTGTATTAAGCACTAAATATATAATAGTGCATCAGCACTCTGAAAACACTTTTTTGAGTGGCTTTTCTGCACCTTATATTGAACCATCAAGGTTACTCTTTCCACTGAGAGTATACAGCATCAGACTGAAGTACACAACAGATGTCTTTTCATAAACTGATGTTAACCAAATGATTTTGGTTTGTTTCGTTGGAAGGATATGTTTTGTGTTAGCCATCGGAGGGAGTGTGCTTTCATTTCTGCCACACTTGCAGCATGATTGAAAAACGCAGCAACAAATGGATCTTTCAGATGCAATATGGGGAAGCAAGGAAGAACTTGAGTTCAATTTACGGGCAAAGTTTTTCTCTAATTCATGCTGCGAGTCTCTTATCCGCAGTGTAGATCTCTGCTGTGTATTCTGTACTCTTTTTTTTTTTTTTTTTTTCCCTAATGAAACCTCAATGGGAGTTCCGTGCTTGGAACACATACAGAATAAGCATTATTCATGCTGTGAAGATCAGAGGGGAGAAATTTTCCCCAAATGCGATCCTTTACTGCTATTATCAACAGCACTCTCTGTTTAAATGTGAGTCACAACCATGAGCTTAAATCACACAAAGGAAGGGCTCTGAAGTCCTGTTCTGTGACCTAGACTTTCAGCAAGAATGTTTGAGGTCAAAAATGAGATGCATTTACAGAGCTGTGCATTGAAGCTGTCTAGCGCTTGCTCATATTGTGTCTGGCACTAGTAAGTGCTATTTAATTCCCTTTCATATATACAAAATTCACCCAGAAAATTAAAAAAGGTTTAAAAATAATTAAAAAAAGCAACAGCTAACTGCCTGTTTATATTGTTGATATGAACAACTGATTGTAGTGTTACATCTAAACTTCTGTGTACGAGAATTATTCATGTAGACTTCTCTCCTGCTTGTATCCATCACTTCATTTTTAAATAAGTACTTATTAAATGGTACGTAGTGGTACCATGTCTGCTAAATAACTGTGTGGGATTTTAAACACTTGTATCAGTGTTGCTTGTAGTTCCCCTTCTTTGCTTTTTATTACTATGAACTATTTTATTACTATGGACTGCCTCCATAATTTCGATAGTATTTAAACCAAAATCATACAAAGCCCATTTTTGTATTATGGAGTAGAGGTGTCTGCACTTCATGTAAACGTAACTGCTGGGGTTTGGCTTTTATGTAGTCTCCCCATCAGATATAGGCAACAGCAAGAGATGTATAGGGATATGGGTTTTGTCCCATCTTCTGTCTTTTGTTTATCTTTGTCTGAGGTTGTTTGCATGTTGCATGTTACTCCTTTTTATTTATTTTTAGTTGCAAACTTCAGAAATCTGCTTTGTAGAAATATTGTAGTGTTAGTCACTTCATTCACATGCTTGGTTTTCAACAATATCGAGATACTAACATTGTTAAATTGGCTTCTTGAACTCTGTGAGTTACATATTAAATAATTTCAAATTTAACTTTTAATATACTTTCCAGTTCTGCTTCAGGTGGATGGACCTTCACACTGACCTCCATATGGTTCTGATTAAGTTTAAGAGCATGATTGCTCATAAAGCCCAAACCTTTCAAAAAAACACTAGATATATAACGTAACAAATGTTTACAGATTTCAGCTGTGGATGAATTGGGTACGCCATCTTATTTCTGCCATCTTTTTCTATACTTGTTACACTCATTATTGTTTAGTTGTTGTGGGTCAAAGGAACCTATATGGTCACTAGTATTCAAGGTTGAATTGCATTTGATTTTTAAAATGCAATATTACAATATCAGACAGAAAAATAAAAAAAAGTGAGTATAGGAATACAAAGTCAGAATTACACAAAGGAGAGAAAGAAGCAGCATCTCCAGCTTAGTGGTTTATACTGTTTTGGATCAGTGAGACAAAAGTGGTTGAAAATCTGTCCTCAGTCCGTCATCCCTGTAATTCATCGTCTCTTAAGGGAGCTGTGCTGCCTGGCTGACGGTGCCACAGTGGTAGGATCACTTTAGATGCTGTGAGAATCAGGATTGGAAGTGTGGTTCTGCTTTTGCTGTGTACAACTTGTGCTACTACATTAGGAGATTTTACAACAAGAAAAGGGGAAAAAGTCCCAAAACTGTGTGAGTTTGAGTTTCTTTTTAAGCTTTCATCATTCTGAGCTCAGGCGTTGCACAGTGAAAATGTATCAGTAACTTGAGGAGAGGGTAGGAACTTGCTCCTTTGTTATTTTACTGGGACCTGGTGGGTATGGGTTACTGTCTGTTTTCCTGATTGTCCATGTAAGGTATCCAAATGGTGAAACGTCTTCCACTTTCTGTGGGAGACTGCCTCCTAATGTAACACCACCAGCAATTTCAAAAAAGCTTAGAAAAACTGTAAGTAAATAAGCTTTCCTGGTTTTCTTCACAACTCCTACTTGCATGACTTTTAGTATTTCTTCCTTGTCCTGTACTTTGTTTTAGACTACCACCATGAATTTACATATATCTTGGGTGCTGTTAAACTACCAAATACTATTAAAGGTACAAAATATTAAGATATAGCCAAATACATGCCATTTACTGCTCAACTAGTTTCTTAACCAACATTAACAAAGGACATAGCTACAACATCTCTTTTGTATATTGCCATTATTATTTTAGAACCTAAATTACTTCTAATTACTTCCAGCTCTTGAACTTTGAATATGCAAGGAAAAGAAGAATACTGCCTTTAGTATCACTGGAAATCACTCAGCAGAGTGGGTATATACTAAATCTGTCATGTAGAGCACCAATATTTTTTAATATCTGCTATTATGTTTTCTTAGAATAGCTTGATTTTATAGAATCAGAGAATTGTTTGGATTGGAAGAGGCCTTTAAAGATCATCTAGTCCAACCCCCCTGCAATGAGCAGAGACATCTTCAACTAAGATCAGGTTGCTCAGCGCCCCATCCAAACTGGCCCTGAATGTTTCCACAGATGGGGCATCTACCACCTCTCTGGGCTACTACTTCCAGTGTTTTACCACCCTCGTTGCAAAACAATTTCTTCCTTGTAGTCTGAATCTACTGTCCTTTAGTTTAAAACCATTACCCCTTGCCCTATTGCTACAGGCCCTGCTAAAAAGTCTGTTCCCATCTTTCTTATAAGCCCCCTTTAAGTATGGAAAGGCCACAATAAGGTCTCCCTGGCGCCTTCTTTTCTCCAAGCTGAACACCACCAACTCTCTCAGCCTGTCTTCAGCACCTGGAAAGGTGCTCCAGCCCTCTGATCATCTTCGTGGCCCTCCTCTGGACTTGCTCCAACAGCTCCATGTCTTTCTTGTACTGGGGACCCCAGACCTGGATGCAGTACTCCAGGTGGGGTCTCACAAGAGCGGAGTAGAGAGGGAGAATCCCCTCCCTTGACCTGCTGGTCACACTTCTTTTGATGCAGCACAGGATATGGTTGGCTTTCTGGGCTGCAAGCACACTTTGCTGGCTCATATCCAGTTTCTCATCCACCAACACCCCCAAGTTGTTCTCCTTAGGGCTGCTCTCAATCCCTTCGTCCTCCAGCCTGTATTGATACTGGGGGTTGCCCCAACCCATGCGCAGGACCTTGGGCTTGGCCTTGTTGAATGTCATGAGGTTTGCATGGGCCCACCTCTGAAGCCTGTCCAGGTTCTGGCATCATGTCCCTCAGGTGTGTCAACTGCACCACTCGTATGCAAACTTGCTGAAGGTGCACTCAATCCCACATTCCATGTCATTGATGAAGTTATTAAACAGTACTGGTGCCAATATGGACCCCTGAGGGACACCACTCATCATTGATCTCCATCCTGGACATTGATCCATTGACCACTACTCTCTGGATGCGACCATCTGGCCAATCCCTTATCCACGAAACAGTCCATCCATTAAATTCATCTCTCTCCAATTTAGGGAGAAGGATGTTGTGGGGGACTGTGACAAAAGCCTTACAGAAGTCCAGACAGATGATATCAGTAGCTCTTCCCTTGCTGACTGATGTCTCCCTAGGTTGGTCAGACAGGATTTGCCCTTGGTGAAGCCACACTGGCTGTCTCAAATAGCTTCTAGGAGAATCTATTCCATGATCTTCCCAGGCACAGACGTGAGGCTGACAGGTTGGTAGTTCCCAGGGTTGCCTTTCTACCGTTTTTAAAAATGGGTGCAATGTTTCCCTTTTTCCTGTCACCAGGGACTTCACCTGACTGCCATGACTTTTCAAATATCATGGAGAGTGGCTTGGCAACTACATCAGCCAGTTCCCTCAGGACACTGGGATGCATCTCATCAGGTCCCATAGACTTATGCACGTTCCTCAGGTGGTCATAGAACTGATCTTCTCTTGCAGTGGGAGGGACTTTGCTCCCCCAGCCCCTGCCTTGAGGTCCGTCAACTCGAGAGGTGTGGGAAGAGAGGTTGCCAGTGAAGACTGAGGCAAAAAAGATGTTGAGTACCTCAGCCTTCCCCTCGTCTGTTGTTACTAGCTTGCCAGTCTTGCTCGTCATGGTGGGGACACTTTCTTTGACCTTCCTTTTTTGGCTGACATGCCTGTAGAAGCCGTTATTATTATTCTTCGCGTCCCTCGCCAAGTTCAGCTCCAGTTGCGCCTTGGCCCTCTTGACCCCATCCCTACACAACCAAGCAGTGTCTCTACACTCTTCCCAGGATACCTGTTCCTGCTCCCACTGCCTGTGCATTTCCTTCTTGCCCTTTAGTTTGACCAGCAGGTTTTGACTCTTTCATGCAGTCTCTTGCCTTCCTTTCTGGATTTCTTACACCTGGGGATTGAGAGCTCTTGCACTCTGTGGAAAGCATTGTTAAAGTTTCCCCAGGGGTCCTATTGACTAACTCCTTGAACAGCTGGCAGTTTCCTTTCCTAAAATTCAGGGTCCTGACTTTATTCTTCGCCTGTCCCATGTCCCTCAGGACTGTGAACTCCACCAGTGCATTGCACTATAGATCGTACAAACACTCTGGTGGGAATACTTAGCTTTTTATAATTTTGCATTTCAGTATTTCTTTAAATAATTGTTTAATAGAACAAATGCAAATAAAATGAAGTTTGAAATTTTATATACATAAATTTTTAGATTTCCTTTCTAACTGATTAATGTTGTTTGGAACAATGCAGAACTATCTCACACAAAGCTCTCATATTTATTTAGAAATATTGCTTCTCCAAGACACTTACTTTGTCAATCATGGACAGCCTTTGCTTCTATGAAGCAGTATGGAAACACAGGGAAAATCTATCATTGATTGTCTCGGGAAAGAAACCTGTGATGTTGTCTGGTCTGTGTTAAGAATTTAGAAGAAGCTGCAGGCCGTGCAAGACAGCCTTAGTCAAATAAGTAGTATCTGAAAAAGGTTATTTGACTCTCTGCTGAGGTGTTCTGGATCTGTTTTCCTTCTCTGATTTTTCATTTTTTTCATACCTATATATTCATATAAACTATGGTTTGGTTAGTACATCTGTTTCATATATTTATGAATATTCCAGAATTAAAGTATCTCCAAATAAACATGAGAGAAGGTGAAACTCTACAGAAGAAACAGAGGTTTTCCAAATAAAAGCTCTGAACTACTGTCCTTTGTATTCTTTTCTCTCTCACACTTTCCATTATTCCATGTTATGCTTATGCATAAAATATAATACAATTATATTTGTGGATGATTTCACTTTAGCATGTGTTAAAGGAGTTAGGTTTTTCCCTCTCTGCCTTAATTCATGGGAGAGTAAAACCAGCAGAATTTATTTGAGTGTCAGAATATAGATGTGCTGAATGCCAAGCAAGCCATTCATTTTACAGATTTTTTAATTAAAAAAAAAACACAAAGAAACATTAAAATCCATAAATGCATGTTATTTATTCCAAATTACAATTAATTTATAGTAAGATATTTCATCAGTTAAAAGCTGGTTGACTTTAAAAGTGGAAGGAAAGTTTTGTGTCATAATTTCTGCTCTTGCCTGTAGATTTTCCTGATCATCTGTTTCTCAAAGATTTAGAAGGGATTTAAACTTAGATGGGCCTAGTGTTGCCCATCTCCTGTGTATGCGGAAAAGAAGGAATTATTTGATGAAACAGGATGTCGTGATTTAGCCCCAGCCGGTAACTAAGCACCAGGCAGCCGCTTATTCTCCCGTCCCTTGCCCCTAGTAGGATGGGGAGGAAAATGGAAAAAAACCTCATGGGTTGAGATAAACAGAGTTTAACAGGATAACAAAGGAATAATAATAACAATAACAACAACAACAACAACAACAACAAATGCAATTGCTCACCACCTGCAGGAAACGTGATGCCCAGTTTGTTTCCGAGCAGCAATTCCGCCTCCCGGCTAGCTTCCCCAGTTGTATCCGGAGCATGATGTTATACGGCAGGGAATATCCCTATGGCCAGTCTGAGCCAGCTGTCCTGGCTCTGCTCTCCCAGCTTCGTGTGCACCTGGCAGGGCGTGAGAAGCTGAAAAGCCCTTGACTTAGTGTAGGCACTACAACTACCTAGCAACAACTAAAAACATCAGTGTGTTATCAACATCATTCTCATAGTAAATCCAAAACACAGCACTATACCAACTACTGGAAAGAAAATTAACCCTATCTCAGCCAAAACCAGGACATAGGGTTGGGAACTATAATGGAAGGCTTTAATATTGGAAAAAAAAAAAAAAATCTGTAAAATAGCTAAGGCTAGAAGATGGTCCATCTTCAGAGCTACTAAAATTGAGCAGCATGAGTTTGAAAGTAACTGCACACATTAGTCGTGGATGCTAAGATTTGGCCATGGGTGAGTGTATCAGATCATGTAAATATCTGATGTGAATCTGGCTTGGAGAGCTCTTACTGCAGTGTTTGTTGCAGGTTTTTTTAGCTCTTTGTACTAATGCTGGAACTAATAAGCTAATTTCCCCTCCTTTTGTAAGGATCCTTGCTTGTATTTACAGTTCCTTACATCTCAATCTTAATCTTTCCTCTGCTTTCTCTATATGTTCCTACTAATTCTCTTTATGTTCTTTGCAAATCTCTGCCTCTCTGGACACCTCCATGTGCCTCCTATGACTGGAATATCGGTCTTTTACTATACAGCATCTATTTTTACATTTCTTTTAAGCAGGAAGAAACACTCCCATTTCTTTTCTGAACTTGGAGCACTGCTGCCATGTGGAGTGCTGCCTGTGCCTGCTCTTAGGTTTGACCTCAAATTGCATTTTCTCAAGTTAAAATATAGCTAGAGCTTTGTGCACATTGAAGTGAGCTGACCCTGAATTCTGTATTAAGATTCCAAAGTTGCTTGAACTTGGTTGGGAAGAGCCAGAAATCTGCAGCAGTAATTTCACTTCTATTTTAGAGTAAATGGTTTTAACCAGCTACACTTAAAAACAAATAATGCAGCAACGGTAGTGCATGTTCTTCATTATTAACTTCTTGTGTTATGTATGATCTACACGTTTAGACTATGCAGAAGTTTATTACTGATCACTGCAGAGAACTGTATGTATTGGAGCACTGCACTGATTCTGGTATCTTGCAAGAAGATATTTTATCAAATTAATAATGAAATAGTTAGAATATGTTGGCACCTGATACTAAAAAATTAATGACAGTTTTAATAGTTACATCTTCTTAAGTCTGCTTTCTGTTTGTACTGCAGTATTGTAACACATTTTGCAATCGAATAAGCATTTGTAACAAGTGTTAAGAATGACATCTTCTGCATTCTTTACTGTCAAGCCCAAATATTTTCAATAGTATTCTTCCATGTTCTCATGGGGGTAAAAAAAAAAAAGTAGCTTCCATTACTTTTGTCATGAAAGTTGTACATGGTTGCAGTTGTGCCTGCAAATGATGTGAATTCATATCTGCCTATTTGAATGTATCACAGATTACACTGCCATCAAGCTGTATTCCAGTGATTTCAATGGATTGAAAAAGCAAAGCCTTTGTTTAAAACAGTTTAATAATTACATTTTACTGACTACAAATGGTTCACATTGACTAGGAGATATAAACCGCTGCTGGCCAACAGCTACAGTTCATTAGGAAGTCAAAGGTAGAAGAAAGAATGCAGATGCAAAAAAATTAAAAGGAAAAATGCATGCCTCAGGAGGAAGAATAGCTGTGCAGACAGTGATGGTGATGAGTGGTGCTAAGGTTAAGGGCTTTTTCTGCCCACAGGTGCCTCCTTTCACGGGCGATTGCACCTGAGTTTTCTCAGCTGCGTTCAGGGACTGCATGTGGCTTCCTGTGATTCTCTCCAAGTGACCTTGGGTAGCTTGAACATTTTTAATAGTTACAGTAGTTTTGGTTTATCAATCCAGATAGTTTTGATGGAACTGTGTTAAGAGTAAGCACACGTGCAATTATACCAGCCTTTTTAGGGACTGTTGACCTTTTGTGCGATCTGAGAGCTTTTAATTAGCATAACTCTTTAAATTAGTTTACTCAGAGCCAAAAGAGCACATCTTGCTGCAGCCTGAGGCAAATGAGGAGGGAGGCTTTGGGAAAACATGGACCTGAAGACCTCGACTAATTTAATGGGTCACTTATTCTGTAATCCTGCGAGTGACTTGAAGTTGGATTTTTGAAGAATTAGTAACTCCTTTGCCCAAGAGGGAGTAGGGGGAAGATGGGACTTCTGGACTCACATATACAGGTCAGGTAGTGGTTACTCAGGAGAGCAGAAGTCCTTACGAGGAAGATAAAACTGCAGCTATAATTGTGGAGATTGGGGGAGCTCACCACACAGCCAGCATCCCCTCTTGTTGCACCCTTGTTTGCAGTGACCCTGCCTGTTTGACTGAAATAGTAGATCTTTGCTAAGTAAGTTCGGACTGAGCAGGCTGAGGAAGGTTCATGTGAGTGGTTTGGTCAATAATACAAAAAAAGATGGTAAATTCTGACTGTTGCTGGCATCAGGGATGTGAAGCTATAGCGGACAGACTCCTTTTGCACGCGCAGGTTGAGCCATAAAGTGGATACCTTTTATCACTTTAATATCTCTACAACAGATAAGGAATTTGCAGAGAAAAGAAGACAAGACTTCTTCTGAAAATGAATGGATTAACTTATTTCTGCAGTATGGGTGTACTGGGAAACACTTGGCCATCCAAAGCTAAAGCTCTGCTTATAGTGAAATACTATAATGAGCAGAGGAATCTGTTAGTGCATTGTGGATGTTCCTGCTGCTTTCCCAGTGTCAGGAATGGAACAGAAAACTAGTTAACCTGTAAAGAATAGAGTTTCCAGGATAAACGTTCTAAGCAATGATCATTAGGCACAAAAACATCAAAACCAAAACGCCCACCAAGAGCAAAATATGCAATTTGACTATTCCTTTGAACTCTACAGTTGTTTCCATTGTGCATATGAGCAGCTTCCCTTTGAAATCACTGAGAGTTATATGTGTATATTTGAGGACTAAATGTAGTCTGTAAAGCTAGATAGTTGCCAAGAGGAGAGCTTTCACAGCTTCAAGATTCAGGAAATATGATCAAAAGTGGCAGAAAGTTCAAGGATGATGATATTGGAGAAAGGTTGGATTGTGCCAAGAGGAAATTGCTGGTGACCTTGCTGAACTACCACGGTGTCTTGCAGGCGTATTGCAGAGGTTCAAACATGGGAGCAATTAGAAGAGGGCATGTTTTGGCATATAGCTGGGGGAAAAAAAAAAATCACAAAGTTGGAATAAAATAATTTTTATCAAATTAAAATTTTGAGTTTAAGTGCTCCTTCTTGTCACTCACTTGAATGTACCATTGATGTGACAAAATTAAGGAGGAGGAGAGGAATGTTAGGCACATTGTGAACACTAGGGATTTTTCTGTTTATTTGGAGAAAATAGGTTCAGTTTTAGCCAGCTTAACATCCTTTTTCTTAGATTTAGCAATGTGTTATTCAACCATTATTACCTATCACCCAGGAAGGATGTTAAAGAAGTAAATAACAAGTAAATAATTAACTCTGAAATATTCATTCAGCAAGTATATTCTCTGCCATTTCCCCATTGTGAAAACATAATTCATTGCTGAAAAACAGATTTATGAAAACTGGTTAAAAATGTTGCTTAGATCATTAAAGGAAAATTCATGTAGAAATCCATCTCTTCATTAACTGTGTTTCTATGTCACCATGTTACCTTATCAAATAATCCCTTTCCTCCCCTGTAAAATGGATTGCATTTAGCAAAAGCTGAGGTAGCTTTTGGGAGAGCCTTAGAGGTTGCTGAATGTACCTATACGAGACTGATGCATTTTCCACCTTGTCCATGCTGAATAAACTTATGTGTTTCATTTCATTGTCATCCCTAGGAGAACGAAACAGCCTACAGGAGACAGAATAGTTGCAACAGATCACAAAATAATTAACCTTTACCCCCACGCCCCCAGAAGTTTATGACTAGTGTTATAAAGAATATTATTTTCTTTACTCTTTTATTGATGTATTTGGTTTAAAGACTTGTCGGATGGAATTTCAGGTTTTATGGTTTATGTGCTTGGTGTGAGAGTTAGCTTAGGGACAGCTACTTCTTACTAAGGTGAGTGCTGCCCTTTTTTTAAATATCTGGTGTGGTAAGTGACAGCTAAAGAGTTTTGTTTCATTTTTATGTCTTTATGCCAGCCGACATGTGTTTCTTTCTGCTAGTGAATTGAACCAATATATTCTGGGTATAGCTAGGGCCCCAAGTGATTAAAAACTCGAGTCACTCCTCTCAGACAAAAGTGATGTGAAAACCAGATGTAAATCTGTCCAGTTGCTGGAATCAAGTCATAGTTTGCACTGTGTAAAGCCAATGCATGTGCCTACACTTAATATTAAGAAGAACAAAATAAAGATATGTGGCTCAGAGTGAATGAAATATGAAAGTTGTAGACACACAGGAGGAGTTGGGCTACTGCTGGATGAGCAAGGATGAGCTGAAACCCTCTTGACACTGAGTGGTGGCCCTGCCACTCCTGCTGTTAGGAGCAGACTTCTTAATTCCCTGCATTGAGGTTTCTGCTGTTCCTCAGCTGGTTGGAGAGTTTTGACGCAGGGCAGTTTTCCCTGGCTGCAGGCGGTGTTGTTGGAAGTTGCCCATCTGCACCACCATCCTGTGTGCAGGCTCGGCTGGACTGCGCACAGCCCTCTTCTTCCTCCCCAGCCTTTCTTCTGAAATTTTTCCCAGCTGTACCCTGGTGCGTTAAACCACTTAAATTAGCTCCAGATTGCCCTGTTTAATGTGTGCCAGAGAAGTGATAGAAGGCGATCAGAGCAATCGCCCCTCAAGTAAACATGAAGGAAGAGGAGGTACGGGATATTAGGAAGGAAAATGTGGGTTCTGGGTACAACCCTGAGGCTTTAATGCCTCATTTGTCTCTGCAGTTTACATGTAATTCTAAGTTTTGGCAGCTGCATATCCCTGCAAATGTTGGGTTTTTTTGGTGTGAGGTCAAAGTAGTCATTTCTTCCCTCCCTCTCAAAAGACAAAACTGGAGAAAAATGAAAAAATTATCCCCTAAGGCTGGCAAGCTTCTCTGCAGGCCATGCACACCTTATCGCTTCTGCTGCATCTGAAGTCAGGGACATCTTTTCTTGTACTTAGCTCTGATCAGCAATCGATGTAAAACTAGTTTTCTGCTGGCTTCTGTCCTCATGTGTTGGAATTGGATCCTTTTTTTTTTTTTTACCTTACAGCTGCAGGCTAAAGTACAAAACCAGTATGTCTGAGGTCAGGTATTTTCCATACATCTGGAAATATGGATGCATTAGTTTTGGCTGATGGCTGCTTATACAGGGTGCCTGTAAGCCTGTAAGTAACAGTGGCCTGACTTCCTGCTTTTTTTCCTCCAAAAGCTTCTATAAATATGCCTGCTAATTAGATCCATAATGTTGTTGGGATAACAGCACTAGGCTTGTTCTAAGAGAGTCACGCTGCTTCCAGAAGCAGAGGAAGAAACCCAAATGTATTCAAAATAAACTTCCGAATGCTTTTACTGAATAAAAACACCTAGATGTTGCCAGCTATTGGACAGTCTCTGCACTTAGAAAATTTAATGCTTGAAATTCAGTGCTTCCCAGCATACATGTGGTCATTTGTCAGTGCTATCCAGTCCTCCTTTTATTGTCTGTCTGTCTGCCATATGGACATATCTCTTCTGTTTGGTATGGAGAGGGAGGGGATGCACTTGGAAACTAAACATTCTTCCAAGTTACATTTACAACACATTTATTTTATGTGGAAAGATGGAGCATATAGAAGGGACTCCGTTGTTCCTTTTAGCAAAGAGAAACCACCTTGCTTCCACTTTTGTCTTCACAAAGCAATTAATCTATTAATCAGAAGCTAGAAATTGGAACAATTACCAGGAACTATTCTTGACTGTATTTCCCTTTCAAACATTTTATGCACATACTTCGTGCTAGATTACATGCAGTTGATGGCTTTAGTATGTCCGCAGACTTTAGTTTCAGGAGTAGCAGGAGCATCAAAAAATTTCTTTTTCTTATTATTTTGAAGGTGTTTTAATTTGGTAATGTATTCAAATACCCAAATCTGCGTTATAAAATCAAGCAGAGTTGGGTTTTTTCCTGGTCTGTACTCACTTTAAAAATATCATGTGGCTTTAGACAAGCCTTTCAAACAAAGCTTGGCATGGTTTACGTATCAGGCAGATGTGTGCTAGATCAGCTTACTGCAGGGGCCCATAAGGAGACATTACAGGCTATGGGAGTTTTCTCTTGCAGCTTCAGACAAATTCATCAATTCAAAAAAGTATAAGCTTAAGCACAGGTGGAAAACAGAAAAAAAAAAAAAAGCTGAGGCATGCTAATGGTGGATTTGAAAAGTACTGTAGACACAGTAAGAGTATTTAGCAAATATTTCATAACTGTTTTCAGGAAAAAAGGAGGCCTATGTGTTTGTAGCCAGGAGCCAGAAATGTTAGGCTAGATCTTTAGAGACTCTAATGTTTGGTTAAAGTTATTAAGCACCAGTACATGATAAATGATCGGTGAATGGAGTTCTGATATCTAATTGTATTTGTATGATCCTTGATGCTTAAAGTTAAGTTTTCTTCTGACTTTGCCCTTGCAGGCTTATTACTTCAAATGCTTTCTTTGTGCTGTGTTCTGAATAGGATAAAAAAAGTGGTTGCATAGTCAAATATTTTCTTGGCACAAAGCACTTGATTTTTTTCACTTTTTGTTTTGTTTTGTTTTGACTGGTTCCTAATTGAATACTTCCTTTAAATGTTGGTTGGTTGTTTCTTGCTCTGTGGATACACGAGTTATATCCATACAGATCTGTTAATCTTTGGATGGCTATTTTTGAAAATGAACTTAGGTATCCAAGAGAAGTTATGTACTTAAATTTATTAACCTCATTACCATAAAATATTTTGCATGTTGATTTTTTTGGTGATATCAAGCAGTTTTGGTCTTTTGTTACTTACTGCTAAAATTTGTCTATGCAGAATTTCTTGTGCTGTGAGACTACAATGCAAAGGAGTCCGGAAATACTTATCCTATTGGATTGTTGTGCTGAAAGAGGGGGGGGTATTTTCTTTTCAGACTGTTATTTTTTTAACAGGAAATAATTAATTACTAATGTATTTTCCAGAGTTATTGTTGTAAATATTTTCCGTAATCTTGGATCAGTCTTTGTTCTACAAATGCCAAACACAATTGTTAAACTTACTGTGATAATTAGGATTACTGGGACACAAGGGATTACAGTTCTGTCATTGTAACCAAGGTTGTATCACAAATTCAAACTCTCTAGGTTTATCATCTTAAGAGAATGGAAAGTTTAGAATAAATAGACGTTTACAGTTTATGTAAACCATGCATATTTTAATGAGGTACTCTCACTGTCTAAAACAATTTGCACACTAAATGTAGTCTAACTTATGAGTATCTCCTTATTTCGACTAAGAAAATACAAAGACTAAAAAGAAATAATGGAGTTAAAGCTGCTTAATAACAGCAGCAAATACAGTCCTGGATGAATCTGTGGAGAAATTCGAGGAAGCCCTCTCAGAGGAGCTTGTCTAGAACAACTTGCCAGGCACATCAATGGGACCGCAGGATGTAGCGTAATTGTGGTTATATGAAGAATGCAGCAACCTGAGTGATCACATAAGAGACAAAAAAAAGATGCTCTGTTAAAAAAAAAAAAGGTTAAAAGTTACTTTGCTATATTATAATTCAAATAAGACCCAGTGTGTTAGAAGAAAATAAGTAGCTGTACAACAAGGCACGCTGTTGCTTTTGAATAATATACAAAAAAAAAGAAAAATTATTTTCTGTATTATTTACAGTTTTTAATTTACCCACTCTAGTCCTACGTAAGAGCTAGCAAAAAAGCAGTGAGGAAAATCTTTAAAGTGAAGACCAGTTTCTGGCCTATTTGCAGAGAAAATAGTACTACTATTCTAAAGCATTAGTGTGAGGCAACATCATGAGCAGAAGCTGCTAAGACAGTGTGTGCAGGTAGCAGAAGTCACAGAAAAGAAGTCACTCGGGCCACTTGTCCACATGGTGAAGAAAGTTATTGTGTTGGTCATACCGTACTTAAGCATTCCTTGGAAACTCTTCTTATAGTGTTGTTCCCACCATCCAAAAAAAACCCCAAAACACAGAAATCTCTTTATAGCTTTTAAAATAAATTGTTCATTCCACTACTTAGGCGATAATGATTTTTGTGGAAAATCTTGGGGAGATTAAGCTTAGTTTCTTAGAAAACTGGCCATATACAGTATTACAGGACTTGTTTCCATTTAATTTCTTGTCCCAGCTATAACTTTTGAGCCCATTGATCAATATAAACTAAATTTGTCAGAGGAGTGAGCTCCAACGCATGAAGATTTAACAAATCTATTAATGCTATTAATATTGTCCCCGAGTTCAGTAACCACTGTGGACTTGTCTTAGCAAGGGGTGCTTACAGGCAAGATACACTTATGATCCTGAGAAGGACATTTGTCAGGGTTCATTCTTACTTAAGTCAACACTTTTGGCTTTTGTGGTTTTCTGTTGTCTAATGAGATATAAATCCCAAATTAAGTTTTTCCCAAAGTTGTATCTATTGCCAATGTGAGTTATCTTCATAGTATGAAGCAGACTGTTGCTTCAGTTCCAGGGTAATTCAATAACAAAGTGAGTCCATCTGAAGACTTGAATCCATGCTTCTTTAGTTATTGCCCTCAGAATTGTTTCATTGCTGTTTTTTGTTGTCCAACTGCTCTTCAAAGAGGTTTTAGCCATTAAACTGTTTACTAGTTACGTACATCCCACATCACTGAATATATATACTGCCCTTGTCAAAATGTTTGGCAGCTGGCAAGTCTTCAGAGAAGTGTTTGAGAGAAACAGAAGGGCCTCACTGTTTAGTTTTGTTTATTGATTCCTTTAACAACTCCTGCAAAACATCTTTGACAGTTTACAAATTACAGATTTAACAAATTAAACTTTCTTATGTATATGACAATGAATATTAATTAAAAAAGCAGATGTTTGTGAGAAGAAAACATTGCCCTTCATTTTAAAAGGCATATTCAAGATGCACAAGCTTTACTTCACTTTTCTTTGCTTATGTTAAAAGCTTTTTATTAAATTAAATAAACCTAAAAAGCACCTTTCCTCTTCATTAGCTTTGACAGAACCATAGAATCGCAGAACAGTTTGGGTTGGAAGGGACCTCAAAGATCATCTAGTTCCAACCCCCCTGCCATGGGCAGGGACACCCTCCACTAGACCAGGTTGCCCAAAGCCCCATCCAACCTGGCCTTGAACACTTCCAGGGAGGGGGCATCCACAGCTTCTCTGGGCAACCTGTTCCAGTGCCTCACCACCCTCACAGGGAAGAATTTCTTCCTAATAGCTAATCTAAACCCATCTTCTTTCAGCTTAAGGCCATTACTCCTTGTCCTGTCACTACACTCCCTGATAAACAGTCCCTCTCCAGCTTTCCTGTAGGCCCCTTCGGGTACTGGTAAGCCACAATTAGATCTCCCTGGAGCCTTCTCTTCTCCAGGCTGAACAGCACCAACTCTCTCAGCCTGTCCTCATAGGAGAGGTGCTCCAGCCCTCTGATCAGCTTCGTGGCCCTCCTCTGGACTCGCTCCAACAGGTCCATGTCTGTCTTGTACTGGGGCCCCCAGAGCTGGATTCAGTACTCCAGGTGGGGTCTCACGAGAGTATTGGGGGAATCACCTCCCTCGACCTGCTGGTCACACCTCTTTTGATGCAGCCCAGGATATGGTTGGCTTTCTGGGCTGCAAGTGCACAATGCTGATGGCTCATGTTGAGCTTCTCGCCCACTGACACCCCCAAGTCCTTCTCCTCGGGGCTGCTTTCAATCCATTCCTTGCCCAGCCTGTAGTTGTGCTTGGGATTGCCCCAACCCACGTGCAGGACCTTGCACTTGGCCTTGCTGAACTTCATGCAGATCGTATGGGCCCACCTCTCCAGCCTGTCAAGGTCCCTCTGGATGGCATCCCTTCCCTCCAGTGTGTCGATCACACCACACAGCTTGGTGTCGTTGGCAAACTTGCTGAGGGTGCACTCGATCCCACTGTCCACGTCGCCGACAAAGATGTTAGCACTGGTCCCAATACCGACCCTGTGAGGAATGCCACTCGTCACCCACAGTCACCTTCTGTTTTTTGAAAGCAGATTATATTTTCTGATTTTCTGTGTGGGAATTGTGTCCTATTGTCATCCAAAATGTTTTGGGAGGGAGGTATTACAGATTTTTGTTGTTTCAACTTGCTCCTTTAAAGTGCCTTAATGTGAATAGCATTGTATAGACTTTAAGATGGATGACAAAGTGATTAGATGTAAATAGGTGTATGAGAGTGAAAGAGCGTAGAAATAGTCCTATCAGAAATGATTTTTTTCCTGAAGGCATATTTGGGTAGTTGCTAGAGTTAGTAGGAAACGATTTGATTTTTTTTGCAGGTATTTTAATCGAAACAGAAGTTCTTACTTCAAAATTTTATTTTTGCTATAGTAATGCATGGTATTTACTGAGGATCAACTTTGCCAGTACTTTGAAAAGTATTCAAGGGATTAGGGTACTGTGCATGACTATTTGGAAGACAAAAGTTATTTCATCTGGAGAGCTTTATATCAATCTATTTTATCAGGATGCATGTCACACAGATACATTCGTATGGAGAAGTTAACATAAAATGTGGTGGTGATTTGGGTTTGGAAGCACTGCATTGGTTTTGAGTGGGATTTAGACCTACTAATTTTGTTAGTGTCAGTTCCGATGAAAATATTCAATGTGGCAATTTTTTTTCTTTTTTGAAGATACATTCAGATCCTATCAGATTCCTACTCCCTGGATACTGAAGGACAACACAAAATTAGAGGATAATTATGCTACTTACATGAGTCATGTAAATTGGCAGAGAATGATAATATTAGAGATAAGTCTGGCTTTTGTACCTAGGGACTCTTTTGACCAGTTCCTGACCCTCAGAAATATTTATTGCTCTTAAGAAACTGTTCTACCTGTGACTACGTGTTTCCCTCAGCTCGGACTGTTGCAGGCCCCCTTCCTCTATGCTTACAACTGTCAATGCACTTCCTTTTCTCTTTAGGATGTTTGCTTTCTCTTCCATAGCAGGAATGACACCTCTTCCCAGTGCAGCATATCATTGGTGTTTATGATACAATTACTACATTATACAGATTTCTCCATAGTCCACAAGGCTGATGTTTTTTCAAGGGTGCACAACTTTCATCGAAACAACCTTCTAAAGTAGCCAGGATGCTTCTATTTCTCTTTTTTATTGTGTCATTTCACCATTTACCCTGCATATGTCTGCTGTGCATTCTTTCATTGGTGGTGGTAGTGCCTGCTACGAACTCTGTTTTGGCCCAATCTTGTATCAGCAAGAATGTCTCTCCCCAGTGTTCCCTTTCATTGTTACAAATTTCAGCTTGTAGAAGAAAATTCCATCAGAATGGAAAAAAAAGTATCTCGATACCCCTCTTCTTCAAATAACACAGAATGATGGGAGTGGTAAAAGCACTGTGAGAAAATAAAGGTAGCTAAACACCAATCAAAGCAAGCCAAACGAAGCAAACAACAAAGCTCTTTAAAAATGTATGATGCTTCCATTTAAGAAAACAAACAAAACTGAATAAATTAGCTAGGTAACACTTATGCCAAGTACCATAATTTCTAACTATAGCCTTATTCTTTCCCTTTCATCCTTTCTTTAGGGACAAGAGCTGGTTTGTTTTATGATTTTTCTAATGCACATAGTATGTTGTGGGTACTACTGAAGTCTAAATTATATAGATGTAATTACCAAAATGATTCTTACAGATAGGAAAAATATGCTTACTGCATTTTCCAGACTATTTCACTATTATTTTTAATGAAAATCATATTTGATGTTTGTCTCCAGGAAAGAGATAATTGAAGTATCATGCTTGGAGGAGGCTTGTGTTTTCAGCTGAAGTAGCAAGGCTGAAGCTTTAATAATAAGAAATGTTATAAATCAGGGCCTCTAGCTGTAGGTACTTTGATTCCAAAAGCTTTGCTCTGGAGACTGTCTGCTGAGATTAGGTATTAGGATGAATCATGGAGAGAAACAGTTGCAAAACCAGATGATAAATCATTCAGAAAATACTGTTTTGAAGTGGATTTAGAATTGGATATGAAGCCAGTGTAGAACATGAAGCAACAATGATCCTTACCTAAGTGGATATTAAGTGTGTGTTTTAAACTACCTGGAGTTTCTGTATGGACTTTGGACTTTGTTCCATATTTGAGATACTTTGCTAAAATAGCCTGAGGAGTCAGTAAGGAATAGCTTATTTGAGAGAACATGAGAATGGCTGTACTTCCACAGACAAAGGATCCACCTAGCCAAGCATCCCCTCGCTACAGCAATGCTGGTAGCATGTGTCTAGGAAAGAGTATTGGGACTCATTCCACCAAAATTTTTTGAAAACTTTCGAATCTTCAGCAATTTGTGGCTGAAGAGATTCCTGAGACAGAGGAACTATCAATTATTTTTTCATCTTTAGCTTCTCCAGTGGCTTTCTGAACCCATGCAAGCTTTTATCATTAATTGTATACATCCACAGCTGTATCTTTAGGGGAAAAGTATCTGAATACACACACACACACACACACACAGAGCAGGTACCCATTTTGTCTCCTATGGTCTAGACATACCCTTGCAGGTAAGACCGACTAGAACCCCAGTTACAGTCCTGTAGTGGTTGTTCATGTCTGTCTTTCTGCCACATCTATACCTCATGCAATCAGTGGGTTCTTGTTTATTCCCTCCCCACCACCTTTGTTATTTAGTGGTTAGCTTAATATTTCATCAATATAGACTCCATTATGATCTTTCATTATTATGTAACTTGCTCGTCTTTAAGAAATTGTTGGTATTTCATAGAATCATAGAATCATCAAATGGTTTGGGTTGGAAGGGACCTTAAAGATCATCTAGTTTCAAGCCCCTGCCATAGGATCTGAAGTACTAGCTCATATTTCAGACTGTACAGAAGTAGTTCACTATAACTTTGAAAAATGGTGTCACGTATGTATAAACTTTCCCTGGCTGCTTGGATACAGTTCCTCTGTATTCCTCCCAGCCTACCTGCCCTTGCTTCCACCTTCTGTAGGCTTCCTTGTTGTGTTTGAGTTTGTCCAGGAGCTCCTTGTTCATCCATGCAGGCCTCCTGGTGGTTTTGGCTGATTTCCTCTTTGTTGGGATCCATTGCTCCTGACCTTCGAGGAGATGACCCTCGAACCTTGACCAAGACCAGCTGTCTTGGGCCCCTCTTCCCTCCAGGGCTTTGTCCCATGGTATTCTACTAAGCAGGTCCCTGAAGAGGCCAAAGGCTGCTCTCCTGAAGTCCAGGGTAGTGAGCTTGCTATGTCCAAACTGTGCTCTAATATAGTGTAGATAAGATAGTTCTTATTATAAGGCCACCAAAGGTTACCAGGTACTGAAATCTCTGTCCCATGAGTGTCCCTGACAGAAATTCCTGTTTACAGTAAGACTGGAAGGAATTGCTGAAACTGATTTTTTTTTTTTTTTTAAACCAGCGAGTGCTTGAATTCTCAGATCTCAGTGCTTGACATTGTTGTCTGAGAAATATTGGTAGCTAGTATTTGGTTGCCTGTATTTCATATTGAAGTCAATAAAGCTCTTTTTATTTACTTATTTTTAACCCAAGAGTGCCACACAAAGAAGTAGCCCTACTGGAGGCTTGTTGGGTCACAGAACACTATACTTTTCAAATAGTGCTCATTTTTCCAAGTGCTTCATTTAGCTTCGGCTTCTACCATTTAAAGTCTTCACAGAGACATGCACTAGTTTATTCATTAGTAGAACAAAAAGAGTCTTCTGTGTGCAGTAGAAAGATGTTCACAGTGGGGGTTTACATTGATCCCTAATTAATGAAACAGAAGGGAGACCTTTTTGTTGTGTTGTGGTTACAGTGAAGTTCTTCTGTAAGGTGTTGGACACATACTTCTTGTTTCTTCCCTCAGATTCCTGTTTTTAAATCAGAAAATACAATATAAACATGTCAAATTACACTGAATGTCAATCAACAACTATTATTTGAAATAATTTTAACCTTATTAAAATACAGAAAAACTATGCTTAAAAGTATTGCCATCAATGACTTCCGAGATCATTACAATAGGTTTGAACAACAACTGTACAGCAGTACTAAAAGTAACTTCAAAGAATTCTGTTAACTTCAGGAATCTGGATTTTATTCTAAGTGTGGAAGCTTGGCCAAAGACAGTTACAAAACTGTTACATGAGCTATCTCTAATTTATGTAGATATTTTTGAGTTACTATAGTCATGGTTCAATTTTTTTCTGTAACCATCGTATATGTTATTCTTACCAAACACAATAAATTCAGTGTATTTCTGAATCTCTTCAACTATTTTAACTAGATTAAACTCGTTTTGTTAGGCCTTTCTCCTTCCTCCTGAGAAACTGTCTGTTTTATGTGATATTACAAATCAATGTGGCTGCCTAAAAATCTAGGGGAAAAGTGGTTCTAAACTAGGAGTACAGGTATTGTCCTGACACTGGAATAACAGTTCTCCATTTTAAGTATGCCATACTGCTTTAGAGAACAATTATTCTGAGCACTAATGATGGCATTGATAGCAACTCTTCTTGTGGTCTGCAAAGTAGTTTTTAAAGTCTTTGATTCTGGAAGCCTTGGATGTCTAATGATATTTAGAATCAACGTCAGACGTTGCTCTTAACAAAGTCTTTCTAAATAATTGTCTTGTAATTTGGTATAATGTCTGCCTAGCAATAACTTTTCATTATAGTAATTTGTTAGACTCTGGCAAGAATTAATGAATGTTTGTTACATGCTCTGAACATGTGGCATGTTGTATGAACACTTAACACCACTATGCAAGTACTTGCATGACATGCCTATATTGTGAAAATATTTTTTCAAATGGGTGAATAAATGTTGTGAGGAGGATTCTTCTGTTTCTTTCCTACCAATAATTCCTTTTCATTACTTGTTTTCCAGATAATGGAGGACAAACTTTGGCAGGTGGGAATAACTGGCCGCTGAGAGGAAGAAAATGGACCCTCTGGGAAGGAGGCGTGAGAGGAGTAGGCTTTGTTGCAAGTCCTTTACTGAAACAAAAAGGTGTAGAAAGTCATGAACTCATCCATATCTCTGACTGGCTGCCGACACTGGTGCACCTTGCTGGAGGACATACCAATGGCACTAAGCCTTTGGATGGCTTTGATGTTTGGAACGCTATCAGGTAACTTGCATGTCAAATGACCGAGTCAGCATTCTGGTATGAGAAATATTTAATCACCCCAGAGAAGTGAGCTGGAACTGGAGTGGAAAATATTACGTGTTCCTTTCCCTAAATAAAGGGAAAGTGCTAAGTGCAGTTAATTTTGCTGTCCGTGAGATAATTATCCAGGTTGCAAATTAATCCCGGTCACAGATGCAAAACCTCCATACAGCTTTAACTGGGTACGTTGAATTTATCATGTGGACACAACAATGCACGAACATGGTATACTTTTTCAAGAATGCTCTGTGATCCAGAAGTACGTTAACTGATTTTTCACAGCACGGAGTACAAGTTAGCACATTTTATGGACCCAGCCTTGCTCTATACAGAGCCCAGTTGGGTGTTTCTGCAGTATGTATCTGGAATTGGATACGTGGGAAATCCAGGCAGGCATTAAACGCGCCGAGCGTGGATTCCACTTTGATGGTTTGTTAGCTCAGTACAGGCCCTGTCAGGCTGGCTCAAAGTGTAACCATTTGAATAGGTCTATATCATGCTGTCCAGTGTCTCAAAAAGCCTGTGAGGCTGAGTACAAAATTCTCCGGGTTCCTGAGAGTTTGTGATGTTGTGCCTGATTTAAGCAAGCCGGAGCACTCAGGAGCACAGTGCGGATGTGCTTAGATGGCTGGGAAAAAGCGGCAGCTTAGCTCCGGCTGGGTTGACACTCAGACCAAGCTAATGACTTTTACTGGGCTCTGTCTGACTCTGTGCACCTTTCATGCTGTCTGGATTAACTGGGATATCCCAAACCACATTGGTTCAGATAATGGAGAGTCTTCTGTGCATTAAAAGAAAAATGAGTTAAATCCTGTACATTTTTCCTCTGGAAAAGAATAATAAAAATGGTATGACATGCTGGATACTGTGGGCTCTGGGCATGTCTGAATACGTGCTTAGTACTGGTGCATTGGCCTCTGCAGACTAAGTAGAACAGAATGTAAAAGAACAAATGGAATCAGCGTTAACTGGTAAAGGTGATTTTTTCACTGGATCAAACTGTCAAAAGAAACCCCTTTGTGGTATCTTCAATTGAGATTTATATTCAATCAGTCCTTCATCTTTCAAAGCTTTTCTTTTGTTCTAATGTTCTTTTAGTCTGCTAAAATGGATTGCAAAGTCCTTAAAACATGAGTTTCTGCAGAATTTAAACTTCTGTGACCAACCCATAGTTTTGCAAAAATTGCATGGTGACATTGGTTTAAATTTCTTTGTTTCTTCCTCTTCTGTGCTCCATGTAATGTATAAATTGATGGGGCTAAATCCTATTGTTTATGTTCTTAGAAATTATATTTATTTTAATTGGTCTTTGAAAATAGTTTTACTTCACATAAGAATCATATAGGACGGACAGTTTAATACTGCTAAAGCAGACTAAAAGGAATAGGTATTCTATTTCCTACATACCGTTCATCTAAGAATTAGTGTTTTGTTTCTTTTGATAGTCTTGCTGTTTTTATAGTGGTCAGACAATATTATGTTATGGGTGTTATAACCTTTTGTCCCCTTCTCAGGGTTCCCACCCCAGCTTGCAGGAGAAATGTGGCTATTTATGTAGCAATTCCTGAATTTTCTGCAATTTTCTACATAGTGCATTACAATAAACATTGATTTTTGTGTGTCTTAATGTCCTACGCTGTGAATTACAGCAGTTAGTTCCCAAACAAGTGTGAGGAGGAGTGTCTGGGTTAGGGATTGAGATGAGAAATCGAGAGTTAGAGCAGGCAGAGTTGAACCTATCTACCCGTCCCTGGTTACCCCTATATAGACCTTGAAGTAAAAGAACCCAAAACCAAAAAAAAAACCAACCCCAAACTCAAAACCAAACCCAAAAAAACCCCAAAACAAAACCCCCACCCATAGCTTTAGTTCAGATTTGTTTTGTTTGTATCTTTAGTAGGATAACCAGTTTCGAAAATGCTAAGCTTGATTTTTTCTTAGTGCTGCCTCTGTTTCTGAGGTGGTGTGGAGTCGTTTTCTGTACTATCTGGAGTTTGCAGAGAGCTCGTGGCCTCATGCCCAGGTGTACTGTGTGGTGCTCTTCCAAGTGGAAGAAGATAAGGATGTGTATAATTGAGGCCAGGGATCATTAACTTCTGTGAAGGAATGGAAACTCCTCTCCAGCCAGAGACAGTAAAATGTTTTACATGCTGATGTTACTGTGGGAAAACTTTGCATCAGCAAGATCCTGGGATGCTCCTAAACCATAGACTTTTCTTCCAGCTACCAGCAGAATTCCTGCCTAATTCAAGTTCAGTTTCAACCAGGTATTTTTTGTCATGGACTGAGCTTCTCAGATCAGGTTACTTCAGCAGGAGAATTACACGTGGGGAAGGGTAGGTACAGCTGTGCATCCCCTGCACGCTCCAGCCACTTGAATTTTACCTCTTCGTGGAGGGACTGAATGCAACGTTTACTGGCACTGGTAGGCAATAGGTGACCTCCAGTATTTTCAGTAGTGCCAACTGGAGGGCCTCTGTCTGAAGCTGGGGAAAAAAGTCAGGTTTTTGTGAATTGTTAGGCTCCTCTTTGGCTGACCTTGCAGCTGAAATGTCAAATTTCACATGGTTTTCCCATGTACTCAGGAGAAATTAGTGTATTAAATTTCATGATCATAGTTCAAAAGGTCACTTGAATATTGGATAACAAACAATAAAGGCACAGTGCCCATTTGGTGACATCTGATGGAAAATTCAAATATGTTGCTCATAATGAGTGAAAGATGCTAGAATTCTACCTCGTTTGAAAAAAAGTAAATTAATAGCCAATCTCTATGTTAAATCTGTATTTTTTCAGCCCAGTTTAATACAAGTAGCTGCATATGTTTCTTGTGGGTTTTTTTTTTTTTTTGGTGGACTTCAATCCTAAGCCTACTGTTTCACTGTTTCATATGTGTGCAATCAGAGGGGAAAAGTTTGTAAATTTGGAACCTTGATTTAGATATTCAAAAGAATGTATGAGGCAATGCAGATAGATACTCTCAGAAGTCACAAAAATATTGGATCCACTCCAGTATCTGTCTGATCTCTGTCTATAAATGGTCAGTTTTCAAAGGATGTGTTCTTAATATGATATTTATATAATAAATACGAGTAATATAATTCTGAAAATAACTACATATAAATATATAAATTTTTAATATAGATCATGAAATAAATAATAAAGAAATTAGATATAACTTTTGAAATCCTAAATCTAATTTCTGAAATCCTAAACTAAAATGAACTTTCTGTCATGCTCTTAAGATGATTGGTAATCCAACTTAAGAATTGCGTTAACATGACACTGATTAATATTAAGTTCTTGTAGTAAATAGAAGTGCTGAAAATACATGTATACCACTCTTCGTTTTATGCCTCTTCTACTTAATTTTGACTTGAAGAACCAGAAGAAAGTTAATGGTTAGGAGCAAATGGCACGAAAATGTAAAGTTCAGGAGCACATGTTTCTTGCGGACAAAAATATCATCTTTTGCATTCTTTTTAGCTAGCTATACTTTAAGTTTCCTTCATTCAACACATGAAACTGGGGAAATACAATGTTCTTGTTCTCATTGTTTGAACTTCTTTTCTTAGGTAAAAATTTGCATGCTACTTAAAAGCTCTTTGACAGGGACTTTGAACTCAAAAGGTTGTCTGCTCTTCTGAAAGTGATCTGCTGACCTTGGAGCATAGGAAATACTGTCGCAACACTGTATCAATGAGAGACCTAATAGAAGAGGACTATGATTTTATTTAAAATAGAAATTGAAATACAGCAGGTTTTACTTGCCCTCTCACAGTCTGACACCCTCAGTCACCAGGAGGTGTGCGTCTGTGAAGCCTGCCCAGCAGCCAGGCGCCAGGGCAGGGATTTTCAAGCCATCCATCTGGCAGCCAGGCACCACGATGCTTGTGAGCAGATGTTAGGCCCAGGACCTGTTGTGATGGTGCAGAGGTCCAGGGACTCCAGCAATGGAGTCCCTCTAACATCTTTTGTGTTCTTCTTAAGTTGGTGACCATGCACAGGTCAAGGCCTTTTTGTACCCTTTTGGTGCTGCTTCTCTGTCCTGTCCCACCTCTGTGAGTCACCAGGTGCCATCAGTGTTTTGTCTCCAGATGTCCGTGCCCTGTGAAACTGGCCTAGATGTGTTGGGGTCTTGCTGACCTCCTAATCTGGGTGGTGTTAACACGGGCTGTTATGAGACCTGCTTCCCCTGCGGTGTGTTTGTGCTGTTGTCTCCACGCACAGACCTTCCCTGAATTTCTCCATTACTGGCCTTTCAGCCACAGTTTTCTACAGTAAAAGGTCACAAAAAAGCTTTTGCATGCAAAATTTTATTGTAGCATATCTTTAAAACAGTAGTTCCTAAACATTATTTTCCTCCAAGTATCTTTGGAATTAGATTTAACTTTCCCTTTAATGTCTCTAACTTCTTTTTGAACATAACTTAGGATAGTATCACTGTACCAACCCATTTTTGGATATCAGTCAGACCATTCCAATCTCAAGCATAAACCTTCTACATAAATCATAGTAGACTTCCCTTTTCTAATACCTTAGTTTACCAGGAGTAACACTACAATATAGCTGGAACCTCTAAAACCATATACATATTAGAAATTATAGCTGAAAATACAGTGATAATATCACTAATATATTTTACAAAAATAGTAATTGAGAATACTAAGAACAATTAATGGAAAACAATACTAAAAAGCAACTAGTCAAGGAATCTAAACTGTACTGCATGTTTCCAGGCAAGTATCTCAAAAGGCACTTGGTTTCTAAGAAACATCTGTTCTCCAGATGCTTGCTACTCTATTGAAATTGAGACACTAGGCAAAATAATTTTCCTTATGTAGAAATTTCCCCTGGTTGATACATTGCTTTGATATGTTTTGGTTTTCAGTGCTGAATATCTAGTATGTCTGTGCTCAGAAAAAGAATTTTATTTTGCATTAACAGGAAAATGGAAAACCAAGGTAAAGCACATGAAGCCGTAAGATAGGCACCAAGAGATTCAGGATACAATGCAGTCAAAATAACTAATATTTTCTTCAAAGCTTGTTAGCAAGTGTAGGCTTTCAAGTTTTCTTCATACATTTCGCAGGGCAAGTTTCAGTTATATATTTTTCTAATGTTGGAACTATCAGAATTGATTAGATGAAGCAAGATCGACTTGAATTCCTGCATAGCAAATGGTTACATTCATTTTAGGAATTAAACACCTGTTTGAAAACTATTTTCATTGTTGTGGTATAAATTAATGCTGAAGAAAGAGCAATCTAAAGCTGAGAGTAATGTTTATTTCTAACATATCTGAAATACAATTATTTTAGGAAAGCGTGTACAGATAAGACCCAGAGAAATACAATATATGGCAAGGTTATAAAAGCTCAGCTTTTGCTGAGTGACAGCGAGGATGTTTTTGTGCAAGGTAAACATATTTACCCTGAAAAACTTTGGATTCCTTCCCAAGGACACCATCTGCCTATTTAACAAAAACAACAAAAGTGAAAGATCACATGTAGATGTGTGCTTATGCTCACTAAGGAGTAATAGGTCTTTCTGTATGTTTTAAAAACTTTGCAAAGCAGAAGACAGAACGACGTTCTCAGCATAAACTAGCTGACTCTCATACCTGAGGTTGAGACTCTGAACTTAGTCTGTATGTTTCCGTCAAGATCTTCTTACATAGAGGATTTTTTTTTAAAAAACAATACCTTTTAACTGCTTAATTAAATAGTCAGTCAGACATGGTAGAATAACAACCAGACAAAAGAAAAAGTTCCTTATATTTAGGGAAAGGAGCAACATATTAGAATATTGGAGTCTAAAAATAAATATCCTAAAATTAGAGCATTGTAAGAAATGGTTGCACTGGAAGCTACTAAAATACAAAGGCAGGATTCCCTAGAGAAACTTACTGCTTTCTTATTCTACCTCTACCGGCTACAGTATATTCCTGATTCAAAATATCCTTGGCAGATGTCCTGTGGATCTGTTGTTGCGGCTGCATCTTTTGAGGGGACTGAGGTCAGCATGGAGCACGGAAGGAGGACAGAGTTTAGGCACAGGGAAAGGGAACTCTGCTACAAGTGCAAATTCTCTACGTGTTGTCCCCAAGACATTGCTTCTGTCTTCCTGATGTCCTTTTCTGTCAGCCAGCCGCTTTCTTCAATGTACAATGCCATTTTCTTTCCTCTGGCTATTGTTTTGTGAATAATGTATGCTGGTTATAAACCTCCATGTTGCAACAGAATTACTGGAATAACACCCAAACTGAACAAGCAGTTCAGTACCAGTTAATAGTGCTACAGAGCTTAATGCAGTAATACCATTAGCTTCAGGGAGTATATCTCATTATTATTTATAAATCACATTTCCAAGTTGCTAATACCAATATTCTATCCCAGAAAAAATGGATTCAATAAAAATTACAACAGCAGCATGAAAAACTTAAGTGAATACAGGTGTAATCTTTATATTTTGTGTCCTACCTGCTGTGCAATAATGTTCATAGGCATGTTTAGTGTACAGTATCCACCCTCCAAATTAAAAGCCATAAAGGACATTACCTTCAGTGATATGATAGTAATACTAGTCTGTTCAAAAAGCATGGATATCCTCAGTTCTGACTTTCTACCTAACGTGAATATTGGATGTATAAACAGGAGAAGCACAGAGGAGTAAGTTACTTTCTTCTGGTTTTGACCCTGGTGGAAGACACTCAATTATTGAGCATAGTTCTGGTGTTTGTTTTCATTCAAAAGGATACTGAAAAATGTAGATACAGCAAAATAGGAGTATCTTCCCAAGCAGTTACTGCAGTCATTCACATGCTATAAATTCACATACTAATTTAACTTGTGCTAACTGGTTCATGCTACTGTTACCTATGAACAGATGGCGAAAGGCACACTTGACCACAGCTGTAAATGGAGCATTTAGTGACAGTAAGAGTCTATTAAATTTAAGATAAAATTTGGTTAAATAAGGCCAGACACTCCTTAATTAAGAGTGTGACCACTATAGATAGTGACATGTACAGGACAACCAGGTGATCAGGTCCAGTCAGCATGGGTATATGAAGAGCAGGTCCAGCTTGACCAGCCTGATCTCCTATGACAAGGTGACCCGCTTAGTGGATGAGGGCAAGGCTGTGGATGTTGTCTACCTGGACTTTACTAAAGCCTTTGGCACCATTTCTCACAGTGTTCTCCTAGAGAAACTGGCTGCTTATGGCTTGCTCAGCCAGACTCTTCACTGGGTAAAAAACTGGCTGGATGGCCAGGCCCAAAGAGTTGTGGTGAATGGAGTTAAATCCAGTTGGGGGCCAGTCACAAGTGGTGTTCCCCAGGGCTCAGTACTGGGGCCAGTTCTCTTTAATATCGTTATCAATGATCTGGATGAGGAGATCAAATAAGTTTGCAGACAACACCAAGTTGGGCAGGAGTGTTGATCTGCTGGAGGGTAGGAAGGCTCTACAGAGGGATCTGGACAGGCTGGATCAATGGGCCAAGGCCAACTGTACGAGGTTCAGCAAGGCTGCATGCCAGGTCCTGCACTTGGGTCACAACAACCCCAATCAACCCTACAGGCTTGGGGAAGAGTGGCTGGAAAGCTCCCTGGCGGAAAAGGACCTGGGGGTGTTGGTCGACATCCAGCTGAGTATGAGCCAGCAGTGTGCCCAGGTGGCCCAGAAGGCCAACAGCACCCTGGCTTGTATCAGAAAGAGCACGGCCAGCAGGACCAGGGAAGTGATTGCGCCCCTGTACTCGGCACTGGTGAGGCTGCACCTCGAGTGCTGTGTTCAGTGTGGGGCCCCTCACTACAAGACAGACATTGAGGTGCTGGAGCGTGTCCAGAGAAGGGCAATGGAGCTGGTGAAGCCTCTAGAGCACAAGTGTTATGAGGAGCAGCTGAGGGAACTGGGGCTGTTTAGCCTGGAGAAAAGGAGGCTGAGGGGAGACCTTGTTGCTGTCTACAGCTACCTGACAGGAGGTTGTAGCCAGGTGGGTGTTGGTCTCTGCTCCCAAGTAACAAGTGATAGGACAAGAGGAAATGGCCTCAAGTTGTGCCAGGGAGGTTTAGATTGGATATTAGGAAAAATTTCTTCGCTAAAAGGGCTGTGAAGCACTGGAACATGTTGCCCAGGGAAGTGGTTGAGTCACCATTCCTGGAGGTATTTAAAACACCTGTAGCCATGGTGCTTAGGGACATGGTTTAGTGGTGCACTTGGCAGTACTAGGTTAATGGTCGGACTCAATGTTCTTAAAGGTCTTTTGCACCCTAAATGATTCTATGATTCTGTGATACCAGGGTGTGGGGGGAGTTAACCTTTCACCTACACTGTGGGAAAAACATTTTTGTGGCAGTTTTTATACAATGAATTAATATCACTGTAGGTTAATTATTGTACTTCCTCTGTATTAAATGCAAGGCTGTATTATCTGAATACATTTAATCTTTCATCTGAGCCTCCTTGTTAATTTTGTACTTATCCAAAATGTGTAGCATCCAGAAATGGTTTTAGAAATTAAACAGAACAATAGTAATTTTAATTAGTTGTTATTGAAAATTTTAAGTTACAGGTATGCATTGTTTAATTATATATTTTAAATATTAAAATAACAGCCATTTTTGAGGTTTCCACTAAGTTTTATATTACTTGATTTTTTTATTCTTAATGTCAAGTATTTTAGGGGTCCTGGCTGAATTTTTGACTCTTCCAACAAAGCTCTTTAACACAAAGAAAACAATTTATTTGTAAGTTTCTAAAAAGATGTGTTGAAGTTCACTGCCAAATAATAATATATTCTTTTGTCAAGATGTAGCCAAGGTTCTTTCTAATTATGTCTTCCTCCTCATGTTGTCCTTTAGAAGGAGTAAATTTCTTTTACTCAGTTTTTTAGTACTGGGATTTACTTAACTCAGAAAATTTATGCCTTAGTTTGGAGGCTCATTCCACACCATCCCTATGTAGTCAGTGGCTAGAAAACGAGGGATTTTTTTTTTTTTTCCCACAAGAAAGTGGAAAATCAAAAGTGGATTTTTTGAGGGGTAGCCAATGCCTCCAGTGTTTTTTGAGGCACCCAGCCAAAACGCTTTCAGCACTCTAGATGATGAGTCTTGTTCAGGTATGCAGAGAGAATAACAGGTGCCATGCCAGTTTACACTGCAAAATTTGGGTTTTAAACTGGATTATTGTAAACCCCTGCTTTACTAGGGCCAATTCTGTACTCTGTAAACTTCTGAATAATCCCAGTAAACACCAATGAACTCAGGGAAGACTGCTAGGGGCAAAAGCTGTTGCCACTGGGCTGGAAAAGAGCATTCAGATTACAGTTGATAGCAGTTAGTTTATGGGTATGAGCTCATTCTGTATTAGGATGACAAAAAGCATTAAAATAAAACACGCAAAATCTTAATGAGTTGTAGAAGGAAATTAACATTTCCTTTTGAAATCTTTTCTAGTGAAGGAAGACCTTCCCCCAGAGTGGAACTGCTGCATAACATAGACCCTATGTTTGTGGATGAATTCCCATGTGAGTATTCTACTGATTGTTCAAGACTTATTAAACATACAGTTTATCTTCTGAACACTCCTTGTTTTCCTTAAGTGAAGTATTTCCTGCTAGGTGAAACAAAATAGAGTTGGATGCCTTCTGCTTTTATGTAGTTTTTTTTACAGAGACAGCATCCCCCAGGTGCTGTGAGTACTTACTGAATCATGACTAACACACACTTCCTATCTCAGAGAGCTCTGAAGCACTGCTGAGTAATGAACAAAGTACTTTGGGACATGGAAATATTGAGAAGCAGCCATTTGCCTGAGGTGCACAGGGAGGCACACTGCCAAAAACGCCTGCTAAACCCTGTCTTCAGTGCTCCAGGCTGGCAGGTAGCTCCCAATGAACTTCTCGTTGTAGCACATACTGATACATCTATACAACATGACCTTGCAAATGGAAAACTTGAGTTTGTGAGAAGCTGAGAAGTTCCAAGCCTTGTGATTGCTTTTGTTCTGTAATCACATGGTTTGGATCTTTAATGCCATAATCACATGACTTAGAGCTTAAGTTTGCCAATTCTATAGCTCTTTAAGCACCATCTGTTTTATGATTCAACAGTATTAGTTTGCTAAGGACTACAAACTTTTCAAGCAGAGATTTTTTTCACGCAGAACATTGGAACAGGTCCTTTCCAGTGTTTTAATACCATTTCTGTATTAAATAAAGCAGTAAATCCAGGAAGAGGAAAAGTAGCGCAGTGGGGACAATGATCTGTTGCCTGCTAGATACAAGTTGTGCTGTAGTAACTGGATGGAAAGGGTAAGGTGGCCTTTTGCAATGCACATCTGGTTCTGCGATGCTTTTCTCGGAGCAGTACTGTGCCTATCTAGTGCTGCCTGGAGAGCTCTGCCTGCAGATAATTCCTACATACTGATGGAATTAAGGTGTAACTACTTCAATTTCCCTTCAAAGGATGTTCAGTGAGTCGTAGCATTCCTGTGTGATATTATGCCCTGATGTGGTATTCTCAGGCATACGCCAGAGACCATCTTTTTCTTGTGGGAACTGCCATGATTGAGCTCAGCAGAGGTGTTTGAATAGACGAATTCCCGATGTGTACATAGAAGGGGGACAAAGCAGAAGAGGTTTTCAGGAGCCTGAGCTCCAGAAATACTTCCCTGGATTGTTTCCATGATGACATACTCTGATGATATTTCACTGTTTGCTACATATAGCACATCTTTACTGTTTGTGTGTGTTGTGTGAGATGTGGGCAGGAAGCAGGGCAGGTGGGCAGAAGCTGTAGGAGGTGGAACTTTTATACTGGATGAGATGTGACTTTTAAGCATCGCGAGCAGAGGTAGGGGTATGCGTGCCTGTAAATTCACAATGTTTTTCTGTACCTTTCAAAACTGCAGTCATTAAAAACAAAAATGTACCTCTTCACTCACATGCCTTTTATGCACCATATAGGGTTTCCCTGTCTCTTCTCAGCAAAGGCCTATAGTTTTGGCAAGTTACTTTGTGCCACCTGTTTTATTTTCTCCCTTAATAGCACTCTTGGTCAGGAACAGGTAGAGTTGACCTCCAAAGTAGTATGCCTTACGTTTTTCCCAGTTTTGATTTTATGATACCATTCTTAAAGGATATGAGAGTAAGTAATTGTATTTCTGATACGTTTGGCAAGATATATCACTTTTATACATGACAAAATATACATTAAACTGTGCTTTTGCAGATCACTGTTCTTTTAATTAATGTACTGTTTCTAATGCAACGGATCATGTTAATTTATAGTCCACTGTTGGGGACAAGAAATCCAGCTTTCTTTGTACCTCATCTATTGTCATAACGTGCTCAATTTCTTGTAAGTTAACTGGAAGTTGGAATGCTTTTGTGCTTTGCAGAATGAGTCATTGTATTATTTATGATTCTGTTTTTGACCCAGCGAGTGAAATTATGCTTTGTCATATAAGGACTAAAATTTCTAGTTAGCGATCTGAGTTATTAGGAGGAGCTGTATATGTATGTAACTCTGCTGATTTCTACTTAGTGTCTGATTTTCATTTGTGCAAACTGAGTAATAAGTTTAGGATTAATATCCATATAAATGATATCGGTGTCTCTATTACGGATACACAAAGGGAGACACAAAGCTTGTTATGTATAAGTACTTTCATATTTTCAGCAATCATGGCTCTCTTTGTGTTTAAAAAAGAAAAAAGTATCTTAAAATAAACTGCCCATACAATCTTCCTACCACCAAGGTGGTAAACTGTGTGACACTCTGGAGTCTTGCTCTTTCCTTGACTGTTTATTGTTTCCTTGTCTTAACCATTTTGAGATCAGAGTACTCTTTTGCCTATGGTGCTAAAATATACGTATGTATGTTTTGCTGGGTTCTTTCTCACCTCCTGTGTAGTCTTTGGCTTTCTTTATGCCCATCTTGGCCTTGTCCTAGTCTACTTAAAAAATCACATCACCTAAATCATCTTTTGTCAGATGAAGTATTCGTGTTATACTAATACTTTCTTTTTTGTAGAAATTGAATTAGAAAATAAAATAATGACTGGAAGATACAGGTTAGCCAAATATTGGGGGTTTCAGAGTACTGTGGAAGAGCAAAAAGGAAATTAAATCTCAAGATACTGTTAAACATAACCAAAAAAACTTTCAGAAAGTTGCAGATAATCATGCGAGTTCTTATCATAATATTATTGAGGAGTACACTGTACTGGTCTAGTTGTGCACATGTAGGGCATTAAGTTATTGTTGTACTTGCACTCAGTGCAGGTTCAGCGCTCCTGAACTCTTGAGTGATTTTGCATATAATATATACATTCTTTCAACATAATATTTTTATTTCATGGATGCATTTATCTTCATCTCTGTCTGA